>NC_141136.1:168809697-169131885 GCF_053477565.2 Lygodium microphyllum
AGGAGTTTAAGGGAAACGTTGGACTATAAACTATAAACACATGAATTAAGCTTTAGGGTAGTTTGTCCTTTAGTATTAGATTGACGCTCCTAGTCCGCGAGGCCGTGAGGGTGTTTGTGTGTCATGAGCATGAGGTCCGGCTAGTGTTATAGCCAGTGCCGGCCCATTTTAGGTCCCATCACAAAGTATACATAAGTTGAGGGTTGTTTCTAATAAAGAAAGGAACACACCCAGATATAATAAGTAGAAGGAACCCACCAATAGGAGACAACCCTCAAACTTAGGGCTATCAAGAATCCCAATTTGTAGGACCAATAGAGACTCGACACGGAGAGCTAGACACATAGAAGAATCGACACCATTGGAGGTGCAACACTGCCCGACTTGACCAACCATAGCAACAATTTAGTGGAGCAAGAGGCTGCATACATGGTAAGAATCAGTGCAACTCACGAAAGCAACGAGCTAGACTTGAGGGATTTCCCAATTGAAATCCAGCCAATGGTGAGTAAATACAATATTCAAACTTAGATGGTGGACCACCATGATAGGCCATTAAAGGATATCATTGCAGACTTCAAGGATGAGAGGAAATTAGCACACACGGCATTGCAAAGCATCGCAGGCTACAACCAGGAGTAGCAAGCTAGGAAATTGTGATAGGGCATAGAGATGCGAGAAGTCCCTAGCGCATGTTAGCTCTAGCGAATAGGAATCGAATAGGACCTGGCATATATATAGAGAGAGAGAGTGTGTGTGTGTGTGTGAGTATGTGTGTGTGTGTGCGTGTGTGTGTGCGTGCGTGTGTGTGTGCTAGAGGCAAGACTTAACGTTGAGCGAGCTTCTTACAAAGTGACTCATTGACAATACATCATCAGAGCATAGTGCGGCAGCCTTAGCAACCTCATTGCTTGCAGGATTTCGGAGTCACCCACCAGGGCTCCAAGAGCCGATCAAAGATCCATGCAGTTGCAAAGTAGCTAGACAATATGGGCAATGACTTGTATAGTTTCGTAGAGCAATTCGAGCAGGTTTGCGAGGCTAACAACCTCACCAATCTTGCTCAATGCTCGCAAGATTTTGGCCTATGCCTAGGTGATAAGGGTAGGACTTGGTACATGAGCTTGGACGATGCAAAACACAACAACTTCAACAAACTCAAGAATCTCTTCATTAAGAGATTATCTAAGGCTTGGTACTCTGACAATCTCATAGTTCCGGCTGATGAATGTCAAGCAGAAGGACAAAGAGGACATTAGGGATTACATTCCCTTGGTGTAGAGTCTCTAAAAGAGAATCCCAACTAATGAATGACCCACAGAGAGAGCGGTCTCTACAATCTTCATCATCGGAATACATAGTGAGAAACTCTACAAGGCCTTGGCAAGAAACTCTAGCTTGTAGAGAGACGCACTAGCTAGGGTCTTTGGGGTGAAGAGGCCATAGGAGTGGACGACCGGCTCAAGGAGAGAAGCTCCTGGAGCTCTAATCGAGACGAAGCTAATTTTGGATCCTTAGAAAGGGTCACAACATCTAGCAATTGGTCAATCCCAAGTGCCCAATATAAAGGGAAAAGGGTTTGACTAGATAAAGGGAAAAGGTTTTGACCAGAGTCAAGAGCTAGCTAGACTGCAAGAGGAGATGGTAAGAAGACCTACATGCCCACATGTCCAATGTGTGCATTTCAGTGGAAACCACCTCCCATCAGACTGTCAAGACCCTCGGTCTTGACCTTGTGCCAATTGCAATAGGTTTAGTCTCACGATGCCATGCATTTTAGACTTCCAAGGAGACTTCCATACTTGCAACCTTATAAGCACCTCTACCTAGGGAGTAGGCCCCAGAACTTCTTTGGGAGGGGAGCCCCATTAGCTCTTCCAGCACCTAATGATGCAAAACGAGCCATCTCTAGGATGGAAATTAACCCCACTGGCATACCTAGGCCACCCGAACCTTTTGTAACCTACCCACCTTCAGTCCACTACATGGAGGAGCTAAATAACAAAGAGACATATGTGAACCCTTACGTCTCATACAATGAAGAGGGCAATTCGATCCTTATGGACTATCGACTAGTGCTGGTGATGGCGCTAGGCAGAGGTAGGGATAGAGGCTTAGGAAGGCAAACCCACGCGGTTGCTTGTTGGACTTGTGGTCACCTAGGGCACGTTTCCTCGCACTGCCCTAAGAGGGAGCAAGCCAATCGAGAAAAAGACCTTAGATGCGCAAAGTGTGGAATCATCCACCTATTTGCCAATTGCCCTAGACGAAAACCATCCTCTAGTTCGACAATTGTCCCAACAATGAAATTGGGGATATTTGGAGTTGAAACACTTGGCAGAGAGGCTAGGCCCATCCCATTGCATGTTATGACCCAGGTGGGCCCACCAGGGACTAGCAACCTAAATGCAACCTCAATAGGAAAGAAAAACCGTAGGTGAAGGAAGAGGAAAAGTGAAGCAAAAGGTTGCACTTAAAACTGAGAGTGCCACAACACTACATGCAAGGAAGAAAGTCACGAATGTAGAGGCAAAAACATTTCCTCTGAGGATTGCAAAAAAAGAGAGTGCTAAGGTTGGGGAGTACCCAATCCAAAGTGCTAATTCAAAGCCATAGATAAAGTCAAAGAGTGGGTGAGAGAAGCCCATGAATACTTAAAGGATGCTAAGCCCATCTTGGAGGATGAAATTGATGATCTCGCTAATGTGAGCACACCGGTTTCACCTACGCAACCAAAGTGAGAGATGCCACTGCACCTCAAGCTATGCCGAATAGATAGAGCTTGAATGCCATGGGCCAACAAGCTAGCTAGGGCCATTGCGCAAGGAGTGCAGAATCAAGAGATAAGCAAGCAACTAGCAATCTTCTAGCGATGCGAATAACCACCCCAGTAACTTTGAGCTTAGAAGACCTACTTAGGCAGCATCCGATGATGTGGCAAGAGTTGAAACAACGGGTGGAAGGACTGCTTTAGCAAGTGCAGACCTTTCATGTCAACACTTTCTGGGAAGGTATGGAGATGCATGTAGTCTTGCTAGTCCTAACACTTAGAGACACAACAAGGAAAGGAAGCATAGACAACACGGGGGCAGGAGTCAGTGTGCTTAGCCACATGGTGCTCTAGGCCTAGGGTGACTCACCTGTTGAGAATGCTAGGTTTTAATGTCACACAGGCCAATGGGATGAAGTTCAAACCATTCAAAGTGCTAAAAAGTTGGCTATTAAAGATTGCAGGAGTCCAGTTCTTACTTCATCGTCATGAAGGGAGTTAACTACGATATCCTGCTAGGTCGAGACCTTGGATGGGAATGCACGAGTCATAGAAGACTGGGGTAACAGTCTGATTTTCTTAGGCAATCGAATGGAAGCAAGTGAGAGTAGAAATAGACACCTAGAAGAATACGTTAGTCAACCTCGATACCATCTCAACTCTGCTAAAGGGTGATACTCAGGTTAGAAAATCTTATGGACTACTAACAAAGTATATCCCCTACCTTGAGGACGAGTGCGATTGGATGCATGTGCTAGCCACCATGGATCTGTTGTTCTCGAACAATGAGGAATGTGAACAAGTTGCTAATGCAATCAATGAGCCCAAGGACAAACCCTTGGTGCCACTATGCATGATGGCAAGAAGCCCTAGTGAACGGCCCACATATCTCTCGAACAACAAGCGAGAGCTCCACGAGATCTTAGAGCACTTGGCAGACCTAGCTTGCAACCCACCTGCTAACCTCAAACCCCTCAAGGATCTCTTGGATGAACCCGAGTGGAGGTGGACCAAAGTGCACGATCTCAACTTGATGTATAATTGGGCCCTAGTCAACAATGAGAAAGAAACAAAGCATCAAAGCTTAGGAGGTGACAAGAAATCGGATAAGGAAAATTCAAATGATGAGTATAAAGACTGCTATTTTATGAATGAAGACACTAAAGAGGAGATCTACACAATAGAATATGACATTGATGGTTGGATAATTGAGCAAATAAGAGTAGATTTAAAGCTGTAGAGTGCCAATGCATTTATAATTGAAAGAGAAGTTCTCAAAACCAAATGTGATCATACTTGGCTAGACCATTTATGGGTGATAGACTATGAGCAATGTTAGCCCCAGTTTGAAATGGAGAAAAAGAAGTCCAAGAAAACTCCAACTATAGACACAAAGGAAGAAGCAAGAAGGAAAAATGCAAAAAAGTGCAAGGGCAGCCTCAAACGCTAAGTCAAAGACAAAATGCATTTTTACAAGGCACCCATAAAACTTTTGAAAAAGAGCACCAGGCGCCCTCTTGTGCAAGTTGTAAAGTCTAAATGGACATAGGTGAAGGGCTAAGGCAACTGGAAGGGAATAGAGAAAGAGGACCTTGGCAAGATGCCTGGTCATGTAAAAAAGGGGATGTGTGCCCAAGGGATTTAGGGTTTTGTATATAAACTCAAAAGTGAATTAAAGGCTCATTCTTAGGTATGTGAAAAAAGTGATCTCTTCTTCTCTCCTTCTTACTTACTTGTGTGTGCTTGAGAGAGGGAGTGTGAGGGAGTGAGTGTGTGAGGATGAGGGATCATGGAGAAGAAGCTCTCCATCATCTCCTCTCTTCTTCTTCTCTTCTCTTGTTTTGTGCATGGCTATGGAGGATAGAGCTTGAAGGTTGAGGCTTGAGGTTGCTTGAGCTTTGCATCTTGAATGGTGGAGCTACGGGTTGCTTGAGGGAGGAGGCTACTCATTTGGTCATCAAGGCAAGCTCACTACACCCCCGTAGGATCCAAGGCGCATCGACTAGGTGGCACACATACCACCACTGAGACAGACAACAAGGAAACAAAAATAAAAACAATAAACTGATTCGACTAGACTAGACCTCCTTAAGCATTCCACATCCTATGAAAAATTTGACATAAATCTACGCACATATGCGACCAAAAGCTTCATGTTATTTATACATATAGGCACCCAGAAATCCCATAATCAAATACTCAAGACAAAATAAAATGCCACACATACCATATCCTAGACACAATACAGAAATCAAGACTAAACCATAGACTCGGACTCTCAAAATAAATATAGATAGACAAGACCTTTGCCTCTTCGACTAAGAAAAACCCCAATCCCCGTAAGCGTAAGGCGTATACCTATTGAGATGAAGTGGGTGAGTGAAAACTACACTACTCATTTTTATTCATTATTAAATTATTCCATTAATGCATGGTGAGTCATATTCATATCTCAATCCCTACTTATATACTGACTTGATTGGACTAGATTAGGGGTCTTTACAAATGCAATTATTTTTTAAAAGGTTATATAATATGTGGTGCAAAGCACATGTTTGTGTGACTTTGAGGGATTCATTATTATTTACAAATTAAATGTGTGTATAGTGCATGTGCGCATGCACTATGAATGGATTTTAAATTACCAAATTAAGTGGGTTATGATGCTATGTGCTCATGCAATAGTGGGGTTCCTTTTATAAATTAATAGGCGGTTCTTTTTAATTAGAAAGTTAAGATGTGCATTCTATTTATTTTGTGGATGCAACGGTCAGTTGATTTCTAATTACAATTATATGTGTGTTACAGTGCATGCGAAGGAAGGAAAGAGAAAAAGAACATGGCAGTGTGTGGACACTCGCAAGGTTTGATGCACGAAATTCCACTTCCAAACAAGCCAAATAGTAGAAAAATCTTCATATGAAAACAACACGTCGATTAAGTGACAATCGACCTCTTGTAAGGTACAAAAAACCAAATACTAATACCGAAATAAAAATAGAGAAAGAGGGGTTTAATACTTGGGTAATTATGTATTGGGGTTTTTTTTTTCTTCCTTGTATATTTTTGTTTATGTGTTTTAAGTTGGAATTTAATTTTGTTGTTGTTTTTTCTTATTTTTTTATTTTTTTCTCTTTTTCTTTTAAATAAATAAATAAATGGAATCTAGTATTTGTTGGCCAAATGGTAGAGCAAGGGTTGTAGATCCGATTCAATGCAAAAGGTTATTTTGTAGAAGACTTTAATGATAAGTGCAGCTTGGTTGCAAAAGAAAGTAGAGTTGATCACATGTTCACTTTAGATGCTAGAATTCCTACAATGGATGTTGCTATGTATGCTAAAGGAAAAGGAGTGGTTGCAGACATTGAAATATGGCATAAACATATTGGTCATGCAAATGTGCAAAGACTAAAATTAATGCAATCCAGAGGATTGGTTACAGGGTTGCCTTCCTTTAGAGTTGCAAAATTTCATAAAGTCTATGAAGCATGCCAGTTTGGTAAGCAGGCAAGATAACCCTTCTCGCATGATAGAGAAGTGAGCAGAAAAATACTTGATGTAGTGCATACAGATGTTTGGAGGCCTACACAGAATGTAACTCTTGGTGGTAGCAAATACTTTGTCACATTTTCAAGAAAGCTATGGGTATATTTCATGAAGGAAAAGAGTGATGTATTTGAGCACTTCAAATCTTTCAAGGCAGTTGTTGAAACAGAAACAAGCTTGAAAGTGGAGTGCTTGAGATCAGATGGAGGGGGAGAGTACCTCTCTAATGAGTTTAGTGGCTTCTTGAGGACTCATGGGATAAAGAGGCAATTTACTTGCAGTATACCCCACAAAAAAATGGGGTTGTAGAAAGAAAAAACATGCATACTGTAGAAGTTGCACAGGCGTTAATGACTGAGAAGAATATGCCAAATCATTTTTGGTATAAAACTGTTCATACTGCTGTCTATATTACAAAAAAAATCCCCACAACTGCAGTTCATGGGATGACTCCCGAAGAATGCTTTACTAGCAAGAAGCCCGATATATCACACTTCAAGATATTTGGCTGTGTTGCATATGTTCATGTGCCAGATGAGCTACAAAAGAAGCTTTATCTAAAGGTTGAAAAATGTATTTTTATTGGATACTCTTTAGAGCAGAAAGGATACCATTGTAATAACCCTGTCACAAGTGAGTTCAAAGTGAGCAGGGATGTTATTTTTTATGAGATGAGCAGTTGGTATGCACCTGTTGGTGATGTATTAGATGATGATAATGATCATAATAGCTATTTGGAAAAAGAAAAGCAATAATTGTGGATTCTTAGTGGACCAAAAACATCATCTGGTACTACATCTATAGTGAGCCCTTGGTCTGGGAGACTAAGGGGTAGCTCCACATCTTTAGATGGATCTATAAGTGTTGTAGACAAAGGAAAAGGAAAGAAGAAAGTGCTCGATGGTAATTATGCATCTACTAGTTATTTGGGATTTGATGGAGATTCTAGTGGTTTAGAGAGTTTGGATGATGAGCTTAGTATTCCTTCAGTAGTACACTAAGTGTACAGAGAGCTCATAGTAATGTAAAGGTTCCATTGAGTGGTCCAGTGGTACGCAGGTCTAGCAGGGTCAGATACCCTGTTAAAAGATTTGGCTTTGAAGATTATGCAGCTCACCATTATGCTTATATGGTGAAACTAGTTGAGGATATTGAGCCAACTTGTTTTGAGGATGCTGTTGGTCATGCTAATTGGGATGCAGCAATGGATGAGGAGATGGCCGCATTAGAAGCCAATAAGACTTGGGATTTGGTAAGAAATCTATTGGATGTAAATGGGTTTACAAAGTCAAGAATAATGCAGATGGCTCCGTTAGTAGGTATAAGGCTAGGTTGGTTGCAAAAGGCTATGCTCAAACATATGGCATATATTATGAAGAGACATTCAATCTAATTGCTAGGATGGCAACTGTTAGATGTGTGATTGCCTTGGTAGTAGCCAAAGGTTGGAATTTTCAGCAAATAGATGTTAAGAATACCTTCTTGCATGGTGAATTGCAAGAAGAAGTGTATATGGAGCAACTAGTAGGTTATGAGGATTTAGAGCATCCCATATATGTGTGTAGGTTAAAAAAGGCGTTTTAGGGGCTAAAGCAAGCACCTAGAGCATGGTCTGACAAGATTGGAGAGTATCTTGTCAATATTGAATTTTGTATTTTTGATGCTGATCACTCACTTTATGTGAGAAAGGGAGATGCAGGTTTGGTCATCATAGTCATTTATGTGGATGACTTGATTATTACAGGTGATAGTGACAATGGGATTGCTGAAGTTAAGGACTTCTTGAAGAAGTAGTTTGAGATGAAGGATTTGGGTGAGCTGAGATACTTTCTTGGTATTGAGGTGATCAGATGTGATGATGGTATATGGCTATCACAAAGGCAATATGGCTTGGATATATTATCCAAGTATGGTATGACAATATGTAAGCCTCTTTCAATACCATTGGAGCAAAATGTGAAGTTGAGTGTCGACATTGGGGATGAGATAGAAGACCCTACTATGTTCCGGAGGATGGTAGGGAATTTGATTTACAGGACTATCACAAGGCCAGACTTGAGCTATGCTGTTGGCCTTGTTAGTCAGTTTATGTAGATGCCTAGAAAGCCTCATTTGGATACATGTAGACGTTGTTACGCGAACGGTGATCGAGAGCAAGCCTCTCTCACAACTTGATAACGAGACGTTAAGGAGTGCCGGTTGGGATAATTGACTTTGTTGGATGCACAACACAGCTTGAAAAATTCAAATATTTGACAATACACCACGAAAAACAAAACAATAAAGAACTGCCTCTTATAGCTCAAACAACTAAAACCCTAATTTGGGTAGAGCATCACACATCCACAATTCAACAAAAAAAATCCAACAATTTGAAAAAAAACCAAGTGAAAAATATTCTCGTACCTTAACAACCATGATTCGACGCTCGGCGCTTTGACATCCAAAGGCTCCCACTTTCAAATTAGCATGACAAGAGCTCACTCTAGCATGCGACCCTCCTCTCTCCTCTCTCACAAAATACAATTGTACAAGAGGGGGAAGGCCCTTAACTCTCCAATCTCCTCTCCTTATATAGTTTTTTATCCACACTCACACACATTAGGCTTTTTGCTTTCAGCTTTTGGCGTTTGCTTTTCTACTGCTTTTCACTATTTTCATTTTTTTCTGCTCTATGCCTATTTGCAACTTGTTTGGATCATAACTTCGTTATTTGAACTCTGAATATAGTTGTTCGGGTACTCAAAACGATCAAAACGTATCTGGTCGACAAGCCAACACGGGCAGAATTACAAAAAACCATAAAAAATGGGTAAAAATACCGATATTCATAAATCACATCATTTTTCTCCATCTTTTATCTTGGAAGACTTATTCCCTTCCTTGGCCTATTGTTCTTGTAATTGCACACACTTTCACCATACATGTCCTCTTTTCCTTCAGAAAATACTTGCTGATGATGTAAAACGTATGATCTTTTCCTTTGATCCTTGAGTCTTCAAAATAAGCATTCTCTAGATATAAACCTATTTTTTATGCAATGTGCCCTAGTAGGAATATGCTATGAAAGATAATTCCGTGCACAACCATACATGATTTGGAATAATATGCAATTGATCGAATCCATGACATGCTACCATTCAAACAATGCTCACACAAAAAATATGGATGCATTAGAAGAATTGTGCCTAGCCTATCTATATGTGATCGTGCGTCATGCAAAATGCAAACATAGTTCCTTGATTATTTAAATCCTTATCCTCACCTCTCAACTCTCATAAAAAAGATATGATATACTCCGCTCCACCCATCCAAAATCTCACAATCACTCTAGAAAATTATGGTCCTCAAGATGTTGACCAAATATGAACAACCCTTCTCACAATTGGTGGCATCCTTAACGACCCTCGAACTCTCCCAACCATCTTACACTCTCAACCAGAGGTTCCTAGCTTTGTGATGAGCATCCCAAATATCGTGCAAGAAATGTGCATGCTCAATGACAGGTGCTCTCTCATGTGCACGTGCATCTAAGATTTACTGCATATAGTTGCAGGCGGACCTTATGCCGTGCTAGTGCTCAAGTGCAAAACGTGCATAATCCCAACCCATGGCATGGAAGTATTTGATAAGAACAGGAGATGACCCCCGAGTGCAGTGCATCAACAAGTGTAACATGAAGTGCTCGTGAACCCATTATCCCTGTGATGTGCAAGAGTCTCGACAAGAAAACATACCTAGCTCCTCAATGTTCAATAGCTATTGACAAACACAAGCTTCATCCTGTTCAAAAAAATACCAAGCTCGACCAAGGCTATCAAGTTTCACACTGAACAAATCAAACAAAATGACAGAAGCAAATCCTAAGCTAGAAAAACACAAGAAATCCAATTTCAAAATAACAAAACAAACTGTCACACAAACAACTAAGTTAGCACAAATCAAACCTAGCTATAGTTTGACTAGGGCTTTTCAGTTTTCACAAAAACACGACATATTTAGCCCTCCCCCTAGTCTGCAAACATTCATGTGCAGTAGTTGCTTTTATAAAACGATGCAACATTTATGAGTCAATCAAAAATCAAATCCAACGATCTATCCACAATCTTCTCAACAGACACAAATGGCACATTTCTCTCAAACAACTCCTTTACAGGTAGACAAAACTCATCCATGAAATTCTCATCAAAATCCTTGAGACAATCCTCTCTATCTAAGGAAAATACATTATCCTCAAAATTCTTCAAATCCTTCAAATCATAACCACACTAAAAAATGTTCAAATCCCACAAATCCCAACCATAATCCAAAATCTTCGTATCCCACCCATCCTCCCTAGGAAAAACCATGTTACTTTTAGAGTCTCTAAATAAAGTTTTGACCCTTTCTTTGTTGCCAATCTCAAATTCATCCACTGATTCATCTACAACTTCTCCTAAAGATACTATGTAAGGATCTCCCAACTCAATCTCCAAATCAAACACAACATCAAAATGAGTCAACTCTAGACTCATAACGCCACAAGAACCAACAACATCTACAAATGGGGTCACTCCATCATCAACAATACAAGACTCCATCGAGTCTTTCACATACAAAGAGTGGTAAACACCTTCCATAGTATCCTTATAAGAAACCTCATAAGAAACTGAAGAAACTTTCACATCTTCATCATCACAAATAATATCTTCACAATACAACAATTTTGGGTCTAAAACCTCAACCAAATACTCCTTAACTACCAAATCCCCAACTACCTCCTCACAAACCTCTTCCAACTCTATTTTCTTGATTTTAGACCACTCTTCCCTCAAATTCTCAATCATTTTTAAAGCCTTACTCAAATTCTCTCTCACATCCTCATCAATGTCACTCTCAATATCCTCAAAACCCCAATCAGAATCATCACAAACAACATCAAAACCTTTAGGATAACTCAAAGAAACTAAAACACTATCAAATGAAGTTTTCTCTTTGACAGTGTTGCCTAAATCAACCAAACAATTATCTACACAACTATCAAGAAGCATGAGGTTAGGTCTACTCAAAACCACATCATCAACACCACAAACAAAAGCCTCTTTGGGCTACTCAAACCATCAACAACCAACTCACAAGACTCAACTGAGTCAACAACACTAACACCAAAATCACAACATGAGTCAGAACCTAAAACCTCCATACTCTCTTGATCATCAAACTCACAACAAACTCATCAAGCAACAAATTCGAACCCTTAACTTCATCTTGGAAACTTACAGTTTCTAATCCCTTCCCCTCATGGTCTTCTAACAAACTCAAAAATTCATCCTCTATTCTCTCTTCATCTTTCAAATAATCAGATCCATCTATACTATCACCAAGGCAAACAAGCTCACTCTCTAAATTGTCTTTACTCTCTTCAACACTGCCATGACTATCAGAATTTTCATCACACCTTCCCTCATCAGAAATATCAAAACTTTCTTGACTCTCATCCTCTCCCAAAGAACATGAAAACTCTTGGTCCTTAAAACAATATGGTCTCTCATTTTCTTCTTTACAACTCAGATCCATCTCTGGCTCATCTCTATAGTCCTCAAGCTCTAAAGTATCATCAATCGATCCCTCTTCTTTAGTTAAATCACTAATCACTGAACTAGAAGTATCCGTGGTCAATGGGTATGAATTCACACTCCTAGACTCTTCACTCCAATCAGTCAAACAAGCATTTTTCTCCTCAACCACCCTAGGGAGTTTCTCCTCATATACTTCAATTGATTTCTTATAAGTCAACTCATCTCTCCTAAATAGAGAATATAGTATACCTCTCTCAGGATAGGCATAACTAACTCTTTTCTCCTCAAAAACTTTTATCTTAACTTGCCTTGAACTCAACCTTTCCCTTGGTTCATCAAACCCTAACACTTTTTTTATTTTGGTCTTCCTCTCTTGATATTGAGCTATCTTTACCGCTTCCTCAAAAGTCTTAGGGTTTTTTACCTCTAATTTCACTCTCCAATCTTCTAATTTTAATCCATTTACAAAATACATTATCTTTAACATAACTGGGGCTATCTCACCTTCTAACAATGCTAAACTCCATTGATTCCACAATCTTTCAAACTCCCTAGCAAAATCCTCAACACACCGATCATCTTTTTGAACACAAGTTTCTATTTTTGCCCATATCTCACGTTGACTTTCTCTTTTTTTAAACCTAGATAGAAATGCATTTTTAATGGTCTCATAGTCCAAATTTTGTCTCCTAAATTTCAAGCTTCTCTCAAAATCAAGCAACCAATTTCGTGCTTCTCCCTGCAATTGATATCTAAAAATCTGGAGTTTATCCTCAAGATTAGTCACTCTCTCTATCAAACAACACAGCTTTATTTTTTCTAAAAATATTTCGGGATCTTCAGTATGATTACCATGAAACTCAGGAAAATCATTAGCCATTTTCAACAATCACAAGAAATCAAAACAAACTCACATTCAAAACAACAACAATGTCAATTTCAGCACTCCTCAACGAGGGCACCAAAAAAGAGATGTTACACGAGCGATGATCGAGAGCAAGCCTCTCTCACAACTCGATAACGAGACGTTAAGGAGTGCTGGTTAGGATAATTGACTTTGTTGGATGCACAACACAACTTGAAAAAGTCAAGTATTTGACAATACACCATGAAAAACAAAACAATAAAGAACTGCCTCTTGTAGCTCAAACAACTAAAACCCTAATTCGGGTAGAGCATCACACAACCACAACTCAACAAAAAAAATCCAACAATTTGAAAACAAACCAAGTGAAAAATATTCTCGTACCTTAACAACCATGATCCAACGCTCGGCACTTTGATATCCAAAGGCTTCGACTTTCAAATTAGCATGACAAGAGCTCACTCTAGCATGCGACCCTCCTCTCTCCTCTCTCACAAAATACAATTGTACAAGAGGGGGAAGGCCCTTAACTCTCCAATCTCCTCTCCTTATATAGTTTTTTATCCACACTCACACACATTAGGCTTTTTGCTTTCAGCTTTTGGCTTTTGCTTTTCTACTGCTTTTCACTATTTTCGTTTTTTCTGCTCTATGCTTGTTTGCAACTTGTTTGGATCATAACTTCGTCATTTGAACTCCGAATATAGTTGTTCGGGTACTCAAAACGATCAAAACGCATCTGGTCGACAAGTCAACGCGGGCAGAATTACAAAAAACCATAAAAATGGGTAAAAATACCGATATTCATAAACCGCATAATTTTTCTCCATCTTTTATCTTGGAAGACTTATTCCCTTCCTTGGCCTATTGTTCTTGTAATTGCACACACTTTCACCATACATGTCCTCTTTTCCTTCAAGAAATACTTGCTGATGATGTAAAACGTACGATCTTTTCCTTTGATCCTCGAGTCTTCAAAATAAGCATTCTCTAGATATGAACCTGTTTTTTATGCAATGTGCCCTAGCAGAAATATGCTATGAAAGAGAATTCCATGCAGAACCATACATGATTTGGAATAATATGCAATTGATCGAATCCATGACATGCTACCATTCCAACAATGCTTACACAAAAAATATGGATGCATTAGAAGAATTGTGCCTAGCCTATCTATATGTGATCGTGCGTCATGCAAAATGCAAACATCGTTCCTTAATTATTTAAATCCTTATCCTCACCTCTCAACTCTCATAAAAAAGATATGATATACTCCGCTCCACCCATCCAAAATCTCACAATCACTCTAGAAAATTATGGTCCTCAAGATGTTGACCAAATATGAACAACCCTTCTCACAATTGGTGGCGTCCTTCACGACCCTCGAACTCTCCCAACCACCTTACACTCTCAACCAGAGGTTCCTAGCTTTGTGATGAGCATCCCAAATATCGTGCAAGAAATGTGCATTCTCAATGATAGGTGCTCTCTCATGTGCACGTGCATCTAAGATTTACTGCATATAGTTGCAGGCGGACCTTATGCCGTGTTAGTGCTCAGGTGCAAAACATGCATAATCCCAACCCATGGCATGGAAATGTTTGATAAGAACAGGAGATGACCCCCGAGTGCAGTGCATCAACAAGTGCAACATGAAGTGCTCGTGAACCTATTATCCTTGTGATGTGCAAGAGTCTTGATAAGAAAACGTACCTAGCTCCTCAATGTTTAGTAGCTATTGACAAACACAAGCTTCATCCTGTTCAAAAAAATACCAAGCTCGACCAAGGCTATCAAGTTTCACACTGAACAAATCAAACAAAATGACAGAAGTAATCCTAAGCTAGAAAAACACAAGAAATCCAATTTCAAAATAACAAAACAAACTATCACACAAACAACTAAGTTAGCACAAATCAAACCTAACTACAGTTTGACTAGGGCTTTTCAGTTTTCACAAAAACGCTTGACAACGTATATTGAAATATGTGAAGTCCACTTTACATTATGGACTTTTTTATGAGGCAGGTAAGGATGTACAGGTCTTTGGATACACAAATGCAGATTGGGTTGGCAGCATGTCAAATAGAAGATCTACTAGTGGATTCATGTTTTCCCTTGGTAGTGCAGCAGTTACATGGAGCAGCAAAAAGCAACCTACAGTTTCTTTATTGAGTACGGAGGCTGAAGTATAGAGGTGCTGCTATAGCAGCATGTGAGGTGGTATGGCTACAAAAGTTATTAGGTGATTTGGATGTGCAGGGAGATGGTTTAGTTGTCATTCATTGTGACAACATGAGCAGCATATAGTTAGCTAGGAATCCAATGTTCCATGCTAGGACAAAACACATTGAGCTGCACTACCACTTTGTGAGAGAGAAGGTACTTGCAAGAGAGATTGACTTGGTATATGTCAGCACACAGGATCAGATAGATGACATTTTCAAAGGCATTGGGTGCAGAGAAGCTTCGAAAGTTCCAAAGCTTGCTTGGAGTTGCAAAGATAGAGTTGAGCTTGAGGGGGAGTGTTGAAATAGCAAGCTCAACACATGCAGACATTGATGATGGACCAACTGGCTAGATGGATCTGCATGTCTACACTTAGCACATTGGTGGTTATTATGATACTCACATGGCTACTGACTTATCACTTATTATATTTAGTTTGTTATACCTACCTACAACTGGCAAAGATATAGCGCCAATCGATTAGTGTAGTTTGTTATGCACTATTTGACTTAGTAGGCCATTTTTCTTTATGTTGTATCTTATCTATACTTTGTGTACATTGTATAGTGTGTGGAAGAAGAAGAAGAAATCAATAAGAAAACATTTTGGCCTCCATCTCTCTTATTGTGTTCTTGAGTGAGCTTCCTCTTGTGCATATAGTGTGTGTTTGGCGCAACAGCTCAAGCAAGTCTCCACACCATGTGATTCTTGACAGGCGAGAAGGGGGTAAAAAGGGGGGTACCTTTGGGGGATGGGTGGTATGGTAGGTGGGGGTTGGACACTTGGGGGATGGGCAGATAGGGGATGGGGGGGCCTTAGGGGGTAGTTCAGGGGTTGGGCAAGGGATAGTTGGGGGAGGGTGGACAGGAGTTTGGGGTGGAGGGGGGGGACCAACACGGGGGCAGGTGGGCACCTAGGGTTGGGGGTACCATGGAGGGCAGAAGCAGGTGGCCATTGGAGGGGACGGCAGAGCAGGCAGCAAGGGGCACAGGCAAATGGCGACGGTGTTGAAGGACAACAATCGTGGTTTGGCAGGGTGACGAGGCAGCCAATACCGTTGTGGCAGGGGGTGGCCAATGTCGTTGTGGCAGGGCGACGGCCAACGTCGATATGTGGCAAGGTAGCCAGTGGTAGATGAACGGAGCGGCCTTCATGCACGGGGGTTCTACAAGGCAGGGAGGGAAGTGCAGGGAAGAGGAGGAAAGGAGGAATAGAGGAGGAGGAGGAGGAGGAGGAGGAGGAGGAGGAGGAGAGAGGAGGAAAGAAGGAAGGACGAGGGGGAAAGGAGAAGAAGAAGAGAGGAGGGTGGGAGGAGAAAGAAAGGAGGAGGGGAGGAGATGGAGGGTGAGGGAAAAGGAGGAGGAGAGAATGGAGGAGATGGAGAAGAGAGGAGGGGAGGAGGTGGGGGAGGAGATGGAGGATGAGAGAGAGAGAGAGACAGAGACAGAGACAGAGAGACAGAGAGAGAGAGAGAGAGAGAGAGAGAGAGAGAGAGAGAGAGAGGGAGGGAGGGAGGGAGGGAGGGAGGGAGGGAGGGAGGGGGTGTCGGTTGGTGGGGGGTGGGAATGGATTTTGTTTTTGAAAAAGTTGTTAGTTGGTTTTTTTATAAAATAAAGTAAGATCCCCCACGTCCCATGCACAAACCCACGAATGCGGGCAGGGGGAAAAAAAATTTACACTGAAAAGAATGACTAGCCACAATGGAAAATCCGAACACCTAAACGCGACAATGCAAAGACTAGACAGAAGGATTGAGATGAAAACCCAATCATTGACACAACATGCGGGGGCTAAAATGCAAAATTAATAGAAAAGTTTAATTCGTAGAGATCCGAGCATTAGATCAAGATACCATAAAAAAGAAAAACTAGACAAGGCGACGGGAGAAAGGGCATGGATAACGCTTTCGTGCGTTGATCAACAAAAACGGGGGATTCATGTGAAAGAATATGAAAAATCGAGCACGAAAATTCACACAAAAATTAATTGTGCAAAATCCATCAATCTCAAAACGAAGTGTAAAAAGATGGAAAATCATCCAAAATAAAGAGGCGGACATGTCTATCACATCATAATACAGTTCTGATGAGAATTGGACCCGTTCATATGAAAAAAATAAAAAAAAATACACCTAAAATTTTGAACAAAAATTAATTTTCAACCATTTGTAAGTCAAAAAATGGACAAAAAAAAGGAAAAATGTTTGAGAGATGGGGATCAATAGGGCTGTCAAATCAGAATGTGATTTCAGTGGAAGAAATGCATGTTCACATGGAAAATTTAGGAAAAAACAAGCACAAAAACACACATAAAAATTAACATAAAATTGGTGGGTCAGAACATGATGGAGGAAAAAGAAAAATGGGCAATGGAGCAAGCCGAAAAAGGCTACCTAATCAAAATTGAATTCCAAGGTGAATAGGATAGGTTCATGGAAAAAGAGTCAAAAATCACACGCGAGAATATTCGAAAACACGGAAAAATTAATAACTAACAAACTTTGCATCAAAATGACAAGCAATAAAATGAAAAACTATAAAGGGGAAGATGTAAGTCGGGGCTATCACATCAAACCGCTGTTGCAAAGTGAGAAAGGCATGTTCACATGAAAATACATCAAATTTATAGAAAATTCTTTAAAAATTCATAACTTATTGTGAGGTGTCCGCTAGTCTCAATCCATGGCACACATTTTCGTAGTCCATTAGTAGGTTTTCCAAAAATGATAATGTCTGGTGCTCCCTGGGAAAATCATGGGGTTTGTCACTTAGGCCCTACTGAGTCTTCTTCGTAACGGGAGAGTTTCAGTCGAACCCACTAGGATTGACATGAAGTTTTGGGTTCCTAAAATCGGATGGGTCTCCTAGCAGCTAGCTAGTGTTAGTAATTTTGAGTCCCACTTTTACAGGATTACTCGATATGAAGTGGACTTGCCATTGCACTTGGTTCAAAGAGAATGGGAGACAGAGGGGAGTAAGGTACGTCAATCCTCCTGCCCATAAGGCAAAATCCCATTCTGACCCCCTAAAACAATGCAAGTCAGTTCTACCTAACGACTAGTTGGTCAATTTTACCATCTTCCTATTTCTATTGCTGATTTAGAAAAGCTCCTAGCTAACCGGGACCACCCTACCATTGGATGGACCTGTCGGGGGTTACGCCCACCCGTTTTCCTTTGATGATGGGTCATCTTTAGTTTTTTAATTACCTACAGCACGTTTATTGGAACATATACAACCAGCTTCCTTAATTAGTCCATTAAGTCACAGGTTCCTTCACATAATTTATCTCACCGACACGCATACAATTCGAACAGTTAAGCAAACTTCTTTATTATATTGGAAGCTTATTATAATTTTCATCTTTCTGTCCTAGCAGAAGACACATAGAATTCCATAAGGATATTCTGTCCACCAAGATTCCACCCTCATAACTAGTATTTAGGGTTCCAAGATCCCATCCTAGGTCATGAAGGGGCTCGTCAGATTCTGGGAACAATGCAGGATTTATAGCTAGAGCCCCTTGTGGCATCTACATTTTCTATTGTCCGAGACTATCCCTACTGATAGACCTTTCGCCTACGGAGCCGATCCAAGCCTCTCGTAGTGATAATCATGACCCCCTTGGAGTAGGGTTTTGCCGCTAGCTTGGGGATAGCCTAGAGTGATCCTTCCTTTTATTGTATTTGACAATAATTTCAATCAGAGATCTAGATTCTAGCAAACACAAACAGTCCTTTCAAATGTATATATTAAATGATGCAATGACAATCACCCCATCATGCAATTCACAGCTTCACATAGCCAAGGTAGACCTTATCGTAAGGTAACCTTACATTCTAATGAGGATTCTCCTCCCCATAAAGAAGTGTTGAGTACATCTCTTATAACATGTTAAGTAAGGCATGAATTTCCCGTTTGGGCTATCTTACCCAACATAAGCAATTTTCCTTAAAGAAATATATTGTGCAAATAACTCAATGAGATGACCTATAGGACTCTTAAATAGACAATCAGTTTCCATAATAACCATCTCTAGTCAACTCTTAATCTTGTCGCATTTGATCATAACTATGTTGAATGCGCATAAAAAACATATGTACAATAACCTTTGGCAATTAATTCTAACATGATTCTATAACTTAGAATCTCAATTAATCTAGTTGTAAATCATAGCAATTAATTGTTTATGCTTGTACTTATATGTTTTCTAGATGAGTTATCAATTTATGTAAGTGAAGAATATGGAAGCTAATATCTTATGTAATTATCTTATATAGCAAAATAATAATCTAGTAATGAATAACCTGGTTTGGCAGCATGATGACATTAGGAATTTTGTCTTTACTCGCGCTTGCATTAGCCACACCTGATGTTCCATTGGTAGTGGCAACTCCCACAACCTCGGGCACTTCCGTGTCATTGGCAATACCCGTTGCTTGACCGGTTGCATTGATCCCCATGGTTTTTCCACTTCGCCGCTTTGGAGCCATCGTCCACGAGTGGTTCGAGAGATAGGAAAGGCGGAATAGATTTGAGATGAGAGAGCGTAAGAGAATATGGATTAGTTAAAGATTGAGACAAGGGAATTGAGCTAACTCTCTTCATCTCTTCCTCTCTCTCTCTCTCTCTCTCTCTCTCTCTCTCTCTCTCTCTCTCTCTCTCTCTCTCTCTCTCTCTCTCTCTCTCTAGCTTCTTCTCGTAGCCTCTTGAAGGGGTGTCCTTCTACCTCTCTTTCTCTACCTCTCTCTCGCAGCCTCTCAAGGTCTCCTTATGTCTCCCTAACTGCCCCCCATGCCTCTTTTATAGTGAATTGGAGAAGAAGGGTTGTGGCTGAGAAAAGGAGCTCTTTATGGAGGGGGATCTTGGAAAGATTAGTGATCTGATGCTTAGATCATAAATCTGATGGTTCCATTGGCTATGAAAGGGGGGTAAAACTTCAAGACACTTGCTTAGAAAGCTCTCAGTTCACTCCTTCTTTCCTATGTTCAAAATGTTATTTTTTTCTGTCTATAGACTGTGATTGTGGCGCGCGCGATTTCACCAATCTCTCTCTCTCTCTATGTCTCTCTCTCTTTTCTTTTTTTTTCTTTTTTTAAATAAAATATTCAAACTAACTAACACATCACTTGTCTTTTCTTTTAAATGACATCCAGTTTTAGAAATCTCCATATCTCTTTTTTTCTAAGGATAATATCTAAAATATCTAAAATATTCTAGTCTTGTCCAAAAATCTAATATTTTTAGACCATCCTTACTATACACATTAACATTAGTGATTAATATAGCTCATCTGTCTTGTTCATGTTGTAACTTCCATGAAGGGTGATTACGGTCCTTGTTAATTCATAAAAAATATCGAGTTACGACTCTCGATTTTATTTATTAATTTATTTTTAATGCTAGTCAGCTATTAACGTTAGTTAATTTTTTTACTTTAGTTAGTAACCTTACTAACTTATTAATTGACTAACTAACTTTTGAACTAACCAACTAACTTTTATTGCTTAGAAATATTACACTTATGAATTGTGACTCAGAATTGAGGGCCATAAAAAGGAAAAGTGATTACTTTGAAGAGAAAAATAGGATTGTAAAGTCAGATTTTAATTTTGATGAACATAGAGTGTGTTCACATGAAAAAAGTGGCAAAATAAAAGCTAAAGGCAAACGGATAAGGAATGAACCCAAGGCGGGGTTAAAAGAGGAGGAGTGGGTGGGAAAGGGATACCATTAATGAAAAATCAAAAAATGGTATACATGAATGATCCAATAGGGGTGTTTCCATGAGGGTATGCAAAACAGATATGCAGGGATGCATTCCCACACTAAAGACCTTACTAGATCGGGTTGACTAATCAACAAGGGCCTAACACTTCACCACGACCCATACACATACATCCCCACACTTAAAATATAACATACACTTGTAAACAAAAGGGATAGGGTTTTAAAAACTTGGATCGAATTTGCAAATGATTGAGGTCGCTGACACATGAAGGATCGTAATTGTCGATAGGAGGTACCACGGCTCACCACATCACACTCGTCGAGCATGGCAGGGACCGTGCAGCAGCACCTAAGGAGGTAGCTTTGTCGATGAAGAGCTAGTTAAGTTGTCAATGGAAAAGTATATATCACTCAATCCCGATAGTCACTTATGTTGGAACGATAGATCAGTCACTCACCCCATGACTCACGTCACTCAATGGGAAGGATTGTAGAAATCGACAAGAAGAATGGTTCAGAGGGAGTATGCTAGCATGCACAATTGATGGTGCATTAGTGCATCCCAACCCATTTGGTATAGGTGCAAGAAGGAAGGCCGACTAGGGAGCCTTATTGTGCAGTAGTCCACCAAACAAAGTGATGTGTGCAGCGATAATGGTGGAGGCATGTCCCATGTGTGTATGTAGAGAAATGAGAATGTACTTGACTCCAATTATTAGAACATCCCTCAATCCTCACCTCTTAGTTAAGAAAGGGAAAATCAATCACACTCACCCCCCCTCTATGTCTCATGCTCTATTGATGATTGCAAGAGGATAACCAAGTTTCTCACACCTGGTGATGTAATCCTCACTATCACTTGTGCGAAAGTTGTATGTCTTGTGCGTAATTAATAGTGCAAAAGTGCATCATCTCCCGCCCTATGCTAGCATACAGTGTGAGAAGAAAGGCTAGGGAGCCTTATAGTGCTGTGCACATGAACAAAATGTGCTTCGTGCATTGAGAGGCCCAACCTATGTGTGCAACACTCCATTCACACGTCTCATCTCTCATTTGAATTTAAAGGGCAAGGACTGGTCACTCAACCTACTCTCTCTCTCTTACTATTGATAAATACAGAGGCTAGCCCATACTCACTTCCCCATCTAATTAGCATGAAAGCTCACATCATTCAAAGGATTATCAATGAAGATTAACTTCGTTTGGTGAATGATGTCAACTTATATCAGGTGATGAAGAGGCATACCCAAGGAGGTAGCCAACAAGTTCGGTACTTCGATTGCATATTGGAAATGTTGTCTACTGGAGGAGTCAAAAGAACTGAGGAAGTTGCAGGATGTATCATACCAGGGGAGGCAGCTTTGGAATTGCTTCTAGAAGAGTTTTGCTAGTGATTCAACTATCCTGGAATACAGGGTGTTACCACCTTTTCTACAGCCAGCTTCCTGTCCAAGGTTATGTGTCAACTTTTTTGGGAATGAGGCTTGTTATGATATGAAATTGCTTCATTTTCTTTCATAACAGTTTTGATTTTTTTTCGTTTGATTTTTTAAATTTTTCCCTACTCTTGAGGTTGTCTCCAATTTTTCTCAAAGAATAGGTTGACATGATAGGGACTGAAGTCCTTTTTTTCCATGATATATATATATATATATAGTTATCAAAAGGAAGAATGGTAGGAGTACCATATATCAGAACCATCCTCTCCACCTCTGCTAGATCAGATGGAAAGCGAGCAAAGTAGGGGTAGAAGGTGGCTATGAGGGGCTAGAAGAACGAGGACACCTCATCAAGATAATCAGAGGATTGTTAGAAGCAACATAAGAAGAAGTACAATGTAACACCCAAAGGGAAAAGGGTCAATCGACTTACGATTGTCAGGATCCCTAGGAAGGGTAATACTTCTTTAGGCGATAGCCATTAATTAGAAAGGATCAGAAGCATCAACTATCTACACTTGGATAGAGCCATTAGGGTTAATAGTAAGTACCTTATAGGGACCCATTGACCCATCCAATGCTATTGAAGCTTGCTTGGAAACTTATTGAAAAAGGAGTCATAAGCAAGGACTAAGTCACCTTCCTTAAACTCCTTCTGCTTGTTGATGCTTCACACCACTTTGTCACGTAGTCCATACAACAAACCAAAATGTATATATTCTATTTCCTTCTAGTTGGCGGATCAATGGGGCCAACAAAGTCGATTCTCCATTTCTAGAACGACTTTAAGGGAAGGATAGTAGGCTGTAGTGGCATGGCGCTGGATTTGGTTGTCTTTCCCATTCTTTGACAAGCATCACAATGTTTGTAGTAGTAATAGGCATCTTTGTGGAGGGTCGGCTGCCAATATCCTACAAGCAAGGCCTTTCTAGCTATTGCTTCTTCTACGAAGTGACCTCCATAGGGCTTGCTATGGTATGCTTTCATCACTACTCCAATCTCATCTCCTACTATACATCTTTGCAATACTTTATCCTTACCTTTCTTGTACAAAGTGCCACCTAACAGGGTGTAGGGGGCTGATTCCAATAGAAGCTTCTTCTTCTCATGGCTAGAAATACCAGGGGGTTATTATTGAGTTGCCAATACGTTGGCTATGTTTGCATACCATGGGATTACAATTTCGACTAGAAAAAGGGAAGCATCAGGAAGGTCTAGTCATCCTGCTACTCTTTGTCACTCTAAGGGATCCATGACAAATGATCAACCAGGACATGGGAGCGACTAGCTTTAGTAACCACTTCAAAGTCAAACTCTTGAAAATAGAAGGAGCCATCTCATCATTCTTCCCTTCACATATGATTTGTTCATCAGGAGAATGACATGGCCTCATGGTCCACATAGCATTTGAAGTGTATCGATGGAAGGTAGTGTCAAAATTTCTCCAAGAAGGGGAACACTATTGCTAGGCACTCAAGCTCCATCACTATGTAGTTCCTTTCTCGATCAGTTACTTTTCGAGTGGCATAGTAAATGGGTTGATCTAACTTTGAGAAGACTTTTTAACATAAAACCGCTCCTAGGCCTTTGATTGATGCATCAGTGTGCACATGGAACTCCTTCTTCCAATTAGGAGGTTGCAAGATGGGTGCTTCAATCAAACATTGCTTTCAGAGTGTTGAACACTTCATCACAATCAATAGTCCACATAAACTCTGTATCTTTCCTCATGAGCTTATGCAAGGGGAATTCCTTTGTCACAAAGTGTGCAATGAGCCTTGTATAAAATAGCCCACATGGCCAAGAAATCCCCTCAACTACTTGAGGTTGGTTGGCACTATTAAGGCTACAATCTTCTCGATCTTGGCAGGGTCTATTGCTATCCCTTGTGCAAAAAGAACTCTTGAGGAGACTTTGAAGACACATTTTTTGGGGTTGAGAGAGATCATATACTCTCGATATCTTTCAAAGCACGGCTCCAGGTATTCCCAATGCTCATGGATTAGGCTATAAACATAGAAGTCATCTAGGTATACCTCAATAAAATCATGTAGATGGTTTTGGAATGCGGCCATCATCACTCGTTGAAAGGTAGCAGAAGCATTACAGAGAAGCCCAAATGGCATCAATTTGTAAGCACAGATCCCCCATTCTGTTGCAAAAGTTGTTTTGGATTAATCTTCTTCTGTAATTTGGACTTAATTGTATCCATTGTGTCCAAAAATTGGTCTATAAAAGGGATAGGGAAGTGATCCTTCTTGGTCTTGGAGTTCAACTTTCAGAAGTCCACACATATTTGCAGCTTTCCATTCTTCTTAATGGATACTACCACGATGGGTGAAACCCATTTACTATTGACCATTGGATAGATAAACTCAACTTCAAGGAGCTTCAGTAATTCGGCTTTTACTAAGGTAGAGTATGGGTCTCTGTCTTTGCCTCATAGGCTTGGCATCAAGCTCTAGGCTTATGTGATGTTGACATACCATGGGATCAATCCCCTTCAGATCTTTGTAAAACCATGTAAACACATCCAAGTTTCCTTTAAGAAGGTCATGTAGGATTGACAACTCTTCTTTTGAAAGATTGATACCCACCTTCACGTGACGTTTAGTCCCATCAGCATCCAAGAAAGTTATTGCTTTTCACCTTCCACTTCACGGATGAAGGTCCCAGGGATTGCTTCTAGGTACAGATTTGACTCTTTCAAGGGATTGGTCTTCTCTTCTGATGCTCCACTGGAATCGATGTCTTCTATTTAATGAGGACTCTTTTTGCTTCTTCTTAGGATGTTGAAAGAGTATCAGGGCTATTTCGGATTTGGTTTGGAAATTAGTTACCTCATGGCTTGAGGACTCATCTTCTGAAGATGCCTCTAAGAACTCACAAAACAAGAACCTTACTTGGGCTGCCAGACTAGTGGTTGTTGGCACGGTGCATCGTCATTATCCTCTCTTGAGAAAGGTAACTTTAAGCAACAAGAGCCACTGTTGAAGGAAGTCTTATTTTTCTTAATCCATTTCTTATGTATATTTTTCATATGGTGTGACTCATTAGCCAGTCCAAAGGGTACCAAAGTCATTCTGTCTAACAACATAGGATCTTTTGCTTATATAGCTTCTGAAACTTCTTCCTCATATGTGCCTTCTGTGGGTAGGATAGATTCTTCCAACTTACTTTCATAGTCTTCATCTTTGTCCTCTTCAAACTCTGTTGCCACCTCTATAGTAGGGGTTCTGTAAGAGAAGAATAGATTTTCTATTATATCCTTTGCCTTTGCTTCTACGTCTATCTGTGCTTCTGTCTCTATCTCTGTCTCTGCTATCGCCATGTAATAGGGAGAATATTACATCCATGTCTCTATCTCACTGTCAGAGGCGACTTTAGAAGTCATTTTGGGTTTTAATATTTTTAACCAATCTATCCGTGCCCTGGCTTAAAAAAGCCACGGTCTTCCCACAGCAAAGGATATGAGGTCCCATAGGAATTTGGTTTTACCACCATATAAGTCAGCCCCACCAATAGTCTCTTCTTGTGAGGGTTGTCTTCCCATATGGAAGAATGCCTAAAGGCTTAATTCTAGTTTGCTCTGCAAGTCTGATAAGCCACTGTGTAAGTTGCATTCCTTGCAAGCCTAAATCCTTCATTGTCACATTCGTCATTATATTCACTGATAAACCTCCATCAATCAATGCATCTATTATAAAGCATCCTTTAATCTACACACCAATCTCTAGGGTACCAACATCCAAGAAGATATTAGCCACATCCACTTCTTTCATAGGCTTTAGGGCTTTATTTGACTTAGGGATAGCGGTACGAGAAATCCTTAGGCCTCTTCTTCTGGTTGATATACTTTTGAATTTCTTTCAACAACTAGGAGACAACATCCGAAATGTCAGGTTTGGTTTGAAGGTGTCTAGGTCTTTCACCAAGTCATATTCTTTAATAGGATCCACAGATTTCTCCAATCAGCTCAAAAATGGGGCAATACCTACTTTTATCTTCCCTCCTTCCTCTAGAAGTGACAACATCTGCACTTCTACTACCAGAGGTACTTCGGCATCCTCCATCTCTTGGACTTTTAGTCATGTCTTTGTAATTATCTCCATGGAGCTCTGTGTGGCACTGCAGTGCTCTGTACTGCATTGTTATGTTCAACATTGTTCTCTTTCTCCTTGGAAAGATTGAACTTCATTGTTTTGGCAGAGGGAATGTTCTCTTTTGGAACTGTGGTGTCTCTTTTTGTGGCACATGTTATTGCGGAAACTTCCAATTCCACTAAATTGGAAGCAGGTTCTTAGGTCTTCTGTTGGGTATCAGGGGTAGCTTTCATAAGAGCTGGACTAGGACAATCTTTTGTAGTGTGGCCTTCTCCTTTGCATCGACTGCATAAGGGCTTGTAGTCCATGGACCTTCTAGGGTTTGGATAGCTTGGTGAGATATGCCCCTTTTCTCCACATCTGTAACACTCTAGTTTTGATCTTTGGCCATCGACAGACTATCGTCCTCTGTAACTTTGAGAGGGAAACCTCCTTGGGTTGAAATTAGGAAACCGAACTCTCTAGGCTTTGGTCCAATATCTTGGTTGGTCATCTTGGATTCCAACGAGTTAAATCTTACTTCTTTGTCTTTCTTCCTTTTTTCATACATCTTCTTTAGAGAGTAGATATCCCCTATATGGTGCGTCCTTAAATAGTATAAGCAGAATGCTCTAGGAATAGTCAGTTTTTGGGTACATTCAGTGGCTAAATATCCTGCTTAATGGCACTTTCTGCACCATATATTAGATCGCATCACATCTCTTCCATCTCCTGCAAGAGTGGATATGTTGGTAGTATTCACCTTTAGCGTCTGCAACTATTATGTAATCCCATCGATCAACTCCTTGATGCTTGCAACTAAATTGGATAGGTAGTCCTTCAAATTTTTACCTCCTTAGAGTAATCACTACGCCTAAATTTAGTGAGGAAGGCCAACTTCAAGTCCCATGGGCCAAAATTTCATGAACTCCTCTCGCATCCACTCTTCAAGACCTTCACGCTTGAATTTAGTGAGGAAGGACAACTTCAAGTCTCGTCCCATGTGCCAAAAGTTCCTGCTACTTGTTTCTCGTACCACTGAAATGCTACACCTTTGAAAATGGCAGGGAATATCACCAACCGAAGCTCAAGGTTTCTAGCATTATTGGCTGCACACACTACCATGAACTCAGCTACATGAAGATCAAGGTCTTCATTGTACTCTCCCTTAAATATGGGAAATGTGACTACATTTGTTGGCCTATCCTCATCAATATTTCTAGGATGGATCTAACTAGGAAGGGGACCTTCAATCGCCATAGGGACTTTTGTAAAGAGAGCCGTACTAGGGCATCAAAGGAGGCTTTTGTTGCTACCTTGTTCTTAGCTTTGATTTTTTCCTTCCCTCTTCTCACGTAGCTTTGGACTCATTCTAGTGCTTGTCTCTGTCACTAAATTGATTGCTTATTACACATTCTCTATTTAATAAATTTATGGCAATAAATTAATGACTCACTTTTCTTTTAAGTGTTGATGATGATCTAGCATGGCTGTGAGACCATTTAGAGACTAGTATTCCTAGTGCATCACTTAATGGGGTGATCAAAGCATTGTGATGGGGATATCTGGTACAGGCAGTACAAGTTATGAAGGGGGAAAGAAGTGTCTGCCAAGTATAAGAGTGTATACAAGAACCAAGGAGTTACACATAAATTAAGATGGATTAAGTTCTAAGAAGAGGAAGTGCATTAGCATTGTGTATATATATTTATGTGTGCATTTGGGGACGCTTGGGAATGTTTACTTGTGTGTAATGAGCATTGCATTAGTTTGGGGTCATTCTCTTCCTTACAAGTCAAGGTTTAAGGTCTTTTCTCTCTTAATGAATTAAGGAGAGAAGTAATTATCTCACTAAGAAAGACGAGAGACATGATCCTCTGGAAGTGAGGAGAAAAGTGATTTTCTCTTTCTAAGGTCTAAAATGACACAAGCTTTTGTGTGAAAGTCAATCTTAAGGTTGAGGCCCAAGGCAATTTAATGAACTCTCCTTAAGGTGGTTGCATGGACCACAATTTAAGAGTATAAGTTTGAGAAGCTGTTTTTTTTTTAAGACATGGTAAATATATTTTTAAAATATATCGCGATAGAAAGACGATCTCTAAAAACGGTCCGCGAAGGTGATAAAAAACAACGAGATCTACAACTTTTGTGTTGGACATTTTTTCATCCGAGCAACACATAGAGAGATATCTCAAAATTGGTGCTACAGAGTAGGTCTTGGAACAGCCACATCTTGCATGAAGATCAACTCAAGTCTCTCTCCAAGAAGAGAAGCTCTTGAAAGCCTATAAAAGAGGAGACTCTCCTTGGGTGTGAGGGAGATGAAGGAAGCATCACTTTGCATGTGTCCAAGAGGACAAGAGAAGGTGCAAGTGCTGCGGAAGCTCTGCTAAAATCAAGTGTTATGGAAGCTCTACTGAAATCCAGTTCCAAGAGGAGAAAAGAAGGTGCAAGCACTATGGAAGCTCTATTGAAATCAAGTGCCAAGAGGAGAGCCCTACACATATTGTGTAGGAGAGAAGGAGACTCAAGACGGATCAAAAGGTGCAAACTTCCAGGTTGTGCAAGTTTTAGCTAGTGCAAGGAACCATGATCTTGTCTCCAAGATCTACAAGTTAGAACTGGTTTATGTGTAATGGAGGAGCTTGCTCCTTGTCAATAATATAACTCCACAAAGGGGGGGGGACTGGCTCATCTTCCAGTCCCTAGTGTGTTGTCAATTTCTCTATCTCTCTCTCTCTACATCTTTCTTTTCTTTGATCTGTTCTCTCTCTGCACCAGCATAATATTCACCATATATATTTTAAGTATATAAGAAAGTCGAGTATGTATCTTGGATATTATAACAGCCCCTTAATGGCATCATTCATTAGGGAGTTAGCTCCACCCAATTTGTATGTGCTCAATAGAACAAAATTAGAAGGGCTTCAATCTACGGAGGACTCTCTTGCCAACATTTCTTCTACTTCTTTTCAACTTCACTGAATTCAACTTTCATTCCACTGCAAAAGGGAATATATTTAGTTCTAAAGGTATAAAAACTCATTCATCTGAGCATCATTGTGGTGCCATCATCATAGTAATGCCAACTTTTGATGGTTTCAACAATGTATGTTGTGAAGAACACTCTGTCTACTAGCTTTCAGTGGGTTGCTAATTGGATAAATAGAAGGTTATCAATGCACCAAGCATCCCATGTATCTTGCTATTGAGCATCTACAAATAGATTCTAACTCTTTTCCTTCTTGTTCTTATGAACTTCAATTGACCACGACTCTTGAATTTTCTTGACAATCTCCCACTTTTGGCGTCTGGAAACTCTTCAATAAAAGCCAAATCTCCCATGAATGGTCATTCTCTATGTTTCTGATCTTCAGTTTTCTACTACCCAAGATGCACGTCTCTGTTGCTTCAGCAGCAGGGAGAGGAAATAGTCCACCATATAGAGCCTACATCAAGTTGGTAATAAGTTTCTGCCATTGTAGTATAAATTTCTAGTAGAAAGTGGCTTTGGCAATGAGAATTTCCAATTCTTTAGTGGTAGAAGGAACTTTGTAGGCATCCATTGAATTCGTTTCCTCTTAGCAATGCCATTTCCTTCATTTTCAGCCTCTTTTCTGATGCCTGTTGATGGCAGTTTTCCCTCACTGTGCATAAAAAACATAGAGCCCCAAGAGGAACGCCAAGAAAATGAGAAATCTACTACAAGAAATTCTATCTTGTATAATCAAGAAGCATGTTTTTAATATTTTATGTGACCACAACAAGCAAAACAACACCAATCTTCTCAAATCTTCACATAGCTTTATAGAAAAATTCTCCCACAGATTTAACTTGAACAAAATCAATTATGCTCTTTACATTCTTCATATAATTCATTAAGAGACCAAGAAAATATGAGAGATAACACACCACTTTGAATGGAAATCATCACATAGCATTCATATTCAAAATTCCATAGTTTTCTCTCACAATCTCTCACTCATAGATACATTGTCTTTCATAGATTCGGCTATCTCTCACTCACACACACACACTCTCTCTCACACATTATCTTCCTCTATGGTACATTAGGATAATCAATAATAATAATTCATAACCCTTCTTTGTTTGTGGATACCCCTCCCAAGAGGTATGTCTCATATGAAAGGTCACCATAGCCACTACAGTGTCCCTTTGTAGCTCAACAATGTCACAATTACTTTAGTCTTTACTTGAGTCTTTAGCAACTACTTCTTCCACTTCTTTAAGCTATTTTGAACTTGTGTTCATCTCTTCCCAAAGTTAGAAAAATTCCCCAAACTACACATTCATCCCACATAACACTTACATAGGCATACAGAACAAAACAAAAACAAAAACAGAGGCTCTACAGAAATCATCAATAGAGGGCTAATAGAAAGTCATCAGAAAGCCTTTGGCTCAACTAAAACCATTAAAAACCTTCAATAATCATTCAATAAACTTACAAACACTCTCAAACTCCATCAATAAGCATTCCATCCTCTCATACAAAAAGAAAACAGAGCAAAAAAGACACTAATAGGATATCAACATAACATATCCGAGCACCATATCTCTATTGCAAAACATCATGAACTTCTCAAACCTAATCGTCCTTATCCAAAATACTCTCAAAGACTTCCAAAAAAACTAATCATAATACAAAATCAATCAAAAATCAACGATTCAATCCTCAAAAACAACAAAAATTAGCCAAAAAATCAAGTCATCTCAACCCTCAACATGAGTAGTCAAGTAGCAATAAATACTACAAATGAGTAAGTACTTTCATTCCTTTCAAGGACATATGCCCAAGATAGAGATACTAAAGAGATACATGGAAAAGATAAATCACAACCAAAACATGATCAATAGATCCAAATACAAGCAAGTGGTACAAGCTCCCAACCTTGGTACCTTTAGTAAAAGTAAGGTCGCCATGTGTAATCTTCTATGCAAAATCACCAAAAGAGACATGGTACATGTCATCGTCCAACCATCCAACATCGGAGATAAGAATTTTAGTCAAAGCTAAGACATGACATACATTATTAAGCACAAATGGAGCACCAGTACCAAACTACAATCTCACATTACCTATGCTAATAATATCCAATATAGTGTCATCTCCTAGTCTAACCAAAGCTATAATAATATGATATGTATAAAACCAATGATGATGTGGGATAACATGAAATAAAGCCCTTGAATCAAGAAGCCAACACTAAGAGTAAGAATATGTAGCATTAGCTAGTTGAGTAGCATAAAATGATGAAGCAACAAGTATGTAATCATGTGAGCTATACTCCAAGGCATTTATCTCTTTTGCCTTAACACAGAACTTAGGAATAATGTTGCGATCATCATAAGATTTAGCATTATCCTATACTTTCCCTTTGCTTTTTTTGCATATAACATTATACATTTTATGACACTACAACCTCATGTGACCCTATTGCTCACAATAGTCACAACTAAGAGAGGAGTTAGAACTAGGTAACTTATTATGTGATTGCCCACAAGACTTAGACTTGCCTATGAGTCACTATCATTTGTGAGAGAGTGTACCCAAGTTGTACTCTAAGCAACTTAGTAAGCAAGGTTTTATTCTTATACTTTGAACTCTTCTCTCCCTCTTGCGCACACATTCTACTGCTGCAAACTCTGATTCTCAACAACATAAGCTACCTTATGATATGCATCAGCCTACAGATGGGCCAGTTGTCATTTATTGTGACAACATGAGTAGTATACACTTGGCAAATAACCCAGTCTATCACGCTAGAACAAAGCACATTGAGGTGCATTATCACTATGTGCGGGAGAGGGTTTTACTAGGTCTTATTGATCTAGTTTATGTCAGCATAGAGGATCAAGTAGCTGACATATTTACGAAGGCATTGGGCACAGAGAAGCTGCGCAAGTTCAGAGACCTGCTTGGTGTGCAGGAATTGGGATTGAGCTCAAGGGGGAGTGTTGAGATATCGAGCTCCACTCGTGATATGCCAGGGTGACCATTGTGCATTTATGTCACCGACTTGTTAGCTGCAAATGTGGTTGGTACACTGCCCATGAATAATAGCTAGATGATAACTATCCTTATCTACTCTAGTCCGTGGCTCAGTTAGTATGCCACCTTAGTTAGTTGAGTTTGGTTTGAGACCCATATATAGGGTTCTTCTATTTCTCTGTACTAGAGTTCTTTTTGGCTTACACAACTAAGAACAGGAAAACTGTTTTCAACCTCCACCTTTGTGTGTATTCCCCCATTGTGTAAGTGAGAAAGCTACAAGTGAGACTCCTTCCTTCTCTCCCACAATCTTGACATGAGTGACCTTCATCTGAATCTTATAGAAATTAGTTCCAAGGTGGAGAAGCTGGACGTCAAAGTTGAAGAATGAGGACGATCATCAACTCAAAGACCCATGATAGAAGGCTTTAAGAGGTGTTGTATTTGGTGCGATAGCCAACAACATGACAAGAGGGAGTGTTCTGCCTTCCGTGAGGCTGAAGCACAGAAGCTCATCTTTTGGAAAGACGAAAAAATTCATGCAACTGAAACTGGTCTTCCACTAGAGCCAAATTTTGGCAATGGTGGAATGAAGAAAAGATTAGAAGATTTAGCTATAATGAATGCCTACGGAGCAATTGATGCATCTACCTATGGACTACAAATTGAGCCAACTAAATCAAGTTTGAAAGCATGTAAAGCTAATGTGCAATCTAAAGTATGGATACAGGCACTAGATCAAATGGAACGTGGTAAAGCAGCCAAAGAATATTTGGCTAATGCCAGTGCATTCGAGGAATAATTGGTTGGAAAGAACCGGTAGATTCTTTTTCCGCCTTTGCACATTTAGCTGACGTCAATCATAAAGAAGTATTGATTGAAGAAAAGAGAATAAGAGAAGATGAATCAGGGCCTTCCTCTTCTGGCCCTCCAAAATGGGTAACTAGAAGAACGCCTGAACAACCAAAGCTTGCTGAAAATATAACCCCAGATCAAGAGATGGAAGATGCGCCACAAACAAATAAGACTGAAGGAAAGAAGAAAGGCAAGCAGCCATGCTACAAATTGCAGTCTGACATAGAATCTGCAACAATCTCAAATGAGTCCTAGAAAAACAAATTCTAGGAAGCACAATTGAATTCACCTTAGGAGAAATTCTTGGAATTGCCAAACGGCGTGAATTCCATGATGTAATTATTAATGTAATCAAAAGGAAAAGACAATATGTTGGTGATGAAGCTGAAGAAACAGTGCATGCTTTTTTGCAAGTTCTTCAAGTTTTTGTGCAGGATGAAGAGAAGCTGACTTCACAAGGAATTTATCTTGAAGCAGTTAAAGAATTAATTCTAGCAATTGAAGCTGAAGATAAAGAAAGCATGAATGCAAAAATTAAAGAAGTGAAAGCTGAAAATGCAATTGTAGCACATGCATGAGGAGGAAGAGGCTTAGTTCATTCCAAGCAGTCACTACTCCCGTACGCATTGGGTAAGAGCAACAACGGAGATAGTCGTCAAAATTGGAGAAAAAGAAACACCATGTATTGCACTCTTCGACCATGGCTCGGAGATAAACGTCATGGCAAGGAGTCTCTATGAAAGTGGCGGATGGCCCATAGATGTTGATCCAGGATAGTGAGAATGAGAGCTGCAAACAACTCTTCTAGAGAGTTATATGCTGCATGTCCTAATGTGCAGGTAACTATTGGAGACATAAAATACAATTTTCACTTTTTTGTTCAAGACTCTTATAGTTACCCTATCATTCTTGGGCAACCTTACATTTCTAAAGCCCGCTTGGAAATAAAAGCTCTTGATTATGGTTCTTCCTATGCTTGAATCCAAAGCAAGGATAATGAACGAGCTGTCCAATTTCTTACTGCGTTTGTTAACCATCATCGAAACAGAGATCAACGGTGTGATTATCGTGTGCCTCCTAATGCCTGAGAATTCAAGGGTTTTCGGGCTGCACTACTATAAAAGGAGGCTATGGTAGTGCATCATGTAAAAAGATTGAACCTCCTTATGCTACAGAAACTGTATCTCTAGCAAATTAATATGTATGTACAGCCAATAGTATGGGTTGTTATAAATCTCTTCTGGCCATGATTAAAGCCGAAAGAAAATATTTATGTCATGTAAAAAGGGAGCTAAAAACTTATGACATGATGGCTAAAAATGAAGATATTTCGGGCATTTTTTTGGACTGATTACTACTGACACATGGACTAAAATATATGCGGCTGCTCATGCAGAAAATCAGGCTGAAAATCAATCCATAGAAGTATGTACATTGGATTTTTATCAAACAATTCAAGAATTTTTTGAGCAGGAAGACATTGGTTTACTCAACAAGGCTGAAGCTCAACAAGAGAAAAAAACAAGACGGTGGATAAGAAAGTCAAACATGTCCCACTGTCTCCTAAAAGTGAAGGGCTCGCTGATAGGGTAACAAATCAACCAAGTCTTCGTGATCCTTCCAACATTGGTCTCACAAGTTCACATCTGAAAGTATAAAAGAGCTCAAAATAGGTGAAAATTCTTTCCTTTTACCATCTTAAAAACACTCTTTTATGCAAATGCTAATGAAACATGGAAAAACTTTTGCATTTCAACCAAGTGGAATAGGCTGTTTGGATCCAAATATTGTGGCTCCTATGGTCATTTTTACGATCCCACGTGTGCCTTGGAACCTCAAGCCCATTCCCGTTCCAAGGGTGCATCTGCCCAAATTATTGGAACTTCTAAATGAGAAGATCATAATGAAGATTTTAGAACCTTCATCAGCACCTTACTCAAATCAGCAGTTTACCATACCCAAGAAAAATGGATCTTTACGATTCATCCAAGATCTACAGCCTGTTAATCATGTCACAATCCGAAATGTTGGTTCGGGTCCAATTGTTGATGAGTTTGCTGAAGCTTTTGCAGGTAGAGCAATTTATTCTATGTGTGACTTATATTCAGGATATGACCAATTTTAGCTTTCATTAGAAAGCCAAGACATTACCCACAATGAAGACACCTCTTGGATTGGTCCGCATGTGCACTCTATCACAAGGAGCAAAAAACTCTGTATCCCATATGATGAATGCCATGCACAAAGTCTTAAGGGACTTTATTCCACAACTTACTCTTCCATTTCTTGATGATGTACCTATCAAGGGATGTGAACTCAATGAAAATAATGAGGAGCTTGATGAAGATGGCTGTAGAACATTTGTAGTTAACCATATTCATGATTGTGATAGGATTTTGACAAGGCTAGAAGAGGTATATCTTACCCTTTCTGGAGCTAAGTCGATTTTTGAAGTAGAAGAAGTCCTAGTGGTCGGACATCTGTGTGGCCCTATGGACATAAACCTTCACCAATCAAGATAGATGCCATTAGCAAAATGCAAGAAAAATGCACAAATATCTCAGTCTAGGTGAGAAGATTTATTGGTGCATGTGTATTCTATCTCATATGGATACCACATTTTGCTCATGTAGTCGAAAATCTTTATCAATTATTAAGAAAATGTCAAAGATTCTCTTGGAATAAAGAGCATACTCTCACTATGCACAAATTAAAGAAGCTGTTAATTTCAGCCCCCACTCTTAAAAGGGTTGATTATTCAAATGGTCAACCCATCATCCTTACTATGGATACATGTTCCATTAGGATAGGATGGGCTATTGGCCAAGAGGATCTTGAAGGAAATAGGTATGCAATTCGTTTTGGAGCAAAATTTCTCAATGAACGTCAAAGAAGGTATGCACAAGTAAAAAGGGAATTGTGGGGAGTTGTAACAGCATTAAACTGTGATCATGAATACTTTATAGGTGCTTCTGTAGTGGTAGAAACTGATTGTCTTCCACTCTTGGGCATGATTGCCAAATGCTCTACACCTGACATTGCTATGCTAAGATGGATTGCATATATTAAGTCTCTCAACCCCGAATTAAAGCATATTGCAAGAAAGGCGAATCCAGTTACTGACATGCTATCACATGCAAGATATGACAATGAAGAAGAGCCGATGGAAGAAGATGAAGTTGAAGAATGTATACTTGCTGAATTTCATTACATGGCTGCTAAAAATACATTTTCAGTTGCTGCATGTACTGGTCCAAAGCTGAAAACAATAGGATGGTCAACTAGAAGCCAGCATGCTCATTGCATTACCGAAGTTCTAGTTCATTTCCTTGAAGAAGATTGGCTGAAGATCGGCCAATATTTGAGCACAATGAATAAGAAGGAGACTTGGACTGATGAGGAGTTCAAGCATATAAAGAGGAAATCTTATGGCTTTTTTCTTAAAGAATGACATCTATGGAAGCACGCAAAAAAGAAGAAAGAAGCACATGTTTGAGTTTTAGGTAACAAAAGATTGCAACAACAGGTAATGAAGAAATTTCATGAAAGCCTATGGGCTGGCCATAGAGACATATGGGAAACCTTTAGTAAAGTCAAAGAAAAATATTGGTGGCAAAACATGTATCGGGACATAGCACATTTTGTTGAAACCTGTTATGTGTGTCAGATGTATTCTATGGTCAAGCATCGATATGGGTTACAACCGACTTATCCCTTGTCTATACATTATAGATGGGTTATTGATCTTGTAACCATACCTATAGGAATATGAAATATACAGTATTTAGTGCTTGCAAGAGAGGATCTAACCAATCAAGTTGAAGGCAAAGCCTTAACAACCAAATCCACTCAAGTTGTTTGCCATTTTTTACTTGAAGAAGTGTTTTGTAGATATGATTGTGTGGGTAAAGTAACTGTAGATAGAGGAGATTTGGATGCTGATGAGGCACGCAACTTCTTTGCTCAATTGGGTATTAAGTTGGCTTTAACATCAGCCTACAACCCTAAAGGCAATGGAAAGAGTGAGAGAGGTCATCAACCTATTTTCAAAGCTCTAGCAAATTCTTGTAGAGAAAATATCAAAGAATGGCCTAAAATGCTACCTTTTGCATTATCGGCTGACTGGACTACTCATAGTTCAATGAGACTGGCTATATGCCAGCTGAACTTATGCATGGACAACAACCAATTATGCCAATTGAAGAATCTATTCTCACATGGAGTCTTCTACCTTGGGAGGAAGGCATCAGTAGAGAAGAGTTGCTGACTTTGCGCATATGGCAGCTAGAAAGAAGGTTTGAAGATGTTCAAGCGGCTATTGAGAAGCTAAAGACAGCAAGACTAAAGAACAAAAGAAGATTTGATAAGCGACATCAACTTCGGCCAAGAGCAATTCAAGAAAATGACTGGGTGCTTGTCTATGATAGTAACCTAGACAATCAATACAGTGCTTCTAGGAATATAGTAAACCGTTGCTTTGGCCCGTATGTGGTAAAGGTCATTCATGATAATACCACATATTCATTGGCTGAATTGGATGGGACTAGCATAAAGATACCCATAGCTAGAAAAAGAATCAAGCTCTTTAAACAAAGAGAAAGTTCATCATATGAGTTAGAAGACTTGAATATAATTCAAGAGCATGAAGACATAGAGGAAGAATAAGAAGCAGAAGATGAAGACATTGACATGGCAGAAGATAATTCTTCTGACACTGCAAATCCATAAGACTTTGGCACATGCCAGAGGATGTGCAAGTTAGAAGGGGGTGGATGTCGTGCTGCTACGCACACATCGTGTAAAAAAATCTAGAGTGTGGTTTCCTTTTAGATTTAGAGAGCCAATGCCACTTTAGGCATTAGTGTTAGTGTCCATGGTTCAAAATATTAGTTTTTTTTTTTACAATTTTTTAGCCAATTTTTGATATTTTAGATATTATCTCTTGTAAAAATCCATAAAACTATAGACAACTTCTAGATTAGGATGATATGTAAAAGAAAGCATGTAGCTTTCAGCCAATTTGAGAGGATTTTATATAAAAAGAGAGATTGGCAAAATCATGCGACATGCGATCGCTATTTTCAGGCAGTGAACACCACTCCAAAGTGAGAGATGAAGAAGGAGTGATCTGGCAAAATTCTAGCCGGATGTCTTGGTATTCAATCCCCCTTTTTGGAGCCAATGGAAGCATCAGATTGGCCATCTGAGCAGCATAGAGGAAGGTATTATTTTGTACACGTTTTTGTCTATTAGAGTTATATCTTCTCATAATGCTGAAAGAAACTGACAGGCTTCATCTCTGTTAGTATTCTTCTACGTCTTCAATTTCCCCTTCTCTTCCATCTACTCCTCTCCCTAAATCTACCTTCACCCTGTTGTCTCTTATCTTCAAGAACTTGACTTGAAACCTTCAACCCTTCTCTTATCTCTACCATCTCCGGAGTCTAACCTCTTGAACCCCCATACATTCTTCTCTTGCCAAACCCCTGAGGTGACCTTCAACCCTACGTGCTGCGACAGCGTCTGCCTGGTCAAGGAAAGAGGGCCAAAACAAATGCAGTTGGAAACTTCATACCTACGGGAAGTAATTCAAGAGTACCTAGGTGTTTCCACTGTAATGAGCCAAGCCACATTAAAAGACAGTACTCAAAGCTTGGCCAAATTCCTTGCCAAGGACAGTACAAATGTCAGAACGAAGCTCCAATTGCAAAAAGAACGAAGCTCCAATTGCAAAATGAAAAACATTTGCTGTAATTCTTAAAGAGCTTGAAGAAGAGAGAAACCCAACTATAGAAGCCAATATGGAGAGGGCATCAGTTCACACCACCCTCCATAAGAAGGGCCCAAATCACTAGTTTTTGGGTGATTCAAACATCAACAAAATTATCAAGGTAAGTCCTTTTAAATTCTAATTGATTGTGGAAGCACACACTCGTTCATGTCACCAAAGTGTGCCAAGAAATTAGGTATAGACACAATACCTACATCTAGGTTGCTTGTGAAACTTGGCAATAGAAAAGAAATCATGTCTACTCAGCAAACTTACAAAGTGACATTTAGCCTAGGAAGCAATCTCTCTGAAATGGGATTTAGAATCATGAATTTAGGGACCTACGAATGTCTATTGGATATGGACTCCAAACAGACAAATCTAATCAAACTGCAATAGGAGTGAAACCACTCTCTATGAGGGTCACATAAAAGGAAGGCCCTGAATCTATCAGCCAACATTGAGTATGGAGAGTAAACATGCAACCTAAACCAAATTATAGCTAGACATTACTAATACCAACTATCTCGAGTGCTAGGTTATTACCCAAATGAAAAAATCTAATCAAATTGCGATAGGAGTGAAACCACTCTCTATGAGGGGTCACATAAAAGGAAGCCCCTGAATCTATCAGCCAACATTGAGTATACCTTGACAAAGCATTATTCAATTGTGAAGTATCAAGAGAAGAAGCTGCAAGTATGAAATCATCATCAAAATCAATATTCACAACATTAATCTCTTCAATCTTAACTCTTGACTTGCTAGGGACAATGCTATGATTATCATTGTTGTCCAACCCTTGCCCTTTTCTTTGCTCTTGTCCTCACACATATTATGGCACTATGGCTGAATACACCATGCTTTCCCACAATAATGACAAGTCAATGAGAACTTATAGCCATGAGACTTACTGCGAGATTGTCCATGTGACTAAGAGTGAGACTATTGAGAGTCTCTTCCATGATTGCCATTACCACTCCTACCATTATTGCCTCTAAATGTCAAAGCATGAGAGGTGCAGGAATCATAGACATTCTTTTTGTTAACCTCTTCAATCAAGAGTGCACCCTCTACATCCTGCAATTATAACCCATTAGTAGATATGTTGGCACACATAGTAGTACAAAAGGTATCTCATGATTTAGACACATTGTAGCTAAGAGAAACAAGGGAAGAAGAGTGCCCTTGAATTCAATCCCTTGCGAATACAAATGAGTAATAATAGAATGAAACTCATTTAAGTGAGATGGCATAGAAGTGCCCTCCTTCATGTGAAGGTCCATGAGTTGCTTCAATCAATACATCTAAGAAAGCAAGGCTTTGCTTGTCATAGACATTGTGAATCTTTTCCCATAATTTCCATACAGACTGCCCATCAGAGACAACATTATAGAATACCTACTTAAAGAGGATAATATGATGGTGGACTTACATAGCTCATCTAATTTATCCCAATCCTCGGCATCAATAAGTTGAGCTTGGCTCCTAAAACTCTTTCACAGAATTTGAGACCCCCTTATGTTTCAAAAGCCTAATTTTCATTTTTGCACTTAAATTTGCCTGATTTGGGCCTTTCAATAGCTATATTGATGCCATCCAACTTGCCAATATTAAAGATAGCACTATCACTCGAGCCACTAGGAATAATGAAAGCAAACAAGTGCACAAACTATCAAAGTAGGTTGTTGTAATTACTACAAATAGCCCTAAAATCAGTATTAAATCAAGCTAAAAACAAGGGGTACTAACCAAGTAATGAAATGTCCACAAACTCAATGCAAAGAGATATCAAATGAAGGTGACTTCTCGCATAAATAGTGCAACAAACTGCAATTATAGCATGTTGAAAATGAAGTATAACAGTAAATCAACGGTTCTCACAAGAAACAAAAGAGACCAACTAAAGGCATAATGGACTGAGCAATGTAACAAAACACTCTGTACATAACCAACCAAGATGTATATATCACTGACAACATCATGATAGAGATAGGTGCTGGCCCAATAATTATGTCAATAGCCCACTAAGCATCAACCACGTACATAAAGCACGATAAGGGCATGTACATGTCACCAAGTTCCACGATCTCACTGTAAGACCCTTAAGCTCAATTGTGTAACCAAATGCTCAATGTGACATCCAAGTGTTAAGTAGTAGCTCCCATTGGAATAAAATTCGAATGCCAGACAAGCAAACAAAGCTCAAAACATCATGTGAAAGGCATCCATACAACCAAGATCCAAGTAACATATATATGGGAGCATCCGACCTAAGTAACTTGCAAACCTCTTACTAGAGCATCAAATAGCTATACATAATAGTGAATGACAACAACCAATGTCAAGATTCAAAGCTTTTGTCTCAAATCAAAAGTAATGCGAGAGCATAACGAAGCATGTAACATGAATCATAAGCATCGGTACATCACCCCAAATAATTGGTAAGCACTTGTTGGGAGCAATAGGTATATGCTTTTATTAATAAAACATCATTCAACCCTGCTTATTATAGTAGTAAAAAACCTATGTAAAACTTAGTAGAAGAGTGCTTAAATCATTCCCATAGCATTCCAACACATTGTCATAACATCCCCAAATGAAGACATTTGAGAAAGCATAAGTGACCTCCAAACAATGAGTGAAGTGTTGTCCTAAACTGTATGACATGAACTGTCACAAATTGTGAATCATTAACTGGTCTTGGGACCTTCAAATGATGCCTAACTCAGTCTCAGAGTGCTAAATACGATGCCAAGTGAATGCCTAAGTGCCAAATGATCACATGAGAGCCAAAGGAGTACATTTGAGTGAAAGGGAGTGACTGATCGAAGGTTGGACTCGAGAGCTACGGCGCAAGAGCAAGAGCAAGAAAGGGAGAGACTAGAAATGGGAACTCCAATAGTCACAATGTGTGACCGGGCCTTCCTTTATTCAAACTGTCACTAAAAGAATAAAGAATAAAGTGACGGTGACGGGAGCCTGCCACATGTAGTGTGCAGTGGTGGTGACTGTCAGTGTAGTAATACACAGGCGGCTAGGAAGAGGCGCCTTTACCCCCAACTACCTCCCACTTAAAGGCGGATCTGCCCTAGTGAGGAGTGAAAAGAAAAAAAAAACAGTACAACATGTACACATGTACAACAGGATGAGGAAAGACGTCATCTCATCCCACGCCCATCAACCTCCTGAGAAAGGCAAAGCGCTCTGTAGAGAGGCTTTTCGTGAGCAGATCCACAGGATTTTGGTCAGTCGAGATCTTGACAAGATCAACAGACTTGTCCTCAACGACCCCACGTATGAAGTGATACCTCACCTCAATGTGTTTCGTCTTCGCATGGAAGACCGGATTCTTGGCTAACTGAATAGCACATAGAATCCGAATGCAGTGTAGGGATAGCATCAATACCAAGGTCAGCAACCAAATGACCCAACCAAATGGCCTCCTTGCAAGCCTCAGTGGCTGCAACATGGCCTCTATAGTAGAAAGGGCCGTGCATTTTTGCACCCTGGACATCCAAGAAACAGCACCTCCAACATAGGTGAATACATAGACGGAAGTGGACTTCCTACTATCTGCATGTCTTGCATAATCAGAGTCAGTGTACCCCACAACTCCTGTATCCTAGCTGCCATAGCATATGCACATATCTGCAATGCCCTTTAGGTACCTCATGATACCCTTCACGGCATCCCAATGCTTCTTGCCAGGTGTAGCCATATAGCGTGCCACAACACCAACTGCAAAGGCAATATCTGGACGAGTGGCTATCATGGCATACATAACACTACCCACTGCGGATGCATAGGGAATCTTGGCCATCTTGGCCTTCTACTCTTCTGTCTGCGGACAATCAGCTTTTGATACCTTCACATAAGAAGGCAATGGATATCCAATAGGCTTTACATCCTGCCTGTGAAAGCACTCAAGGACTTTATGAATGTACTTCCTCTATGACAAGTCGAGGAGTCCCTGATGCCTGTCGCGTGTAATGCACATACCAAGTATGTGAGCGGCATGTCCCGGATCTTTCATCTCAAAACTCTTCTTGAGTTGAGCCTTAAGAGCATCTAGCTCATCATGAGCTTTCCCTGCTATCAACATATCATCCACATAGAGTACCAAAATCAATAAAGAACCATCATGAGCTTTCTTCGTGTAAAGACACGGATCCATAGCACTCCGGCTGTAGCCCTGTGACTGCATAAAGGCATCAAACTTATGATACCATGCCCTAGGTGCCTATTTCAAGCCATAAAGACTTTTCTTCGATTGGCACACTAGGTGCTCCCTGCCAGGTTCTGCAAAGCCCTTAGGCTGCTCCATATAAATCTCATCATGCAAGTCCCCATGTAAGAAAGCCGTCTTGACATCCATCTAGTATAAATCCAAGTCAAGCTAAGCAACCAAAGCCAAGACTAAGCACAGGGTGGTCATCTTAACCATAGGAGAAAAGACCTCATCAAATTCCACACCATGCTCCTGCTTAAAACCCTTTGCTACCAATCTAGCCTTGTATGCCGGCTTGGGTTGTCTAGGGGTACTTTTTAGCTTGTACACCCACTTGCATGGCAAAGCCTTCTTGCCCGTAGGCAAGGAAACCAAATCCCAAGTGTCATTCTTATGCAGGGAGTCTATCTCAGACTGCATAGCCCTCTCCCAGGAGTGACTGTCACCCCTGTGCATAGCCTCATCATAAGCGAAAGGCTCTCCTGCATTTATAACCAAGACATAATGCCTGCCCAGTTTCCTGTCCAACACCCTGACCATGAGCATCTACTACAGTTGTAGGCTATCCAACTGGCTGTGCAGAAGCTCTCAACTCCTCCTGAAATATGACCCTACAGATCTCAACAACTCTCTCAAGCTGCCGATGCATCTTGTCTTCATGGAAGACTACATCATGACTGCGGATGACTTTCCGCGCCTGCGGATCCCAGAGACGGTAACCCATCTTGCTTGCATCCCCATAACCAAGGAAAATGCATTTGACACTCTTGGGATCCAGCTTACTTCTCTTGTTCTTGGGCACATGGCAAAAGGCCTCACATCCAAAGGCACGGAGATGCGCATAAGAGGGGGGTTTTCCAGTCCATACCTCCTCTGTAACCTGGAAATCCAAACCACTAGAAGGTGATCTGTTTATGACATGCACAGCTGTACTAACTGCCTCAGCCCAAAAGCTCTGTGGTAGGCCTACATGACTAAGCATACTGCGTACACGCACCTGGATGGTTCTATTCATCCGCTCAACCAAACCATTCTGGGGGGGGTGTAGGGGGCGGTCAACTGACACTTAATACCCCTCTCATCACATAACTACTCAAAAGCACATGAGACATACTCACCCCCATTATCTGTCCTTAGGCATTTTAGCCTATACCTAGACTAGTTCTCAACCAATGCAAGCCATCTCTAAAACATAGCCAAGTTATCGGATTTCAGCTTAATGGGATAAGCCCAAACTTTCCGTGAAAAATCATCTATGAACGTAACAAAATATTTTGCACCACCCATAGACTAACAAGGCATGGCCCCACACACATCCGAATGTATCAATGCCAAGGGCTCACTCATTCATGGCCTAACAGACTTCTTATGCGTAGACCTAGTCTGCCTGCCATAAAGACAATGCTCACATGAATCAAAACATGCATAATCAAGGGGCGGTAAGTACTACAAACCAGAAAGCATTTTCATTCCCTTCAAAGACATATGGCCCAAACGGGCATGCCAAAGAGATACATGTGGGATAGAACCCACAAACAAAACATGATCAAGAGAAGAAGCTGATACAATCAAGGGGTAGAGACTGCCAGCCTTGGCACCTCTCACAATCACAAGTCTGCCATGAGTGATCTTCCATGCAGAGTCTCCAAAAGATAGATGATAACCTGCATCATCAAGCTGTCCAGCTGACATGAGACTGCGTGTCAAAGCAGGTACATGACGTAGATCCTGCATAACAAAACTGCTGCTAGAAGGAAACTACAGCCTAACATCACCAATGCCCACAATATCAAGAGAGCTGTCATCACCCAAGCACACAGAACCCGAAACAGTATGGTATGAATGAAACCACTCTCAGCAAGGTGTCACATGAAAGGATGCACCTGAGTCCAAGAGCCAACACTGTGCATACATAGAGTGCATCTCTGTCATTTGTGAAGCACTAGAAGAAGCTGCTAGGATATAATCATCATCATCAACATTCTCAGGCTGCATAAGATTGATCTCTTCAATTTTAACACTGGACTTTGCAGGTACTATACTGCGATCAAAAGACTTATCCTGCACTTTGTCTTTCCCCTTATCTTTGCGCCTTTCATTGCGCAATTCATGGCATTGTGACCTAATATGGCCCTTTTTCCCACAATGGTGACAAGTAACATCTGCATTCCTGCCACGGGATTTGCTACGTGACTTCCCACGAGACTTGGACCAAGATTTCTGAGAATCCCGTCCACGGCCACTACCACTGCCATGCTTTCCATATCCATCATTCCTGCCTCTAACTGTCATAGCATGCAACACACGAGAGGCATCCAAATTTTTACAGTTAACCTCTTCTTGCAGAAGAGCACTCTCAACATCAGATAATTTCAAGGTAGCAATAGAGGCACATAATGCAGTGTGGAATACATCCCATGACTCATTTAAGAGTACCAAGCAAGAAAAGAGGAGTGACATCCTCTACAAAAGTGATGTCCTGCGAAGTCAAGTTCTTGAATATAGCATGGAACAGGCTCAAGTGAGTGGACATAGTCACATTCTCCTTCATGCGCAGATCCATAAGCTGCTTCAGCCAATACATCTGACTCGCTAGACTTTTCTTGTCATAGAGATTTTTAATCTTTTCCCACAACTGCCATGCACTCTGTTCTTCCTCAAAGACATTATAGTGAACCTGTTCTATGAGAGGCAATACAATAGTGGACTTGCATAACTCATCAAGCTCAAGCCATTCCTCATCTGGCATAGTTGCAGGCGGATGCTCGCTTAACCTCAAAGGTTTGATCTGCGATTTCTGCACCAACACCTGCCAAATATGGCTCTTTTAATAAGATTAATTCATACCATCAAGCTTAGTGATGTTGAAAATAGCATGATCAGTGGACGAACTCACTATAATGCAGGCTGGAAGACTGTAAACAGTTCAAAACCACTTGTTGTTTACTGCAAAAAAGACCCAAAAATCACCAAAATCGAGGAAAAATGGCAAAGAAAGTGGAACCAAAGCTACTACCCACCAAGTACTAGTGAAAGTATATTCCTGAGTGTTTCAGCATGAAAAAATCCATGTCAATCCATACATATATGATTGTTGTAATAAATTTCAGATTTCAATAAAAGAGAGCTAACAGTGCCAAAATCGGATCCCAAGGCAATCAGATACTGCCAAGACCAAAGCCGGCATCATGCACGCATAGCATAAGCATATGACGGTCGATAAGCATGAATCCAACACCCAAGTATGTCATACAAACATCTGCCAGTGAGTAGGCACACCCCCCAATCAACAAGGCAAAGTGTTCCTGCAACTACCAAAACTTGACACAAGTAGGTGTCAGCTCACAAAGATACGGATCCAAATCTGAGACTCAGCTCATAAGCATACAGTGAACCAAGACATATAATGTATCATCCCAAATGGTAAGAAGTCCCAAAGTCTCAAGTGTTTGTAACTGCTCAATATCATGTAACGGCTCAATGCATAAAAGTACCGCTTGCTCAATGTCTGATAAGCATTCAAGAATGCTCCCACTGGCACAAAAGTCGTATGTACGAGCTCAAGAGCTCAAGCCAAGGCAAGACACAGTGCCAATGACATAAGTCCAAGACAATACATCAATAGTACATCCCGAACATGTAGGCGGTAGAGCATCCGTATGTAGCATCCATAAGCATGTAAGACATCAAATACATCCCAATCCAAACTCTGACAAGCCAAATAACATCCAAGACTACTCCAGATAATCCAAAATGCATCCAAGGTGGAGCTTCAATGAGCACTCAAGCTCAACATATGCATAGGGTATTTAACCATGACATGAGCATCAAGCCACCGTAGACAACAACTATGCATAAACCCAAGAAGCATCACTGTCAAAGCATATACCAATGTCAATAAGTGTGGGCTAAAATAAGCTCAAGCTTCCAAAAGCATCCGATTCAATGGCAAGCTCAAATTCGTCCCTCGATGATCAATACATCATAGCATAACCCAAAACATACATCCGGAACCAATAGGCATATGTCAAAATATGAAAGATAGCTTCAGCCCAAGAGTATTCAACATGCATTTACTGTTATAAACTGTGTATTTCCAGCCCCAAAATTAGGCCAAAATCATAGCATTACATATAGCTTCAATCCCCTAATCAATCGGGATGCAATAAGTATCAAACCGGTTATGTAGTCATGCCCAAACAAGCATAGGCATACAAATGTATGGCGGGAGAGCAAGAGCAAGAAAGGGAGAGACTAGAAATGGGAACTCCAACAGTCACAATGTGTGTCCGGGCCTTCCTTTATTCAAGCTGTCACTAAAAGAATAAAAAATAAAGTGACGGTGGTGGGCGCCTGCCACCTGCAGTGTGCAGTGGCGGTGACTGTCAGTGTAGTAATATACAAGCGGCTAGGAAGAGGCACCTTTACCCCCAACATTGAGAACTAGACAATGCACTAATTTTGTAGAAATAAAAAATAAATTGATATTAGGTTTCAAGCACTCATCTTCAAACTTGCAAGAATATTAGATTACAAATACTTTAATTTTGCAAAAATTATTGGGCCAAATTATATGTTTTAAGCAATTTAAATGGTCTTTTGGTGGCCAAAAAGTCTCGTATGCTATGCCTTGGTATTTTCCTCCAAGAGGAGGGCATTTGCTCTAAGTTATTGCATGAGAAGTCAACTAGTGTATGCTTTAGTTTGTTGAAAAGATTTGGCTATGGCCAATCATGGTGGATAACTCTTATGGAGCACTACTAAGCTTCTTGGAGGGAGGTGGCATGATGTGAAGTGAAAACATGTTTAGTTTCACAAGTAGATTAAGGTCAAAGTTAAAGATTATGAGGTTGCACATTAATGGATAAATAGTTAGAAAATGTGCCTTTAAAAACTTCACTTGGTGTGCTCAAGAGGCAAGAGATATGACTCATCCTTGTGTAATCCATATGGTTGTATGAAAGTGCTTGTGATGATGAATCCTACCTCATACTACCAAGCCAAAACTATCATGTGGCTTGCCCAACAAATGGCTAAATAGATGAGCTAATGTGTGGGATTTTCAAGTGATGGCATCTTTGTCCTTAGAAGGTGCTACACAAAGGAGGAAAGAAGCTTTACTTGCATCACAAGGGTTAAGGAGTGATTGATAGTTACAAGTTTGGGCTAACAAAAGAGAAAGTCTATTGACTTGCTTGGTCAAAGATTAGATTTTAGGAATCTTAGATGTGACAAGGCAATGAAAATTGTAAAAGTATGTATTTGAATATAGATTTGATACTTTTGCAACATAGGAGAGGAGAAAGAAACATTTATGATAAAGAAATCTAGCCCGGTAGCATATACTTGCGAACAAGTTGCCCACCAAAGGTAGGTTTTGTAAGGTTTTTTAATTTGCATTTTGTCTAAGAGGAAAGAGGAAACTTGAAAGGTCAATTAGAGCTTGGTCTCCTATTTGAAGGGTTGTAAATATTTACTTTTGTTAATATAGTATTTGCTAAACTTTTAAAAAAAAGAGGAAAGAGAAAAGAGAAAACTACAAAATTGCACTCCATGGTTAGAGCTTATGGAAGACAATCAATTAAATGTTTAGATAATCTTAAGGATTGTTGTTTATTAATGCATGTTTGTAGAATAGGAGCCACCCTTTTAGTAAGAGCTTTGATGAATAGCTTATAGATTGTGCCCATCAAGGAGATGGGTCTCCAATGACCCAATTATATAAATCATTATTACTTCAACTTGATTATACTTCTTCTCTGGGAAGGCGGTGAACTCCCAAATTATATTGATTGACCAATTACACTACCTAGTTTTTTGTACTTGGCATGAAGCGCTTGATCATTTGAGAAGTCACGCCATCATAACAAGGAGATTTTCTTACGCCTATCCCCTTTAGTGGCATGATGAGCTTTTCTTTAGTGAATTCCTTCAACAAGGAAGTGTCTTCCTCCATTGTCACTATTCTTACACTTGGTCTAACAATATCTTGATTGCAAGATGTTCCTAGTCATATAAGTTGTTGAAATGATCCTATAAACATCTAGGATCTCATTTTGACATGATATCCAACATCTGTCCCTACTATGCAAAATCACTAAACTTATTTCGGCCTCTTCCTTTTGAGGCCACTTATGAATTTGAGTGAGAAATAGTGAGGGTCCAAGATTATAACGAACTAATATTTTCTAGCTCCCTCCAAAAAGCAACATGCCTCAGCTCTTGTTCCCTTTTCCATATTTGAGTTTCCATCTTAATGAGCTTGCTACCTTTGGTTGCCCTCAAAAGTTTCTTGATTGAATCCTCAACCTAGTTAAGCTCACTCCTTTCTTTTTTACAAAGCCAAAAATACTTTGTTGGACTAGAACCAAAAGCCTCTCTCAAGGATCCTCAACCTCACTCTTGGCTTCTTGTTTGAATCCTTCAATTGCACCCTCCACCATGAAATTGAATTCAACTTGTTTTAGGTGTCTTGGATAGGCTAACAACAATTTGTGATGCCCTCCAACCCTACAAAATCCAAAAGAGATTAGGTTTAGTAACACAAGTACATGGTTTGATAAAAGACAATTGAAAGTTACTTTCAAATTGACAACTAGTGTGTTAACCAAACCCCATCGTTTGAGCAATAACATTAATCTAGCATTGCCCAATCCCCAAATGGCTCTTAGAATCTTAGAAGCTAAGGTGGAGGCATCACGATCTTCCAAAACTACCTCACATCGAGGTTCTCTCAATGCTTAAGGATCCAAGTGTCAACCCATATATCCATGAATATTAATGGTATCTAGGGATCCATCTTCCCAATACATTGAGATTTATGGTAATCCTCAACCTTGTGTTTTACACTTGAATCAAGATTCTTGCAACTTTTCACCATCATGATGTACCTTGACTTTGTGCCTTATGCACACTCGCTATGAAACCGGTGTAATCTCCATAGGAGAAATTTGAGCCCTTCAAGCTATGAAGTTTGTGTTCATGAATCAAAGATTATGGCCAAGTCTTCTAATAAGCCCAACTCCAAAACAATGGTATGTATTTTGACCCCTCCATTGAGGCCCTTCATTGAGCGTAGTAAATTAAACTCTCTCACCATCTTTGTTATGAGTGTTAGTGTTCTCCACCTTCTCAAAACCCCTTTCCCCCTTTTCAAGAGCACCTTGATCCTTGAACTAGAGTTTTTTTGTGCATCTTCTTGTTTGTTTGGTTATTGGCATTGACTTGAATAGAGAACCATCTATTTTTCCTTGCTCCATATAGCTTTACACCATCATAGCTTGACATCATTCAAAGATTGGCTTTTAGTCTAGGATATTCTTAGTCTAGTTGGTCCATAAGAATTCTATTAAGTTGTTAGTAAAAGCATTTGCCTTACTTGTGCTAGCTTTTGAAATGTCCATCCTATTCCAAAAGTTTTGGACTTGACTTGGTTTTTCCAATGTGCTCGCTCAAATAAACAACCCTCGCCTTTCCTTGCCACTTATATTCCTAATTGGCTACCAATTTTCTTTCCCTTGTTACTTTTCTTGACTGACATTTCTTAGAAAAGGTTGATGGCTATATTTTACAACCTCAATCCATGTAGATACAATCAAGATCAAATTTGAATATTGAGATTCCCCTCTTTCATTTGATCAATCACTATAATGGTGCCCCAATAGTCTACAATTGTATCATGCACTTGTGAATTTTCTCAAAGTGAGCTTAAGCCATGGAGCTCCCCACATATATGATATCAATATCTAGGTTATCTAATTTGCATTCATTAGTGTCTCATATCAAACATATTTGATTCCTAAAAAGACTCTAGCAAGAGCTGGGATACACAAGGGTTTACCTAGGCCTCTTGCAATATTAGATAACATGTTCCATAAGCAAGCTAGAAAATGAAGAATTTCCATGCACACAAGACATTTCCTTTGATATAGTCATTTGCTGACCTTGATTCCTAAAAAGACTAGCAAGAGCTGGGATACACAAGGGTTTACCTAGGCCTCTTGCAATATTAGATAACATGTTCCATAAGCAAGTAGGAAAATAAAGAATTTCCATGCACACAAGACATTTCCTTTGATATAGTCATTTGCTAACCTTGATTGGTTGTGACTATATGATATAGATTATGTCAAACCCCCAAAAATAAACTCTACATTCTAGTACCTTCTTTGTTGCTTATTTTCTTAAAATCAAATATCACTTCAAAAAATCCATTTCCATTGTACTAGATTTGATGCATTGCATAGTTAGTTTTCAGGATCATGTTGAACTAAGTGGCAAAATTCATGGCCTTGAGTGGCTTTCTAGTGAAGAAAGTCAACATTTATGTGTTGTTGAACCTAAACACATTTGTGCTAGCCTTGTCAACATCAAGGACCACCTTCTTTGACACTCCTTCCACCCTATTTTCCATGTTTCTATGAAGAGATACAACAAGAAGCTCAGGTGCACAATTGAGGGTTAGCTTTGATGTGAAGCCTAATGCCTTCTTCCAATCTAATAGATTTGTTTTGCATTGTTTGAAAGCTGACAAGAGGTTCTAAAGAGGCTAAACTCCCACCATTCAAATCAATGTCACAAAATTTGTGCTTGTGGGAGCCTATCTATAGAAGAGCCACCTTTCCAGATCAAATAACCATTATGTTCCATGCTTTCTTTCATGAGCAAGATGATTGCTCACTGATGGTCGATGGCTCTAGCTAGCTCCCATGTAGGTATTTCCCATGTGTGACATAAATTCACCACTTATCCTCTCCCCTTTTCCCCCACAAATACCCTTTTTTTCTTGCCTCGATGACTACAACGTTGCAAATTTTAGATGCAAGAGATTATAACATATTCAAAAAATTTAACAAAAATACAATTTTGCAAGGATTAAAAGACCATAAAGACTAAGTCATCTAGCTAATCTTGGCCAATGGTGCCCACCATATATGTAATACTAAAAAACCACTTGCTAAACTACTATTTTTCTCCCACCTAACCTCCATTCAGGTTCTTGCACAATTGCATTTGTCACCAAGAATGCACATACCCAAAAAATTTGCTTCATCCCTAAGATGGCCCATTTAGGGGGCTAGGCATCTCTAGCAATGCAAAATTTTAACTTTTTGGTTTATATAACACCAACCATACTATTTAAATAAAACAAGGTATTTGACTTGATGGAGTACTTTGTGAACTTTGCTAAGTTAGGATAGAAGGACCAATAGATTGCCACCTATAGAGAAGTGGGGTGCTATTTCTCCATGGAAGCTCAAATGGTGACTTTTTGCACATAGCCCAAGTGCACAAACCCCATCGACATTCCAAAATAAAATCTTGACAATTGATGGACTTATGAGAGTAGTCAAAGTAAAACAAGAAAAATGCATTGTTGAGAAATGGCCTTCTATAATGTGATGAAGAGGGGTGTTGAAGGAATCGTGTGAGGGTGAGCCACATGCAACCAATCAAATCACGTCTTTGCTTCCATGCTAGCCATTAACCCAATTAGTTGTGTCATGTAGTTGGCCCTCCAATGTTACTTGAAATTGACAATCTTTTGGGCCCTGTCACTTTGTAGGCCCCTATACTCTCCTACACTACACCAAAAGCAAGGAGCCACACACAAGTAAATTTGACTCGTATGAGTTGATATAGTCCAAGCTAATGGCATGTGGAGAGGTAACTGGAACTTCAATTTTTGTAAGAAGCTGGGAATACTTAGAATGTTAATAATATGCCATGTCACACTGACACTGGTATATAAGGAGAGAAGTTGTAATTTTTCACATCTTTTTGACATATCAATACAATTACAATCTTTCTCTCCCTTCTTGCTCCAAGCTTCCATGGCTTCTTCATCTTTCCTGTCTTTCTCTCTCCAATTCTAGTCTTTCTCTCTCCTCGTCACTCTATTTCTCTCTCTTCCTGCAGTCTTTCTCTCTCCTCTGCAGTCTTTCTCTCTCCTCTTTCTCTCTCCCTAGTTCTCTCTCTGACAAGTGGTATCAGAGCTTCAGTCTTTGATCCATTATTTTCTTCCATTTTCACTCCTATTTCCCTATTTCAAAACCAATTTCAGACAAAAATGGTACAAGACAGTGACTAGTGGAGTGCTGCAGGACAACTACAGTTAGCAATGACTACATCTGGAGTTATTCAAGGTCAGATATGGCGGGTAAAGGCTTAAATGGCTGGACGTCATCAAATTTTATGCAAAAATGGAGGTAACTAGGGTAAAGGATGGTTAACCGGGCTTAGTTTGAGAACAAACTGTGGTTACTTTCAAAAGAGGGGTTTCTCTTTCCCCTTTCCTGGAGTTTCCTGCAGGTTTCATGGAAGATCAGCCCTAAAGATCACTTCATCTCTCTCAAACCCCTGAGTTTCTTGGCCAACCATTACTTGGAATAGCTTCCCCAGATCAAGACCTTCAGAATGAGCACAAGGTTGCTCAGTGTTGCCTCAGCCATGGAGCAGGAAACAGCCCCGAAAATTGCGGCGCAATTTTCGGGCTGATTCCAGCCTGCATCCTGCTCAGGTTGCTTCCTCATCAGCCCTTGGCACTCTCCCTGATCCCTTGGCAAGTAAAATCTTCAGCAAACAAGGGAGGATTCAGCTCCCTTTCATGATTCTTCAGCATCTCTTGAACTTTACATGAACAGTCCATGGGCAGCCATGAAAGCTTCAGCCCAAGCTTCCATTTCTTGACAATTTCTTGAAGATTCTTCATCCTTTTGGCCCGTGGAATCATTTCAGCAAGGATTCTTCAACAAATTGCAAGGATTAAGCACGGGATGGCTTAAGATTGAAGATCAAGAGCTTCTATGGAGCAAAAATTTGGGGGAAACGGGTTTAATGCTTCAATTTCAAGCATTTGAAGCTTCAAGATTGGTCTCTACCATCAGATAAGCAAGCTTCTTGGATTATTTTGCTAACATTGGACAACCGGGAGCCCTATCAAGCATTTGGCAAGTTATTTCCAGCCATGTCAAGGTATTTCTCTTCAATTTTTAATCTCTCTCATTAATCCAATTGCTGAGCTTAAGCCATTTGACTGAGAGATTAAAGAATTGAACATTTTCATCAAATTCTCAGCCAACCTTTGCTTGAATTCATCTATTCATGAATGCAATGCTTGCTTAATGCATATTAGCTTCAATCAGTGAATGAAGGGCCTTAATTTGAGATTTCAGCATAACATTTGAATCCTATGGACTGAATACATTGATTGATTCCTTTGCTTACCCTAATCCAATTGATTGGTTGATTCTCTTTTGCCTAAATTGGAAAATTGTAAAGGGTAAGTACTAGCAATCAGTGAGTCACTGAATTGCATAGGTAAAACCCTTCTCCCATCTCAAGTTCTTTTATCTCAATCAATTGCATCTCATGAAAGGCTGAATGAATATTTTCCAAATGCATATCATGCTGATTGCTTAGTACACTAGCCTCTGCCATGTTGATATTCCCACCGAGGAAAAAGGTGGATGCCGGGGGAGATAGTGGGACAAAAGAGAGGTGACCCTCCCTCACTATCGAAGATCCCGAAGGGGTGCAACCAACCGACCCGGGGGGAACTTTGCCCACCTCCCGGTGATTCGGAGCCCGTGTAGGGAGCCCGTCCTGCCGTTTTATCCCTCACACAGGTACAGCGAGTGGAGAATTGAAGATTGAAGACTTTCCAACGACTCAAGTACCTATTGGAGTAAAACAGGGTAAAACAGGGCATTTTCAGGTTACCCACAGGGTATTTACAGGTGGATACAGGTACACCCTTTGATACTGAAGTACAAGTGCAGGTACTACAGGGTACTCACAGGTCCTATATACCCCTTTGCAGGGTTTGGTAGCCTTTGGAGGTTACTTTCTTGCATTACAGGGTCAAAACAGGGCACTTACAGGTCTAAACAGGGTGCAGGACTGGACAGTTCAGACTCTGAAAGTCAGTTACAGAATTTTCTGTCCTAAACCTGTTATAGTGTGCTATAGCTCATCTCGAAGAGGGCATTGTAAGCTTCGATTCGCACAAAAAAGTTTTGCAATCGGAGTTTTCTAGCCAAAGTTATAGCCGTTTTACTGACAGGGGGTACTGCAGGACTGCACTAGTATGGCAGGGCATAAAGGCAAAAATAAGGTCCAGGAGGATTATGCACAGCAAATCAGGGATTCTATGATGGAAAGCACACTTCAAGAGAACCCTGAAGAGCCTCAACAAGGAGAGATTAGTATTCTCAATGACGCTTTGTGTGCCCATGAACTAAGACATAAGGAACGTCATGAAGCTATTTTGTCAGTAATGGAGCATATGGTTTTATCTCATGGACAAACGAAGTCTACGCTTGATAAGTTGATGGAATCAACTACTCAAACCAAGGCTTCCATTGATAAGTTGGTAGAATCTAATGCCCAACTTATGGCACAATTTTCTCAACTCATGCAGTCACAAAAGGGATCAAAAGAAGCAAATGAGAAGGCTTGTTCAAATAGTGACCCCTCAGTTCCACTTCAGCCATCCAACCAAAATGGTTATGGGGATGGGATAATAGGAAGAAGAGGCATACCCAATAGTCAATATGAAGTGGGAGAAGCTTCACAAAGGCATGATGACTATTTGGGCAGTTTGAACGGCGCCAATACTCAAGCTTTTGGACTGCATACTCAGCATTCTAGGGGTGCTTTACCAACAGGAAGATTACAGGGTAATTCTCAGCCACCTGTTGGAAGATTTCAATCTCATTTTGGGGGTTCTGTACTTAGAAATTCTGATCAGCCAGTTTTGGGACAGCAACCTTTCCATGATAGAGAATTCAAGGATAAAATTGTTTTATCCAAATTCAATGGCCAGTCATCTTCACCATCAGAATTAGAGGAATGGACTTCTAAGATGGAGTCTTATTTTGACATATTTCCTAAAACTGATGACATGAAGATACATTTTGCCTCCCTCCACTTAGAAGGATTTGCTCACACTTGGTGGAGGTATATCAAGAAAGAGAATGTACTTATTGAGAATTGGGAAGCTTTCAAGGCACTTATGGCTGAAGTCTTTGTTTCACCTCTTGAGAAAGAGAAGTTAGAACGAAGATGGTACAACTTGGAACAAAGGAGCCTAAGTGTAAGAGATTATACAAACCAATTCCTTAACTTGACCATGTATGTGGAAAACATCAGTGATGAGGCCAAGTTACACAAGTTCATGTATGGTTTGGAACCATCCTTGTCAGCTGATGTTATGGCGCAAAATCCTACTTCACTTTTCAAGGCTATTGAGCTTGCAGAGCGCTTTGGAAGGAAGTATAGGAAAGAATCTTCATTTCAGCCAAGTTATGGACAGCCAAGGACTGTTTTAAAGCAAGGGCAAGTTGGTAACAATTATGGCAGCAACCATATGCCTAGTGGGAGCTTACGGATACCAACTTATCCCCCATTTAATGCTTCTAGGCTTCAAGGCAATTTCAGGACAGCAAACAGTCCAAAGGTTGAATTTAAGCAAGGTGACAATAAGCCTAAGTCTACTTCAGCCAATACAAATTCTAGAAATATTCCCATGGATCTTTACAAGGAAAGAAAGGACAAAGGCTTATGCTTCAAGTGTGGAGAAAAGTATACTCCTGACCATGCTTCAAAGTGTGTATACAAAAATGCCAAGCCAAAAATTCAGAGTATGCTAGTTCTTGAGGATCTTGAAAATGACATAGATGAAGTTAATACAGTCCCAATCAATGCTGAAAATGAAGATTTCGAGGATGATGGTGGACATGAGTACTTCTATGATCCATCTGACTCTTTTCCTTTTGATCCGGGCGGTGATATCCCATTTGATCCTGGTGGATTTTGTAATGAGTTGCCTGCTGCCACTAATTGTTCTATCTCTATGGATGCTTGGACGGGATCTAAGAACCCTAATACACTTCGTATGAAGGGAAGCATATGTGGAAAGCCAGTGTTCATCCTGATAGATAGTGGCAGTACCCACAGTTTTGTCAATAAATCCATTTTGTACAAGTTGAATTGTGTTCCCACCGACTTACAGCAGCCCATTAGAGTACAAGTGGCTAATGGTGAAGAGGAAATCAGCACACAGATTTGTCCACAGGTTTCTTTGCAGATGGCTGAAAATTTTGAAGTCAAAGTAAACCTGATCACTTTGGAAATGGGGCCCATAGATATTGTACTTGGTTGTGACTGGTTGATGACCTTAGGCAGGATTACTATGGATTTCTCACAGTTATATATGGAGTTTTTCTCCAATGGACAGCTCATCCGTTTACGGGGGATCCCTAGTAAATCTGATTTTCAGCTTATCACCATTCAACAACTCAAGAAAGAGTACAAGAAGCGCTCACAGATATTTGTATTGCATTTGAACAAAGAAACACAGGATCAGCCCAAAAATTCAGCAAACCATCCAGCCTTGACAGCTCTTCTTGAGGAGTACAGAGATTTATTTGAAGTACCTACTTCATTGCCTCCTAAGAGAGCGGTGGATCACCCCATTGATTTGGAACCCAACTCAAAGACGATCAATAAGCCACCTTACAGACTATCAAAATGCGAACGAGAGGAAGTAGCCAAGCAAATCAAAGAGCTTCTTGAAATGGGATTTATTGAACCAAGTTCTTCACCGTATGCATCCCCAGTCCTGTTAGTCAAAAAGAAAGATGGATCTTTCAGAATGTGCATTGACTACAGGGATCTTAACAAGATAACAGTGAAGAACAGGTATCCTATACCCAGGATAGATGATTTGCTTGATGAGCTTAAGGGGGCTCGATTCTTCACGAAGATTGATTTGAGATCAGGGTATCATCAGATTCGCATGAGAGAGGGTGATGAGGTCAAGACTGCTTTTAGGACTGATCGTGGGCTTTACCATTTCTTGGTGATGCCATTCGGCCTTACAAACGCTCCAGCTACCTTTCAAAGCTTGATGAATAAGATTCTACAACCTTTCCTCTTTCAGTTTGTCTTGGTATTCTTCGACGACATTTTGATCTACAGCAAGACTTTTCAGGATCATTTGTCGCATATGAGGAGGGTTTTTGATGTGTTGAGACATCATAGGCTTTTTGCTAAGGAGAAGAAGTGTTCTTTCATGCAGACTGAAGTGGAATACTTGGGACATATAGTCAGTGAAAAAGGAATACAGGCTGATCCCAAGAAGGTGCAATGCATAAAAGATTGGCCAACGCCTACTACTACTACCTCTCTTAGAGGATTTCTTGGTCTATCTTCATTCTATCGCAGATTTATAAAGCATTATGCGGCAATTGCAGCCCCTTTAACTGACAGGTTGAAGAAAGAGGCTTTCTTTTGGGATTCTCTTGCAGATAGCAGCTTCAACCAGTTAAAGGAATTACTTACCTCCGCTCCTATTCTTGTATGCCCGGATTTCTCTAAAGAGTTTACTATACAATGTGATGCTAGTGGCCGTGGCATTGGGGCTGTTTTGCTTCAGGAGCATGGAGTAATTGCATTTGAAAGCCGTAAGCTTACTGATAAGGAGATGGCCATGAATGTTTATGATCAGGAAATGTTGGCTATTCTGCATGCAATCAAGAAATGGCACCATTACTTATATGGCAGCCGATTCAGAGTGCATAGTGATCATCGCGTACTCAAGTATTTCCTTACTCAGTCAAATCTTACTCCAAAGCAACGACGATGGGTAGCAACATTACAAAATTATGACTTTGACATCACTCATACAAGGGGCAAAGATAACATAGTGGCTGATTCTCTCTCTCGTATGTGGGCCTGCAAAGTATCAGCCATGACGGAATTACATAGTGATTGGATTGAAGAGCTACAAGAGGCATATCTCTTAGATGAGGAATTCAGCCAAATCTTTCAGAAATTACAGCAAGGTCTCATGGAAGAAAACTCGCACTACCAGCTTAAAAATGGTCTTATTTGGTGGAAGGGCAAGATTGTTATTCCCTCTACTTCTTCCTTCAAGCGAAAAATTATGGAGGAGATGCATTCTTCGCCTTTAGCTGGACACTTGGGAGTTTTCAAGACTTATGACAGGATCAGCAAGAGCTTTTATTGGAAAGGACTGTGGAAAGATGTCAAGGACTTCGTTATGAAGTGTATGCCTTGTCAGCAAAATAAGGATAGCACCCATAAGCCAGGAGGTTTATTGCAGCCATTGCCTATTCCTACGGGTAAATGGACTCATATTACTATGGACTTTATCACTGGCTTACCTACTACCAAGAAGGGGTGGAATAGTATTTATGTGGTGGTTGACAGACTCACCAAAGCAGCTCATTTTATCCCAACAAAAATTCAGTTTACTGCTTCTCAGGTGGCCAACCAGTTTATGGAGCATATTTTCAGATTGCATGGATTACCGCAGGTGATTGTCCATGATAGGGACTCAAAGTTTATGAGTAACTTTTGGCAAGCGGTATTTACATCTATGGGTACCAAGTTGGCTCCATCTACGGCTTATCATCCCCAAACTGATGGACAGACAGAGAGAGTTAATAAATGGTTGGAGACTTATCTTCGCCATTTTTGCTATGATGTCCAAACCTCATGGGATTCTTGGTTACACCTGGCTGAGTTTGCTTATAATAATTCCACTCATGCGAGCATAGGAGTTTCACCCTTTGAGGCTTTGAATGGATACAAGGTGCCCCTACCCACAGTCATTTTTAACGAAAAGATCAACCCTCATGGGAAGGAAGAGTTGGATAGAATGCAGACCCTTCTTCAGCAATGCAAGGTGAATCTAAGGAAGGCTCAAGATCAGATGAAGATGTATGCTGATGAGAAGAGGAGGCCTTTAGAGTTCCAGGAAGGAGAGCTGGTTTTGTTGAAGGTGCCCAAATCCAAGTATTCTACATTGAAAGATGGATCCAGTAATAAGCTTGCCCACAGATTCTATGGCCCTTACAGGATCCTTAAGCGGATTGGAGATTTGGCTTACAGACTAGAGCTTCCCTCTTCTACAAAGATTCATAACGTCTTCCATGTCAGTCAGCTCAAGCCCTATTATGGTGATCCAGTGGATTTAGTTGATGAGCTGCCACCTATTGATGAAGATGGTATTGTTCAGTACATCCCAGAGGCTGTTATAGGTCAGCGTGAAAAGAAGCTTCGATCACGTTCTATTGTGGAATATTTGATTAAATGGAGAGGTTTACCCTCTGAAGAGGCTTCTTGGAGACCTGATTCAATATTGGATGAGTATCCATACTTGAAGGATACATTAGTGGCTAAAGCCTATTGCTTATGGAGTTAGTATTGGTGCAGACTGGTTCAGGACAGCACGCTGTTTTAGAACAGTTTTTGTCGTACTTCATTTTCAGAATTGAGCTATCTACATGAGCTTAAAGTACTCTTCAAGAGCTTCGTTTTGATATGTGGTACACTTCATTTGGACACTTCTATCAAAAGTTATGGCTGATTTGGTCCAGCAGGGACTGTTATTCCAGCAAGCTGTCTACTTTCTTCTGGAACTATTTGTTGAAGATTCTATGGCTCCAATGGCTTCTAAGGTTCTTCAAATCATGTATATAACAGGGTCCACTTTTCGTACTTCAAATTCAGCCCTTGTAATGATAAATTCTTCACTCATTCCCTATTTGTTAAGCTGTAAAACAGAGTAGTACTCTGTTCTATCCATCTTTTCTTTAGCTCTTTCTAGTTTTGTTTTTGGGGACAAAAACTTTTGGGAAGGGATGGATTGTAAGAAGCTGGGAATACTTAGAATGTTAATAATATGCCATGTCACACTGACACTGGTATATAAGGAGAGAAGTTGTAATTTTTCACATCTTTTTGACATATCAATACAATTACAATCTTTCTCTCCCTTCTTGCTCCAAGCTTCCATGGCTTCTTCATCTTTCCTGTCTTTCTCTCTCCAATTCTAGTCTTTCTCTCTCCTCGTCACTCTATTTCTCTCTCTTCCTGCAGTCTTTCTCTCTCCTCTGCAGTCTTTCTCTCTCCTCTTTCTCTCTCCCTAGTTCTCTCTCTGACAATTTTGAGAAAAGTGTGACTTTAATCAATCTATCTATTACCTCTAAATAGGCGCTTGGAGTGCAACTCCTATCAGTTGATCTAATACCTCTAAATAGGCATTTGGTGAACTGGTTCAAGTCCAACTACTTGGCATGTTTTGATTGCTAGCCTAGTTGAGTCTCTTTCCTTGTTGGGGGTAAAGGCGCTTGTGCCTAGCTGCCCATGAATTAGTTACATTGACAGTACTGGCATACCTACACGCTTGTACACTACATGTGGTGGGTGCCCATCACTCTCACTTCATTCTTTATTCTTTTAGTGACATTTGAATAAAGAGAAGACCAATCACACATTATGACAATCGGAGTTCCCACATCTTGTGTATCTCTCCCTCTTGCTCTTGCTCCTTTCACCATAGCTCTTACTTTCACTTCATACTTCCACTTCAGGGCTCACTCCCTTCAATTGGTATCAGAGCCATTGCACTAGCATTGAGGAGCTCTTCCCTTTCAGTTTACTTTAGCATAAGAAAAGATTCAACTTAAAGGTTCCATGGTAGTTCAACCCACCTCTTCCCAAAGGTATGAATCTTGCTTCCACTTCTTTCCTGGTTGCTTTCTTCACTTGAGGCTTGTTCTGGTTTTTCAAGACCATTGCCTAGGCCTAAGTAAGTGCTCAGTAGCACTCATTAGCTCTAGCAAGACTAGCTGCAAATTAGTGTGATTTGTGCTAGTTTGTTGGCATGCATCCTTGCACTGCCCAGTCACTCCTCTAGCTCCCATGTGGTCATCGGGCACTTGGGCATTCACTTGGCATTGTATTCAACACTGTGGGACTGATTTAGGCATTATTTGAAGCTCCCGATATCAAACATTGATTCATAGTTTGTGATAGTTTGTTGTCTTATAGTTCAGGATAACATTTCACTCATTATTTGGTCACTTATGCTTCCCAAGATGTCTATTTGATGTTGGATCATCTCAGGATGTTATGCCAATGTATTGGAATGGTATGGGACTGATTTGAACACGCTTTTTCTTATTTTTATAGAGGTTTTTTAATGTTGTAATAAGCAAGGCTTAATGCTAGTTTATCAGTAAAAGCATATGCATATTACTCCCAAGTGCTTAGATCGATTATTTCGGGTGATGTACCAATGCTTATGGTTCATGTTACATGCTTGGTTATGCTCTTGGATTGCTTTTGATCTAAGACTGGAGCTTTGAATCTTGACATTGATTGTCATTCAGTATTATGTATGGCTCTTTGATGCTCTAGTAAGAGGTTTGCAAGTTACTTGGGTCAAATGCTCCTGGATATATGCTACTTGGATCCTAGTTGTATGGATGCCTTCCACATAATGTTTTGAGCTTTGTTTGCTCATCTGCCATTCGATTTTTGTTCTAGTGGGAGCCATTACTTAACACTTGGATGTTACATTGAGCATTTGGTTACGCAGTTGAGCTTGAGGGTCTTACAATGAGACAGTGGAACTTGATGACATGTACATGCCCTTGTCATGCTTTATGTACTCAATCGATGCTTACTGGGCTAATCTAACATTACTTTTGGGCTACCACCTAACTCTGTCATGACGTTGTCAATGATATATGCATCTTGGTTGGTTATGTACTGAGCTTCTATTACATTTCTCACTGTGTTGTGCCTTTAGTTGGTCTCTTTTGTTACCCGTGAGACCCACTCTATGCATGATGGTTATGCCTATGGGATGTATCTCAGTTTGGCACACTGATTCCTTGACACTCTTGGTGTCAGTCACATATTCACTCAATGCTAGTTGGAGCTATTCTTTAGCCATTGTATTTTGTCTAATATCAATGATTGCCCATCTTTGGCATTGATTTCTTACTATTATACTTCATTTTCAACATGCTATAATTGCAGTTTATTGCATTATTTATGCAATTAGTCACCTTTGTTTGATTGTTATTTGCATTGAGTTTGTGGACAATTCATTACTTGGTTAGTACCCCTCGTTTTTAACTTGATTTGGCAGTGGTTTTATAGCTATTTAGAATTATTACAATAGCTTGCTTTGACAGTTTGTGCATTATTTGCCTTCATTATGGCTAGTGGCTTGAGTGATTGTGCTACCTTTAATATTAAGTTGAATGGCACCAACAACAGCTACTAGAAGGCCCAAATCTTGCAAGTTTTAGTGCAAAAAATGCAGGTTAGGCCTTTGAAACATATGGGTATCAAGCCCAAACTCATTGATGCAAAGGATTGGGCTAAATTAGATGAGCTATGTAAGTCCACCATCATATATCTCTCTTTGAGCAAGTGTTATATAATGTTGTCTCTGGGCAGTCTTTCTGCATGGGAATTATGGGAAAAGATTCGCAATGTCTATCACAAGCAAACCTCACTTCTTAGATGTATTGACTGAAGCAACTCATGGATCTTCGCATGAAGGAGGAGACTTCTATGTCAGCTCACTTAAATGAGCTTCATTCTGTTATCAGTCATTTTTCTTTGCAAGGGATTGAATTCCAGGACACTTTTCTTCCGTTGTTCCTCTTAATTACACTGTATGAATCATGCGATACCTTTGGTACTCCTATGTGTGCTAGTATACCTATTGATGGGTTACATTTGCAAAATATAGAGGGCGCACTCTTGACTATAGAGGTTAACAAAAAGAATATCGATGCTTCCCCCACCCTTCTCATCTTTTGACAATTGCATGAAATAATGACAGTAATGACCACCATAGGAGACTCTCAACAATCTCACTCTCAATCACATGGATAGTCTTGCAATAAGTCTCATGGCCATAAGTCCTCATTGACTTGTCATTACTATGGGAAAGCATGGCATATTCAGCCACAGTACCATAAGATACGCGAGGACAAGCACAAAGAAAAGGGCAAGGGTCAAGCATAGGACAACAATGATAATCGCAACATTATCCCTAAGCAAGTCATGAGTTAAGACTGAAGATATTAATATTATGCAGATTGATTCTAATGATGATTTCATACTTGTAAATTCTTCTTTTGATACTTCACAACTGACAGATGTTTTGTTAGGGTATACTCACTATTGGTTGATAGATTTAGATGCTTTCTTTCATGTGACCCCTTGTAGAGAGCGGTTTCACTCCTATCATAGTTTGACTAGATTTGTCCATTTGGGTAATTACTTGGCACTTGAGATAGTTGGTATTGGTGATGTCCAACTAGAGTTTGGTTTAGGTTGCATATTTATTATTTATGATGTATGTCATGTACCAACTCTCATGAAGAGCCTTATATCCGATTGCACTTTGGATGATGCAAGTTATGTAGTTTCTTTTGCTGATTCCTCGTGGAAGATTACTTGTGGAAATTTGTCATTGCATGTGGTGCTAAAGTACAATACTCTCTACCCCTTACTTGTATATGGGTTAGCTGACCATATTTTGGCAGTGAATGCAGTTCATATGTATCTTTGTGGCATTGTTGCCTTGGGTATCCGCCCTTGAAATTTTTCATTTGCAATATCTTTTGCCCCTTAACTTTAAGTGCTTTGAGCCTTGTGATCATTGTTTATATGGCATGAAAACCCGTAATACATAAAAAGTCTAGTATGACATGCATGGGTAATCCATTGGCTCTTGTTCATTTGGATATATGTGGTCCCATGCCCTACTAGTTGTGTTAGGTGGCACGAAGTATTTCGTTACTTTCATTGATGACTATACACATTAGGTCTGGGCATATCCTATTAAGAAGAAATCAAAAGAATTGGCTACACTTTAGCATTGTCTTCCTCTGGTTAAGAGTATAGGGGCTAAAATGCCTAAGGTTAGATAATGGGGGTGAGTATATCTCTAAAGCCTTTGAGTAGATTTGTGATGAGAGGGGTAATAAAGTATCAATTGATTACCATGTACACCCACCCCAGAATGGTATAGCTAAGTGTATAAATAGGACAATTCCAGAGCAAGTTCATAGTATGCTTAGCCCGACAGGCTTACCACAACATTTTTGGACTAAGGCAATTACTACTGTTGTACACTTGATAAATCAGTCCTCATGTACTACTCTTGACTATCAAGTTGTAGAGGAGATATGGTCTGGAAAACCTCCCTCATATGCTCATTTGCATGTCTTTGGTTGTAAGGCTTTCTGCGATGTACCCAAGGACAAGCGCAATAAGCTGGATTCTAAGTCTAGGAAATGTATCTTTCTTGGTTATGGGGATATAGGTGGGATGGGCTATTGCCTATGGGATCCACAAACTCGGGAGGTTATTTGTAGTCATGATGTTGTTTCCCATGAGGAGAAAATGCATAAGCAACTTGAGCATTTCTTTGAGGTATGCAAGGTGATATTTTAGAAGGAGCCTGCTACTATTATACAACTAGCTAGATAGATTGCAGCAGTAGTAGAAGGTCCTTGATGGTCCACAGGATGTACAAGCCCCACAACTAGCAGTCTACTAGAGATAAACAACAGCTTGCGTGGTTTAAGCCATCTATGGATTATGTCATGGTAACAAATGTTGGTGAGCCTCTTACTTACGATGAGGCCATGAGTAGAGTTTATAATCATTCTTGGGAGAGGGCCATGCAATCCGAGTATGACTCACTGCAAAAAAAATCATACATGGGATTTGGTTCCTTTGCATAGTGGCAAGCGTGCTTTGCCATCCAAGTGGGTGTACAAGTTGAAAAGTACCCTTGGATGTTCCAAGTCGAGATACAAGGCCGAATTGGTTGCTAAGGGCTTCAAGTAGGAACATGGTGTGGATTTTGATAAAGTCTTTTTTCATGTTGTAAAGATGACTACTCTACGCTTGATATACTTTGTCTCTGTAGTAGACGGGGCCGTGTATTTCTACACCCTAGACATCCAAGAAACAACACCTCCAACAAAGGTGAAGACATAGCCAAAGTTGGACTTCCTACTATCCTGCATAATCAGAGTTAGTATATCCCATGACTCATGTATCCTAGCCACCATAAGAGATGCTCATAGCTATTGTGTTCTTTAGGTACCTCATGATACCCTTAATGGCATTCCAATGTTGTCGGCTAGGTGTAGCCATATAGCATACCACAAGTCCCACTACAAATGTTATGTCAGGACGAGTGGTTATCACAACATACGTCAAGCATCCCACTACAAATGCACAAGGGATCTTGGCCATCTTAGCCTTCTACTCATTAGACTTCGGACAATTAGCCTAACTAACCTTCACGTGAGAAGGTAAAGGACAACCAATAGGCTTAACATCCTACACATGAAACTACTTAAAGGACATTCTAGGTATACTCCTTCTATGGCAAGTAGAGGAGCCCCATAGAGCAATTATGCATTCACATCCCAAGAATATGTGAGGTGTGTCCCATGCCCTTCATCTCAAAGCTCTTATTGAATTGACCTTTCAAGGCATTCAACTCAACATGAGCACTCACAGCAATCAATGTATCATCCATATAGAAGATCAAAATCGTTCTTTTGTATAAACACGGATCCATATCATTGTTGAATATCCATGTAAATGCATAAAGGCATCAAACTTGTGATACCTTTCCCTAGGTGCTTGATTAAGGCCATAAAGACACTTTTACAATCTACACACTAGGTGTTCCCTACTAGGATTTGCAAAGTCATTAGGCTACTCCATGTTGTAGACCTTGGCATTCTTGATGTGGTCCCTATATTGCATTCAAATTCCATGAGCATTGTTTAGTTGGCCAAGAATTTTGAATTTGGTCTTCCATACAAAGACCAAGCACATCGAGGTATGTTACCACTTTATTCAAGAGGTCATTGAGGACAAGTCCATTGAGCTTATCAAGATCTCAATTGACCAAAATCTTGTAGATGTTTTAATTAAAAGTCTCTTGGCATAGTGTTTTGCCTTCCTTAGGAAGTTGATAGCCGTTGGATGAGATGACATCTCTCCTCATCTTGTTGTACTTATGTACATTTGTACTTTGTCACTTTTTTCTTACTCTCTCCTTGCTAGGGGCACATTTTCCTTTAAGTGGGAGGTTGTTGGAGGTAAAGGCGCCCCTGCCTAATTGCCTGTGTATTAGTTACATTGACAATACCCACACACATGTACACTGCAGGTGGTAGGCATCCATCATTGTCATTTCATTATTTATTCTTTCAATGACATTTGAATAAAGAAAAGGCCGGCGGATTGTTGGAGTTTTCACATCTTTTGTGTGTGTGTGTGTGTGTGTGTGTGTGTGTGTGTGTGTGTGTGTGTGTGTGTGTGTGTGTGTGTGTGTGTGTGTGTGTGTGTGTGTGTGTGTGTGTGTGTGTGTTGCTCTTGCTTCTTCCACCATAACTCTTGCTTCTGCTCTGTGCTTCCACTTCAAGGCTCACTCCCTTCATTCCTCACATGGTTCTTCTCTCTCTTTTGCAGAGACAACTCTCCTCAATGTTGAACTTCTTCTCTCTCCCTGTGTAGAGCTCGTCTCTTAGCCATACATTGCCAACTTCACAATGTTAACTTGGACTAGTGGATTTTACCTATGTGTGGTTGCTATCTAAGACTTAAGTCTTCTTTCAAAATTGAAAAATTACTTTAGGCAAGCTTGCAAAAAAGTGTTGTAAATCCTCTCTCATTTGCAATCGGTAGAACCAAGTACCTTGGGATCACAAAAGGCTAGGAGGGTTTGTGTGAAAGAGAAAGGAGGCCAAGAGGACTAGAATGTTACCTTCGCAAGGGAAGCCTGCAACAAAAGGATAGCAAATGACCGATGAGAATCATGGGTGTGAGAATATGAGGAAAGAGCTCCTTCATCACACCTCAACACTCTCACACAAGCATTTAAGAGCAAGAAGCATTAGGATCGATGGTTGGAAAGAAGGGGCACTTTTTAGATCAATCTTGTCCATTCACCAAAATGTCACATCGCACAAGTAAACCAGGACATGCAAGTAAACTAGGATAATTGTAAAATTGACATGATTGTTGAGAAATTAGAGCCATGAGGATAGATAAATTAAAAATTACCTCCAAAACATGTGCATGTGTATAATCTAATGATTTAGAAACATGCAATGAATCTCTAAGGTCATGGGTTCAAACTCCTTAATTATTATTATTTTGTTTCCTTAAGTTCCTTTATTTCTCCCTAATTTTTTCTTATTGACAAAATATTAATATTTTTCAATATTATAGTTCATTTGTAGAAACATAAAGTCTCATTTTGTATTTAAAAAACTTAATACAATAGTTTATTTCTAGAAGCATAGACCTCTTCCAAAACCTTTGGGAGAAATAAAAGGACTTAAGAAAATAACACAAAAATGAAAACTTAAAGGGGCTTGAAGCCATAACCTCATATACATGTGCATATTTCTAAACCACTAGAACACATATTACAAACATGTTATGGAGGCTAATTTTAAGTTATTTATCCTTGTGACTCTAATTTTTTGGCAATTGTGTCAATTTTAGGCTATCCTAATTTTCTCGCACATCCTAGTTTACTCGCACAATGTGACATTTCAACAAACAGCCAAGTTGATCCAAAAAATGCCCCTTCTTTACAACCATTGATCCCAGCTCTCCACTCTCTTAAGTGGCTGTGTAAAATAGTGTTCAAGTTCAACACACATATCTAGATTCTATCTCCTCTCTCTCAGGCGACATCAAAGGAGTTTTCAATCAGCCCAACAATAGTATAGCAAATTGCAATCACTATTACATGACCTTGGTTAATTAATCTCATACACTTTTTGTATCCTTCAGACTTCACACCCACTCCCACGACAAAACAAGAGTATTGTTGTTGCTACTAACGCTAGCTATCTCTCCTCTATGTAACTTCTCTCTCTCTCTCTCTCTCTCTCTCTCTCTCTCTCTCTCTCTCTCTCTCTCTCTCTCTCTCTCTCTCTCTCTCTCTCTCTCTCTCTCTCTCTCTCTCTCTCTCTCTCTCTCTCTCTCTCTCTCTCTCTCTCTCTCTCTCTCTCTCTCTCTCTCTCTCTCTCTCTCTCTCTCTCTCTCTCTGTGGCTGGTTATACACCGCCATTGCCTGCCCAATCTGCACCCAGTTTGGTGCACATGAAAATGCCACCTACTTACACACAGGGCAACGAACGCTTTTCGTTGTCAACAAGTGTCCCATCCGCAATCGTTTACACACTGGCCACCACCTACGCACCAAACACTTCCTGCATCACATGTGAATGAAGGGACGCTACGGATGTTGATCATTATTCACATAATAATTATTACTTGAATACATGATTAAACACTTTAAAACAACTAATACAACTTTTAAAAAAAGTGACTAATAAAACTAGAAGCATTATAAAACTTAAAAAAACCAACTAATAAATTTAGTAATGAAAAAGAGAGCAGGGGAGTTGAACCCCTTCACCATGCTATTGAGGCATGGCTCTACCGAGCTCTCTATGGAAAGGTGGAAAGAGGAAAATTTTATTAGCACACCACCCCTCCTTCCACCTTTCCACTTGCAATGCAGATGCAATAGAAGTTTACTCCCTCATCGTTGCTTTGTCATCGATTTCCTCTACAGAGTCAAAATCACCAAAGGTTGTTCTCACATTTGCGTTCTCCCTCTCTCAAAACATGGCTCAAGCAATGTTGTCTCTCCGATATGCTCGCCCAGGAAGACTTGCCCCCGGTGTTGGGTCCACTGATTGAGCTCTTTGTATTACTTGCATGGTACCTGTGTTTGTTAGCGTAGCAACCTCTGCTAAACCATTCCTTAAACAATTTTGATGGTCCATGTCTTGACGAGGTGCATTACTTTCTCTCTCAAGTTTCACTGCTGTTGCTTCACAAATCCATGCATCATTAAAACTATCTCCATGCACAATGCATATATTATGTAGAACAAGCCATGCTGCCACCATCTTCAGGACATTTTGTAAAAGCGTGTCATATCTCTTCAACAATATACGAAATCACGCATTAAGGATGCCGAATGCTCTTTCAACTGGCATATGAGTACTTGATTGTATGTATTTCCGATAATAACATTCCGGAGATAGTCCATCCTTACTACCCTTGAAAGGAGGAAGCATCCAATAGCGTGCAGGATAAGTGCAATCGCCTAGTACATATTATTCTCCCAGAGCTTTGTTTGTGCATCACTTTTCTAGATCTGAACATTGAAAAACATTCCAATCATGCATGGAACCTACCCAACCAACATCATAGTCCCAAACAACACAATTGGCTACCACACTAATCTGTAGAATAACTGAGTGGAAGCCCTTCCTATTAAAATAATCTTCGTGGTTCTCTCTTGGGGCAATGATGGGTATATGACTACCATCTACTGCACCACCAACATGCTGTATACCTCGAAGGGCCTGCAATTCATCTGCATATTTTTGCATTTTTTGTGATGTTGGCCACTTTATGTACAAGCCACGCAATCCAGATGCAGCTAGTGCATTGCAAAAGTCTGAAACTGCCAAATTGTGTAAACAAAGTTGAGACTCCGTACAAATTAGCTTTAAGTCCCAGATTTGAGCCACTCACCAAGCAATGCAAGGCCATGCAGACCCACTTCTCGACAAGTATTGCTCTTCTATAGTTCGTGTTCTTGTGACACATTTGTGGTGCTAACTTTGCAAGACGAGATATTCAAATGTACTCTTGCTAATTTGTAATCTGCTTTTGAACATTCGGTTTGAATGACTCCCCAAAAGCCCCTACTCCATAAAAGTTTGTGGTCTTGGTCATCGATCGTGCCTTCATTGACCTATTCTAGCTTGACGTGCAACGTAACCTCGAGCCATGCACTCCATCAAAGTATGCAATTGCATTCTGTCATCATCCTCGTCATCCAAATCACTTAGTGATGGCTGGAACATTGCCATGACAGCAATTACAACATCGATGACACACATTCAAAAGATTTGACTAAACTTTATGAGACAATTGAAGATAGATGTATAAGTACACTTAAAAACATTTTTTTTTTAAAGTTCCAAATTCATCTACTGTTGAAACCATCATTCCTTTTTAAGACTTTTGATTACATCTAACAGACCAGATACTGAGGAGGCAAGCATATCCATGATAACGAGATTGCACTCTTCAAATGTTTTCTTTTCCTCTAAGTTTGCTTTTTGGTTGGCTCGGGCAATGCTAGCCATGTCACTGAGAGATCCCTCTATCTTTTTATCCTTCTTATTGTGTGCTCCTTGGCCGGTCATTTGATTTTGCCTGATCTTCGAAGGCTCATTAGAGCCAATGTCTGCCTGGGTGTGCTCACTTGGATCATTGGAGACTGATGTAGTGTTGTCTTTTAGAGAGGACAACATTGGCCTGATTCCATATATATTCATCCACAAGCTCATACAATTGACAAGTGATCTTGCGATCATTGCCTAATATGGCATTGTGGGCCTTATCCTTTCTATATGACTCATGGACGCGTCCCCAACGTTTTCTGCATGCCTCACCATCTTTGTCAAACTCTGAAAATAGTGATGCTAGTTGTGTAGCTACCTTGGACCATATATCCACTCCTTGCTTCGGTGGCTTTGAGAACTCCGCACCCATGAATCCTTGGATGTGAATGAGCTATATTGTCCATGCATCCTTCCACTAAGCAAACAATTTTTTTGTGTTTGTTGAATGATCTTGTGTCTTGGGTGTGTCATTTTGATTCTTTCCTTTCTGTGCCCTCTTTGGTTTAGGAGATTTCGGTGCATCAGACTCCGATGAAGTTCATTGTGGACACTGCTCGTTGGCATTCTTGGAATGTGGCACCATTGGTACTTGGGTTGTGAACCATGTCAACCTCATCACATGTGTCCTGGATTGCATCACAGAAACTTATTGCTTGTGATTCTTATTGTGGTGGTGCCGAGGGGCCATGTTGAAGACTATGTGGAATTGGATGAAGAATTACATTATTGTATATTGTTGTGGATCCATCTATATCTAACTCTCTTGGTCGTTGGAATGGTGCGAATTGAGGAGGACAAGGATTGACCAACAAAGGAGGGCAATTTGGAAACACATTTACAGGAATACCACCAGCCACACTATGGCTTGGAATGTGGCTTGGAACACCCACATTTTGGCTCGAAAATTACATAAAGTCATTACTGTGTATTGCATCTTGGCTCATTTGAGACACGAATTGTTGAAACTCTTCCATGTGAGTGCTCTCTTGAGAATCCATTGAGCTCCACCTTACGCATGAAATTTGATCCATTATTTACAATGTGAATGGACAGACAGGTTTATTGTTCTTTACGTAATTGATCCATTATTGTTCTTTACATTCTATGCATAACTTTATTGTTCTTTATGTGACCAATATTATGGGGCCAAACCTTGCAAGACCATAATGACTTAAGAACTTGTGATGATTTTGCATAAATACATCATAGAAGCATATATCATAGAAGATAATAAGTTATTTATAAACTTATGATGATGATCTTGCATCAATACATGATACTCGGGATGATCATGCAATGCATAAATGATTTTAACCTCATATCGTACAAGACCATGAACAAATTATGAACTTATGATGATGAGTTTGCATGGATAGATGATTCTTAGGCCTATTACACACTAGGGTATACGCTCAGTGTGTGCGATACGGGCCAATCACAGGCTTGGATACCAAAAAAGGGCAATTGGCAATGGCTAGCAATAACGACAATGCAAATGCATGAATGATACATAAACCCAAACCGTAGAAGACCATAAACTTTCATAGGCAAAACATAATTGCAAATACATGATTCTTATGACCTATGAACTTTCATGTAAAAGAGCCAATAATATAAAAGAATTTTGCATCCATACATGATAGTTATCATGATGATGCAATGCATACACAATGACTTATAATCACATGCACGCATAAACTTTCATATGCAAAACATAATTGCAAATGCATGATTCTTATGACCTATGAACTTTCGTGTAAAAGAGCTGAGAATATTAAATATTTAAAAATTTCTTATCAAATCAATTCTTGATTCTGACATAAAGCTTACTCAAAACACTAAACACAAAGCATGAACCATAAAGCACAAACTTATGATGATGAGTTTGCATGGATAGATAATTCTTATAATGATAATGGAAATGCATAAATGATACACAAACCCAAACCATAGAAGACCATAAACTTTCATAGCAAAACATAATTGCAAATACATGATTCTTATGACCCATGAACTTTAATGTAAAAGAGCCGAGAATATTAAAGATTTTTGCATCCATGCATGATAGATATCATGATGATGCAATACATACACAATGATTTATAATCACATGCATGAGACCCAAAAATTTTCTTATCGAATCATTTCTTGAATCTAACAGTTGGCTTACTCAAAGCACTAAACACAAAGCATGAACCATAAAGCATGCAATAATTTAAAACATAACGCAAGACTTATAGACATACCCACAGAGAGAGAGAGAGAGAGAGAGAGAGAGAGAGAGAGAGTATATTAACGTCTCTAAAAGGCCAATGTGGCCTATGAGACCAAAACAGTACATACAATGATGATGGTGTGTTTCTCATCTAGAACGAGAAGAAAGATGAAGAACATGCCTATAAGACTGAAAAGGAAATGAAATGAAATGAAATAGTGTCCCATAAAGGGAAACATGTCAGTGATCTGAAAGTGAGAGTAGAGAAAGGAAAACTCTCCATCAATGATATGTATGTTCTCTAGGGAAGTGTATCTCTGCATAGCTAAGGCGTCTTGGCATCTGTCTCCTGTGGCGCTCAATGATGGCTTTAATTTGTCTGTGGTGTGGATGTCTAGGCCTTCGTCCGGGTGGACGTGGGCGCCTAGACCGGCTAAGTGCCACTGCTCTATCCAAAGGGACACCTACAGAAGATGAGGTCCAATGATGATGTATTCCTGTAGGCTGTGTGGCAGTAGTAGTGGTATCTGCCATACTCTGTCGTGTATCCATGAAAAAGTCAGTGATTGCTCTCTGTCTATGTGAGCCGAGCTGTGGGGGCCTCCTACTCCGTAGAATTGTTGCTCTACGCCTCTGGAGCTCCAAGAGGAAAAATCCCAAGCATCTCTGATCCTCATACTGCATGATCCGTCTCAGGGGTCCAAAACCCTCTCGAAACAGACAGTGGTTTACTCAAAGAGAGAGAGAGAGAGAGAGAGAGAGAGAGAGAGAGAGAGAGAGAGAGAGAGAGAGAGAGAGAGAGAGTTGGCTTACTCAAAGCACTAAACACAAAGCATGAACCATAAAGCATGCAGTAATTTAAAACATAACGCAAGACTTATAGACATACCCACAGAGAGAGAGAGAGAGAGAGAGAGAGAGAGAGAGAGACACCTACTAATTGATCTTTCTTCCTTTCACACGATCGTCCTTTTAGCCCTGATGATAGCAATGGCCCTATATTCCTTGTGATCTCATTAGAAAACTTGTGATCAACACTGCCATTCCATTTACGAAATGAACTGCAATTTAGAGAGACCAAGAGAAAGGGAAATTATGCATGCATAATTGTATGTCAGCATTGCATAAGGGCCACCCATTAATATGACTTGATTTGGCAAAAAAAAAATCGTCTAGATTGATGTTGCAGTCAACCAGTCTCAAATAGAATGATCAATCTCCAATCACTGATCAATCTTCAATCCCTAATCAATGATTAGACTGATCAACCAATTCCATGATCAAAGCTTAGATTAGAATGATTAGAATGATTAGAATGATCAATCTCCAATCCGTGATCAATGATTAGAACGATCAAACTCCAATCCTGATCAATCTCCAATAAGATGAAATGGCCTTTATGCATCACTGGCTTGATCATGGAATCCTCAAACGAGTCCATGCACAGGGGAGACCATTGCTCGAGGGAAGGAGAAGGAGCTCATGCAAGGGGGGAGAGCTCATCGAACCAGAAATATACCTTATCCACCACTCGTCCACCACAAATGGTAACAATCGTTTAAGTTAAAGACACAACTTTTAACAAAGACAATGTACTTATCAGAGAAATCAATAACCCATGCTCTCATCCACCACAAATGCCTAATCATAGAAAGTCACTATACTAATCAGAGATTTCAATAACCCATGTTGTCGTCCACCACAAACGGCAACCATGCTCGAAGTTAAAGAGAAAGCTTTTATTATTCAAGCACTACTTTCCTTTTTGTTTTTCTAAGAAAATTAATGGTCTTAGATTTAAGTAGCTATTGGTACACCACAATAAATTAGCTCTACTTCTCTAAAGTTTGGGCAAGAGAGAATACCCTTGCCAATTACATATGATTGTAGAACCTCAATCTTGGTTCCAACCACATTAATGAGACTATCCTTGATGTAGTTGCTGACAAGATTGTGGGAGAGAAGGAAGGAGTCTCACTTGTAGCTTTCTTGCCTGCACAATGGGGGAATACACACAGAGGTGGAGGCTGAAAATAGTTTTCCTCTTCTTAGTTGTGTAAGCCAAAAGAACTCTCATACAAAGAAATAGAAGAACCCTATATATGGGTCTCAAACCAAAGACAACTAACTAAGGTGGCATACTAACTGAGCCACGAACTAGAGTAGATAAGGATAGCTGTCGTCTAGCTATTATTCATGGGCGGTGTACCAACCGCATCTGCAACTGACACATCGGTGACATAAATGCACAACGGTCACCCTGGCATATCACGAGTGGAGCTCGATATCTCAACACTCCCCCTCCAGCTCAATCCCAATTCCTGCACACCAAGCAGGTCTCTGAACTTGCGCAGCTTCTCTGCGCCCAATGCCTTCGTAAATATATCAGCTACCTAATCCTCTGTGCTGACATAAACTAGATCAATAAGACCTAGTAAAACCCTCTCTCGCACATAGTGATAATGCACCTCAATGTGCTTTGTTCTAGCATGATAGACTGGGTTATTTGCCAAGTGTATACTACTCATGTTGTCACAATAAATGACAACTGGCCCATCTGTAGACGGATGCATATCATAAAGTAGCTTATGCAACCAAGCTACCTCACATGCAGCCATTGCTGCACCCCTATACTCGGCCTCTGTGCTCGACAAGGCAACTGTAGGTTGTTTCTTGCTGCTCCAAGTGACTGCAGCACTCCCAAAAGAGAACACATATCCACTGGTAGATCGTCTATCAGAAATACTACTAGCCCAATCAGCATTAGTGTATCCATGCAACTGTATCTGAACCCCAGTCTCATAAAATAGTCCATACTGCAATGTGGACTTCACATACCTGAGTATGCGTCTAGCCGCATCCAAATACGGTTTCCTTGGAGCCTGCATAAACTGACTTACCAATCCAACAGCATAGCTCAAATCTGGCCTGGTAATAGTCATATAAATCAAGCTTCCTACTATGCGTCTGTACATAGTAGGGTCTTCCATAAGCTCACCTGCATCTGCGCTCAGCTTCACATTCTGCTCCAAAGGAACTGAAATAGGCTTACAGCCTGTCATCCCATATTTGGACAGCATGTCCAATCCATACTGCCTTGCAAGAGCTGTATCCCACTTGGTGATCTAATCACCTCAATGCCCAAGAAATAATGCAGCTCTCCCAAATCCTTCATCTCAAACTTCTGCTTCAATAGCATTTTCACATGAAGGATATCTTCATCACTGTCACTTGTCATAATCAAATCATCAACATAAATGACAAGTAGCATAATACCTTTCTCTGTTTTTCTCACATAAAGTGAGAAATCTGCCTTGGAAATCTAAAAGCCAATAGTGACAAGATACTGTCCTATCTTGTCAGACCATGCTCTAGGTGCTTGCTTCAAGCCATACAAGGCTTTCTTCAACCTGCAAACAAACTCAGGATGAACATCATGCACATAACCTGGTGGCTGCTCCATATAGACCTCTTCTTGCAAATCACCATGCAAGAAGGCATTCTTTACATCCATCTGATGTAAAGACCATTCATTTGATGCAGCCATAGCAATGACTGCTCTTACGGTTGCCATCCTTGCAACCGGACTGAATGTTTCTTCATAGTCAATGCCATATGTTTGTGCATACCCCTTGACTACTAATCTTGCCTTGTATCTGTTCACAGAACCATCAGCATTGTGCTTCACCTTATAAACTCACTTACAGCCAATTGCATTCTTACCTTTAGGCAAAGGTACCAATTCCCATGTAGCATTTGCTTCCAAGGCATCCATTTCTTCATCCATGGCTTTCTCTCATTTTTCTTTTCCCATGGCTTGCTCAAAAGAAGTGGGTTCTGGTTCCTGTATCACTTTGACCATATATGCATAGTGAATGGCTATAAATCCATCATATTTTAGCCTATCCACAGGATACCTAACTCTGGTTGACCTGCGTAAAGTAGGTTCACTCCTAGGTGCTCTCAAAACATCCCTGGTCTTCCTTACTCCAGGTGTAACAATAGAGGGGATACCCAACTCATCATCAATGCTCTGTTCTGAGCCACTGGATTCACCATCCACATAAGAGTGACCTGCATTCACATCAAACATGGGCTGATCAACCTTCTCTTTTCCTTTTCGTGATACGTGCATACCACTATCTGCATTGCTTTGAGACGATTCTCCTGATCTCAATCTGCCTGTCCATGGCGAAGAATATGAACCACTGCTAGAGGACGCTCCATGTCCACTAATATTTTGTGACTGCTGCTATGAATTCTGTGCAGCATTACCATTTTGTGCATCTACATCATCAACCACATTTACTGGTTTATACCAGCTACTCATCTCATCAAAAATAACATCTCTGCTCACTGTAAACTTACGAGTAGAAGGGTTATAGTATCTATACCCTTTTTGCTGCAGAGAGTAACCAATAAAGATGCACTTCTCAGCTTTTGGATCCAACTTGGATCTCAACTCATCTGGCACATGTACATAGGCAATGCAACCAAAAATTTTCAAATGTGAAATATCTGGTTTCCTACTAGTATACCTCTCCTCTGGAGTCATCCCATGTATTGTTGCAGTGGGAGTCATGTTCATTATATAGACTGCTGTAGCAACTTCTTCAGCCCAATAAAAATCTTGTAGGTCTTTTTCATTGAGCATGGCACGAGATACCTCTCCAATATGCCTATTTTTCCTTTCTGCAATTCCATTTTGTTGTGGGGTATGACTACATGAATATTGCTGCTTTATGCCATGCTCTTGCAGGAACCTTGCAAACTCATTTGAGAGGTACTCTCCCCCTCCATCTGACCTTAGGCATTTTACTTGCAGGCCTGTTTCTTTTTCAACCATAGCTTTAAGAGTTTTCAAATGCCCAAAAACTTCACTTTTCTTTTTCATAAAGTACACCCAAACTTTTCTACTATAGTCATCAATAAAACTGACAAAATAATGTCAGCCTCCAAGAGATGCAGCTTTAGTAGTCCACACATCAGAGTGGATTAATTCCAATGGCTTCTCACTCTCTTGAACATGTTTAGGAAATGGTTTCCTTGCCTGTTTTCCAAACTGACAGGCTTCACATACCTTATGCATTTCTGCAACCTTGAATTTGGGCAATCCTGCAACAATATTTTGGGCCTGCATTGATTTAAGTCGCTGTACATTAACATGACCAATGCGTTTATGCCAGATATCAATATCTGCAACTACACCGGTCCCATGTGCAAACATTGCTACACTCAATTCAGACATGTTTGCATCCAACGTAAACATTCTGCCCTTCTTCTTTCCTTTTGCTATCAAGCGACCTTTATTTTTCATATCCTCAACAAAGCATCCATGAGGATTAAATCTGACCTGCAAACCCTGCTCAACCATTTGACCAACAGAAACCAGATTCTTGGTGATATTCGGGACATGAAATACATCGGACAGGTATTTCTTTTTCCCATCCTGCATAGACAAAGGAATTTTTCCAATCTGCACAATAGGATGTGCAGTATCATCACAAGTCTCCACAAATCCTGGTTTTTCCATTTTCCTTGCATCCTCCATCCATTCTGCATGACCTGTCATACTGCATGAAATACATCGGACAGGTATTTCTTTTTCCCATCCTGCATAGACAAAGGAATTTTTCCAATCTGCACAATAGGATGTGCAGTATCATCACCAGTCTCCACAAATCCTGGTTTTTCCATTTTCCTTGCATCCTCCATCCATTCTGCATGACCTGTCATGTGGTTTGATGCACCTGAGTTAACATACCATACATCGTTGCTTTCTTCTGCACTTGTCACAGAATTGTTCATGTGCTACACCATAAACAAATGCTCATTTCTGTCATCACCCTGTCTACTAGAAGATGCATAATTCCCTTGTTGCAGTTTTCCATTCATTATATCATTCTGCTTTTTATAGCAGTCTTTAGCCATATGACCCATTTTACCACAGTAGTAGCATTCAACATTACTGTTTGCATTTTGGCCTCTTTGCCATCCACCACGACCTCTTTGGCTCCCCCTGCCTCTAGAGTTACCACGTCCTCCTCCATAGAACTGGTTTTCTTGAGTTTGCTGCATATTCTGATTTCTACCACGGCCTCCAAAACGGCCTCCTCTACCTCTGCCTCTACCTCTTCCAGCATTTGAGTAGAAGACAGTTTCTTTTAAACTTCCTCTTGAAGAAGATGCACCACCATTTCTTTGCTCCTCAGAAATTAGAAGAGCAATCAACTCCTCAAAATCAGGAAATCTTTCACGAACTGAAATGGATGTTCGAAACTGTGCATAATCCTTTCCTAGACCATTCAAGGTCACAGAAACTAAATCATCATCTTCCACTGGCGACCCAATGGAAGCAAGTGCATCTGCAATCTTCTTCACCTTCATGTGGTAGTCATTGATGCTCATATTTTCTCTTTGCACATTATGCAACTCTTGCTTGAGCTACATTTTCCTGGCTTGAGTATTTGTGCTATACATTTTTGACAAAGTATCCCATGCCTCCTTTGGCGTACTTGCATCCTGAATATGCACAATCATAGAGTCTGAAATACTGATAGACAGCCAGTACATAACTTTCCTATCTCTCTCATGCCATGCTTTGAATGCCTGCATTTGCTGTTGATTGGCAACATCAGGAAGAACTGGTTCTTCTTCGTTTCCTGCAACAAATTCCCAATATCCTTTTTCCATAAGAAAATTCGTCATTCTAAACTTCCATGCTTGGAAGTTGTTCTTGTCAAGCTTTTCAGTGACAATCTGTGAAAGAGAATCAGATGCCATTACAGAACACTGCAAAAAGATCTGTCACTGCAAAAAACACAGCTTCACCCTCACAAGGGCAAATTTGCAAAACTAGCGAAAGTGGTATTTGACCACACAGTCACTTCTTAGTGACGATTTTGCATCAACAGGCAACAAGGATGATTATGTAACTCCCAATGTCTCTGCGCACAGGCATACGATGCAATTTCTACAGTAACTTTTCACCGACCTGTAGAACAGTGGTCGCACAACATAAAACTGGACCTTTTCCTGAGTGCGTGCAGAAAACTTCCGCCTCCAAAATAGGCCCCGAAATGGCCTCAAATCAAAAAAACAAGGTCGCCAAGGGCTAAAGCCCTCTCCCGCAACATATACTGCCCTCTTGCTTCACCGTGAAGGGCGTCTCAAGCTGAGACAATGCACTCTTGCAATTTCCGGCTGTGTTACCTGCAGAGATCTACTCCCAAAACAGAAAATGAAAGCAACACTGCTCCTCTTACCAGAACACCGCGAGCTTGGCTTGCTTTCTTGAGCTCCTTACCACGAACAAGGCTCTGATACCATGACAAGATTGTGGGAGAGAAGGAAGGAGTCTCACTTGTAGCTTTCTTGCCTGCACAATGGGGGAATACACACAGAGGTGGAGGCTGAAAATAGTTTTCCTCTTCTTAGTTGTGTAAGCCAAAAGAACTCTCATACAAAGAAATAGAAGAACCCTATATATGGGTCTCAAACCAAAGACAACTAACTAAGGTGGCATACTAACTGAGCCACGAAGTAGAGTAGATAAGGATAGCTGTCGTCTAGCTATTATTCATGGGCGGTGTACCAACCGCATCTGCAACTGACACATCGGTGACATAAATGCACAACGGTCACCCTGACATATCACGAGTGGAGCTTGATATCTCAACAGTTGCAAGCCCACCAATCATCTCTTTTAGCTTTTTCCATGCCCCAAAATCTACTTAATGGTCAAATTTGGCAATTAATACATGTGCAAAGCACAGATCTACCTATAGATCATCTATATAGGTCAAATTTGGCGAGTATTGGGAATTGTATGAATGTGTTGAGTCTCAATCCTTCGCAAAAATTATTGATTGGAATCCTATAAGAAGCCCAATAACCATGTTACAATGTCAAAATATATATTTGCACTAGGAATAATAAGGCAAGGCACTAGTACTTGGAAGTGTTGTAGTGAGGTGATAGCTTGGTGAAGAATTGTAACATTAGAGGTTTCTGACCTACTATTGATAGCCTACCGATTTTTTGAATAGAGCTTTTTTATTGTTACTAAATTGAACACATCTAATTGTTAGATTGGATGTGGCATCCACCATTGGTCATAAATCATGACATATTCTATATTTGGTCTTTGATCAAGCATGTCCACAAAAGTTTAGTAGGTTATCAACTTCTATATTTTTTCATCGAGCATATTCTATATTTTTTTATAAATTATTCAATGGTTATCAACTTCTCACTTTTTGTTGTTTTGTGACATGGATTATCCAATGGTTATGAGTAGGTGCGCACGATTTCACCTCTGGCAAATGGCTCCACGCACTCGCAGCCATCCTTCGTCGGATGTCCATTCGCGAAAAAATACCAGAGTAAGATGCCCTTTTTAATATTTGTTTAGGGTTTTCTTGACGTTCATTATTGATTTCTCACATATTGTGTAGTTCCGTTTCTTTTTTTTTAGGTTGCATCATCTCCTCGACGTACTCGTAGAGGGGCTCGGGCGGCAGGCGCGTCTCAGACATCCGTTGAAAGAGAAGTGCCGAGCTACTCTCAGGTAAGTGTTTATCCTACTTTCCGTTGTTAGTAAGCATACTCCTAAGATGTGATACTTATAAATAGAATGTCACTTTACATAGGAAAACCCACCATACATTGAGATCACACTAGCTGATGGATCTCTTGCTCGTCAATGCCGTGTTGATATTCTTTGTCCGAAAAGACATGTCAACATAAAGAGACGGGCAAGGATGATACAGCATCTGAAGGATGAGCATGGTATCCATTATGATATTCCATGTCGAAAGACTGGCCGTCCCATAGGCGCACAACATGCTCGTCATCCTGTTGGTGCTTGGCACCGCCAAGCAGAGTCTCGGTTCTCTAACCTTGAGCGAAAGTTGAGTTTGGCCCGAAGTAAGTATGAGAAGACTCAGCATGCGAGAGCGAGCTCATTATGGGACTTACTCGAAGATGCTGAGCGTACCATGGACCGGCAAGAGTATGTGGAGGCATTTGTGAATAGACAAATGGGCAAATATGACTCCAAAAGAGATGAGCGTGTGCGGAGAACGCAGAGTCGAATAGCGGATGGCTACCAAAAACATGTAAGTCTCTTACCTAATATTGTTTATTATTCTATAATGTCATATGCAAATGCAATTTTATTACCTTGGCCTTAAGTTTATCATTTTTTTATATGTATATACACTCGCAAGTTGCCTTCTTTAGAAACGACCTCGCACACGAGAGTATGAGGATGTGCCTCATATTGATGATGAGGGTCAAGTCCTAGACCACCATGCGGAGTTGCAAACAGTGGAGCGTAACTTCCAGATGGACCTAGATAGCTTATTGCAGGCTGGTCCTCCATCCACTGGCGATGTTATGGACTCCCAGATTAGTTTATCACAATTTTGTGGCTTTTGGTTATGGTTATGGTTCAGGTTAGTTTATGGGCATTGTGTAGTTAGGATTATGTTTATGGTTATTGTTTATGGGCATTGTATAGTTCATGGGCATTGTGTAGTTAGGATTATGGTTATGGTTATTGTTTATGCTTATGGTTCTGGTCATGGCATTGTTTGTTGTGTAGTTTATTATGGTTATTGTTTAAGGTTATGGTTATGGCATTGTTTATGTTTATGGCTATGGGCATTGTGTAGTTAGGATTATGGTTATGGTTATTGTTTATGCTTACCGACTTTGACATTGTTTATGGTTATGGTTATGTTTGTGGCTATAGGCATTGTTTGTTGTGTAGTTTATGGGCATTGTGTAGTTAGGATTATGGTTATGGTTATTGTTTATGCTTATGGTTACGGCATTGTTTATGGTTATGGTTATGTTTATGGGCATGTTTGTTGTGTTTATGGCTATGTTTATGGTTATGTTTATGCTTATGGTTATGGCATTGTTTATGGTTATGGTTATGTTTATGGGCATGTTTGTTGTGTTTATGGCTATGTTTATGGTTATTGTTTATGGGCAAGGTTATTGCATTCTTTATGGTTATGGTTATGTTTATGGCTATGGGCATTGTGTAGTTTATGGGCATTGTTTATGGTTATTGTTATGTATATTATGGTTATTGTTATGTATTTTATGGTTATGGTTATTGTTATGTATATTATGGTTATGGTTATTGTTTATGGGCAATGTTATTGTATTGTTTATGGTTATGGTTATGTTTATGGCTATGGGCATTGTGTAGTTTATGGGCATTGTTTATGGTTATTATTATGTATATTATGGTTATTGTTATGTATTTTATGGTTATGGTTATTGTTATTGTTTATGGGCAAGGTTATTGCATTGTTTATGGTTATGGTTATGTTTATGGCTATGGGCATTGTTTATGGTTATTGTTATGTATTTTATGGTTATGGTTATTGTTATGTGCATTGTTTATGGTTATTGTTATGTATATTATGGTTATTGTTATGGGCATTGTTTATGGTTATTGTTATGTATTTTATGGTTATTGTTATGTATTTTATGGTTATAGTTATGTATATTATGGTTATTGTTATGTATTTTATGGTTATTGTTATGTATATTATGGTTATTGTTATGGGCATTGTTTATGGTTATTGTTATGTGTTTTATGGTTATTGTTATGTATCTTATGGTTATTGTTATGTATTTTATGGTTATGGTTATTGTTATGTATATTATGTTTATGGCATTGTTTATGGTTATTGTTATGGCATTGTAGGGCGAGGGGAGTAAGCGCTTCACGTCGCTCCTCCTATCACCTCGACCCACCCCTATCACCATCTCCTCCCCTCTTGAGTATCCAAGTGACGCTCCCCATTGCATATTCACCATTGGATGCAATTCGGTTGACACCAAGGTGAATGGCTCTCCTGTCAAGATGAAGGGGCAAAAAAGTGCCACCTCAAGGTGCGTTTTTTTTAAATGCAATGCTTTCATTGTGTTGTATTTCTTGTACTTGTGATTGGTTGCATTGTGTGTGGTTGTTTTTTGGTATTATTTTAGGTTAGAGACTTCCGCAAATATCGAGTTCGTGTCTCTATGCTCAAAGCTCTGTGTGGATGTCGACCGGGCTTTGTTGGATGCATTGCGGTGCGTGGAGGAGGCATCCACCCATACTACGAATTTGTTCGCCATGTAAGTTTGTTAAACTAGTTATAGCTCTATTGGTTGTTGCCTGATGATTAGGACTAGGGGTTTTGTTATTCTACTGAACTAATTTGTGCTTTTATTCATAGTTGGATGGAGTATTTGATGCTGAGAGAGCACGTCCATGATGTATACTTTGTGGATAGTCTGTGGTTTCCATACATCAATATGGTTGAGCCACAAGACGATAGTGTTTCGTTGAGGAATTACTTTGATAGTTGTGATCCCACGATGTCCACATTTATCTTTCTGCCTGTGCTTGTGAGGTTTGTAGTCCCTTTATGCATACTTATTGTAAATGCTTTATCATAGCCCTTTGATGCGCTAGTTTTAATAGCATTCTTTGATGTGCAGGTCACATTGGTGTCTTTTTGTGGTCTTCAACCCTTTGCTAAGAAGGGTTGAAAAATTACCTAGTGATCATGGAGCCATCCTATGCCTTGACTCCTTGGAATGCACTGATTTCACGGCATGTCTACCTTATGTGCACAGGTATCCTAACATTCTATATGCATCCATGCTTTACGTTGTGTCACATATGTATTATGTTCATCTCTTTTGTGTCTATGTTTCAGGGCCGTGTTTGCACTATCGAGGCTTTGTACTGACCTAGTATGCGCAAGGTTTTTATCGGATGTGGAGAAAATGAAGCTCATCCACATTAAGGTATGTACTAAGAATGTGACAGTAATACTGTCACTTAGAGATGTAACATAGAGAAGTTAACATAAAGATGACTATAATCCCTTTTCGTAGGCCCCTCAACAGACAAATGCGGTGGATTGTGGATTTGATGTGATGGCTTTCATAAGACTACTCATCGAGGGTGGTGTGGTTGGGAAACCAACCAAAAACTGGGTAAGCCTATACTGGTATAAGTGCTTTTGCTATGCGACTTTGAATGGTCTTGTGTGCATACGTCAATCCATAATCAACTTTTTGTATTGCAGTTAACTAGAAAATGGTTCAATGCCACCTACGTTACCACTTTGAAGGAGGACCTTTACCAGTGGGCACTTGGAGTGTTGGAGAGGTGATCTTGTGTGGTTTTACTTGATTTGTGACATTTAGCTAGATTGTGGCAATCATGGACTTATGGTCTCACTTATGGTCATGTACTTGGTTTGCGGCAGACATGTACTAAGAATTGAACTCATGCATCTTTTTGAACTTATGGTCGTTACATTATTCTGATTCTTTGTGTGGTTTAGAAATCATTAATTGATCTTATCTCTCTCTCTCTCTCAAATTGACCTTTGAAACATGAATTGAACTCATAAACATTTGCTTATTTGGTTGTGTAGTAACCAATGATTCAATGTTACTAATCTCACGATTTAATGTTACTAATCTCACGATTTCATTGCACCATAGCACTTCGTTACATTATTCTATAGGATGTGTGGTTTAGAAATCATTAATTTGTTAAAGTGTGTTCCATCTAGATACTTTTCATTTTGGAGTGCATCTTTTTGGCATATATGACTAGAAAACAAAGTCACTAACATCTTGAATTGACCTTTGGAACATGAATTGAACTCATAAACATTTGCTTCTTTGGTTGTGTAGTCACTAATGATTCAATGTTACTAATCTCACGATTTAATGTTACTAATCTCACGATTTCATTGCACCATAGCACTTCGTTACATTATTCCATAGGATGTGTGGTTTAGAAATCATTAATTGATCTTATCTCTCTCTCTCTCTCTCTCAAATTGACCTTTGAAACATGAATTGAACTCATAAACATTTGCTTATTTGGTTGTGTAGTCACCAATGATTCAATGTTACTAATCTCACGATTTAATGTTACTAATCTCACGATTTCATTGCACCATAGCACTTCGTTACATTATTCCATAGGATGTGTGGTTTAGATATCATTAATTGATCTTATCTCTCTCTCTCTCTCTCTCTCAAATTGACCTTTGAAACATGAATTGAACTCATAAACATTTGCTTATTTGGTTGTGTAGTCACCAATGATTCAATGTTACTAATCTCACGATTTAATGTTACTAATCTCACGATTTCATTGCACCATAGCACTTCGTTACATTATTCCATAGGATGTGTGGTTTAGAAATCATTAATTGATCTTATCTCTCTCTCTCTCTCAAATTGACCTTTGAAACATGAATTGAACTCATAAACATTTGCTTATTTGGTTGTGTAGTCACCAATGATTCAATGTTACTAATCTCACGATTTAATGTTACTAATCTCACGATTTCATTGCACCATACCACTTCGTTATATTATTCCATAGGATGTGTGGTTTAGAAATCATTAATGTGTGTGTTCCATCTAGATACTTTTCATTTTGGAGTGCATCTTTTTGGCATATATGACTAGAAAACAAACTCACTAATATCCAGTAAGTGTTTCATCTCATTAATTCATAGTAGCCCTTTCAATAGAGTTACTACACACACACACACACACACACACACACCCCTCTCTCTTAGTTGGTGCTACACACATGAATAACAAAATATAACATAGCTTCAACTTGCTTTATCACATGTGTCAACTATGCTTCCCAACAATGCACCCATCATTACTAACTTAAGCTATCAATATTTGCGCAACTCTTTAAATATGAAAGCATGTCACATTTGGATTACATGAACATGTAGTGATAAGAAATAACCTGTTGGATGTGTTGCCAAATATACACACTAATTTCTAAATAATAAAATCAGATAATTATCCAATACGACACTACCATAAAATCCAAGACACCACCATAAAAACTAGCTAATTCCTGCAAATAGAGCAAGATAAAATCCAGGAGAACGTTATCCATTAGATGGACAATCATGTGTACACTACAAACATTCTGAACCTAGATGCCAAGACTTTTGTGATCGTGGACCCATCAGGGAATGAGAGAGAAAATTGACGCTCCTCATTCTCACTGTTGTAGGTGCAATACAAAATACGACAAGTGCCAATGTAAGACTCACCATACAATCGCACCGCCTTGCCGATCAAGATAGAATCCACTGGACGAGGAGCATACCGCAGGGACAGAGGGAGCAGTGCATGGCAAGTATTGCATGAATACACTGTGAGAGGGTCCACCAAAAATGTTTTGGTGCAGCAATGAGGACAATATATCCGCGGTTTTGGGCTAAACCTTACACGACCCCTCCCTCGTTGATGCTTGCACCTTAACACGCCTGTAATAGATGGACGCTTGGGTTGTGATGAGGACTCCCCCCTCTCATTTGGACGATGACGATGATCCTTGCCATGCCCTAGGCGCGTCTGTGTCACATTTTCCTGGATCTGATAGATCCCGCCCTTTTTAGGCATGTCAATCTCCTGTGGTGTGAACATGTGAACAAGAGACTCTTTAGCACTTTCCACTTGGCGCATACAAGCATCCATCTGTGCCGCTGTGTAGGATGGAATCCCATCCTCGATCCTTTGAAGGAGGCCTCTAAAGTCTGCGATGGAGGACACGAGTTCCCCTTCCTGCACGCCACCATCGGAAGCTAATCCCTCCAATCCTGTGATTTCATCGCCACTTGGTCTTTCCTTTATGTCATCAAAGACATGCGCACTATCGATGATGGGAAGAATCTCATGAAGGTGAGGAAAATAGCTCTTCAAGATGAGCCTCAAACCATGAAGATGTTTACAGTCAGTCGACCAATCAGGGCAATCACAGTAGTTTGATTGTACACTTACATGATACCATTTTGCATGTTGGGTGGTGCTCGCTATTTTAAACAACATGGTCCCCTCGTTAATGACTTGAAGAGAGGAGGGATCTTGCTCATACCGCTGAAGAATCTTCTCCCCTACTGCCAATCTAGCCGTATGACTCTTGCTTGACCCATAGACTTTGAAGCGCTCAGAATCAGCTGGCATAAAAAACATGTATAAGACAACAATGCGTTTCAAGGAAAGGTCAAATGTGCAAATAGAAAGGAATTTGACCACATTACCTATCTCTTGCTTTTGCTTGAAAAACTCCAAAGCCGATCCACCCATTCTAGAACCCGACGATGAGTCACCAACAAGGGCATGCAGCAGATCCAAAATGGACCTGTTGATCCTAGCATCAAGTAGAGTGTACTTGATATATTGCCAAAGTCTCTCGATGAGGTTTGTTGTGTCGACATTGCCATGTGGAAACATGCGACCAAACTTGGGCCATCTTGCACGCCAAATACAATCTTTCCCACACCATCCATTGGTAACGTATCGGACCACGTTTGGATGAGCGGAATAATGATGAAGCAATTGCTCAAACATATCATCAAACTGCGACTCTGTAGGGCAATGCATAAGATTGGACAAAGAGGCATACACATGATCGCTCTCATCTGTAGGGACCTTGATTCATGCAAGAACATGTAAAGTACTCACTGTCAAGCTCATGGAACTCACAAAAAGGCAATGCTTAAAAGTAAAATGGTATTGAAAAGGTGTACCTGTAGCAAGAGATTTTCAATCCATGCTTTCTTTGTGTGGAACCAGCATAGAATAATATGGCATGCTTGTTGACATTTGTTGCCACCAAGGTAGTCAGTGGTCCAACAATGAGGGTCTTCCAGAACAACCTTCGAGAGCGCCTCCAGCTCTGGCTGGGACTTATCAATCACCAGGGCATCAAGGCGAATATCTCCCATCCTAGAGAGGACTAGTCTCATGGTGATTTGCAAAGCCATAATCTCTTGGTTTGACCCATTGTCACTAGTGCATAGCATAAACCAAATAGGGATACCCACCCCATGTTGGTTTGGTAAAACCGCCGCATAAAGCGGAAGACCAAACACATTGGTCTTGAATGTGCTGTCAATTGCCCAAGCATTGTTCTTTGAGAACCTCTTACTCATTTGCAACATCCATTCGTCCTGGACTATCAGTACGAATGGTTTGTCCTTGTCCTCTATGGCATGAGGATTGTATGGTTGGCAATAGAGTACCTAAAAGACCATGTAGATGATAGTATCAAATAGATATACTAATTTTCGCAGCTTATAAACATTTATAAGAATATGTCAAATACCTTGTTTTGATCTCGTAGACGGAGAGCCTCCAAATACATTGCCATCCAATCATCCTTCGAAAGTTCGGCTGCAGCAGGACGACACGTAGAACATTGACGCTCAAAGCAACCTAATACCATAGACAAAGGCTTAGAAGGTAGCATACCTTCAGTTCGAATTTGATATGATAGTGTCTGTACCTCCCTTGGTATCATGAAGAACCTATAAATGACATGATCCAATGGAGAGGCATTTTTCAAATGAAACCGCTCCTTGCTAAGGCTCATCTTCGCGACGTGCCGACATGTCCCAACGTCAAGCAGGTCATCCTTGCAACAATCAATCACAGTTGGATGCACCGGCAAGTGATACAAGTCGGCACGAGATCTAGGTACATGACCCTCGTGTGGTCCATCGTCTTTGTACTCGATTTGCACCTTGAAAGGGCAACTACATTTCTTCGACGTTCGCAACCTGCGGATTTGGGAGCACTTTTGAGTTGCTCTACCACTGCGATGACATGCATATTCCACTATTGTCTTCCCTAAACCATGCTTTTTGGTTGAGCGGACCTTGCCCAACCTAACATTGTGTTCAAGCATGATTTCTTGAAGCCTCTACTCAACAAGAGATCTATCTACAGTAAACTCCAAGATGGGTGCTCTTCTTTCTTGAACCTTCCCATGAACGAACAATGGGCCTTTATAACCATGGGGCCTTGTGAACACCTTGCAAGTACACCCACTGATGAGATCTCTCACATACGCAAGAGGAATGCCATGCCTTCTCAAGTCAGTACACCACGTGGATTTGATGGAATCAATTGTGACATTAATACCCTCATGAGCACCTGTAACCTTGTTTATGTGATTTTCAAGGAATATGCTCTCCCACTCCTCTATACATGCAATGCGCAATGATGGCTCCGATTTCAAGGCCAATGTAATGTGTCCATCGCCACTTCTACCAATGCAAAGACCTTCTCTGATTCTTCTCCACTTCTTCAAGTCGAGCAACTCCCTCCTGTGGAGTTGCTTGAGCACCTTCAATGTGATGGCCTTCTGCCCGCTCAAATCACTGACCATCAAGCTGTAAGTCTCTCTATTAAAAGAGAAGTACTTCGATGAGGTATAGGTAGTTGGGCTTGGTGCATTGATAGTGATTTCTTGTGGTGCCGAATCATTGTCTCCACTTAAGAAATCAAGCATCTCAACCTCGTCGCTTGATGATCCATCTAATGTCTCTTCATCCGTGTCGAGATCATCGATCTCAATGTCGCTTTCCATAATCCATGCGTGTTGACTACATACGTATATATCACCAAAACATCATTTCAATGTCACAATGGATCCAATGCAAATATGAGAGGAAGAAAGAGAGAGAGATATGCACCTTGTAGTGGAAGTCATGACCAAAAAATTGTAATATGAACCTCAAACCTTTGTTCCAATGATCTCGTGAGCTTGTATTCGCTTGGAATATGGGCATCCAACCTCCGTTCACAACAGCACACGAATGCGCCCTGTGTGCAGGATTTTCCTGTGGGTAATACCGAGAGCTTTTCGGCTTTCGGTACCAGGTCAACACAGTTTACTTCAATGGCTGGGTTTACTTTAATGGCTGGGTTTACTTGTAGTCCACGATTCAAAAATACGTATTAGAGATAGTGGGCCCCACAGAATCTACTATCTCTTACTGCCAGCCCATGCAATCAATTTCAACGACTGGCGGTGCATTTATAGTCCTGGATGGGTTTACTTTTGCATGTGGCAGTGAACATCCCCGAATTTCGAGACGCCGTTGCTCCATCAGATCCAAGTTTCCGGCTGGTTGGGTTTTGTTAAGCTGGTTGGGTTTTGAATGCTCCCCAGGCGAGGGCCGTTTGGACGCGTAGAGTGTGTTAAAGGCAGGCATCCCTTTTTTGGTATCTTGGTGTGTAACGGGCCTCACTCTATCTCTTTCTCTCTTCCAGCTACGATAGACCTCTCTCTCTCTCTCTCTCTCTCGGCTTTTTCTTTTTCTTGCATTTTTTAATTTCCATTTTCTAAGTTTTGCTCGTGTAATCTCCTTCCTCTTCTCATGTCTCTCCGACCTGTTTCTTCTTCTTATTGTTCTTGCTATTATTATTACTCTCTCCCCTGTTCCTACTTGAAGCCCTAGCCACCAAACTACTCTCTGTTTTCCTTCTACCAATGGTTTGCCTGTCTTGTTCGCCACATTGAGCTGCCCTCCCAGCTGGCCTGCCTTTGCATCCCTCCCTTTTGAGCTCCCCATCTGCTTTTCCATCTCGAACAGAGGGGCTGCAGGTCAGTTCCGACAACCAGCATTCTGCTCAATCCTTCTACTTTATCGTTTTTTTTTTTTTTTTGGGGTTCCTTACTGTCTCAGAGCTGAGGCTAGAGTAGCTGCCACAGCTGCTCAATGATTGCTCGGACAGCACTAACCAGCTAGAGAAAGTGCTCTCAGATATACAGATCCAATCCCTTCTGCTAATTCCGGTGGTTACCTGGAAATTCTGCACAATATTGTGTCCAATTGTAGTATCCTGCAAGTGGTGGTTGCTAGGTGTGCAGAGATCCTTCCCAGGCAGATTATCATTCAATATCACAAGCGCTGAAGTTTTGCGTAAATATTTGCAGCATGGTTGCCTTACTCGATTAGCTGCACCTCAAATAGACAGCGTGCAAATTATGGATCAGGGCAACCGGTTACACTTTTCCGCAATAATCTCTTGGATAGCAATTTACTTAACAGAAAGACGGAGATATACACCCTTATGAGACCCCTTTGCACCTTTACTCAGCTGGATCCGTGTCACTGTTTCCTGAAGCAGATTTATGAATGGCAGATTTAGGGCTAATCAGCACTTTGAAGTTCGGATTTTGAGTTGTATTAAATCATTTCATGACTGTCTCAAACTTACCACATTTCAAAAACAGGTGTGCACATGGAGGCTGGAGTACAATGCCCTGCTTCTCATGATGAAGAAACGTTTGAACATCACCACACTGCACAAGTAAGTTCACATTCTTTCCTGCGTCAAAGAATAGGTTTGAGATAGTGTGGGCGACGACTGTAAATCCAATTCAAGTCTCTAAAAGATTTCTAGTTAAAGCAACTGAAAGGGAATTGTTTCACTGCTGAGATTTTGTATTTGGGGGATGGTATATATCAAAGAATCAATTTTCAGAATCATCTAAGACCACAATACTTTATTATGCACGAGCATTATTAAGCCTGAGTTACACTGACAGGCTGGAAATATTGAAACAACTATATTGTCTTTTTGGTATTCTCCATGAATTTGATAGCTGATTATACTTGCTTGTGGAGAATTTTAAGGATGCATGCGTAGCATATATTTCATACAATGTGTGGATAAAGTTTATGGCAAATCAATTTTTCATAGATCAATAGAAAAGTGCAGATCTGAGAGATAGCTACTATACTTCAATATTATATGCTCCTTTATTCTTGCATATATGGATATTGTCCTTATTGAGAGAAAACAAAATTTATCATTTAAGAGATTATAAGCAATGATATAGAAAGGTAAGCTCTAGGGGAACTGAAATGCAGATACACTTAATTAGTGTGGCTAAGAAGGAGTGTAGATGTTTATTATAAGTTAAAAAAGCTTCAATTAACAATATGAAAACATGAGTCATAGTCATAGTTCTTTTTATTACAAATGTGTTGCTTTTGAATGTGTTTTACTTATTCAACAATTTAATTCATTGATTCATCTATTTGTAGTGAGGGCATTTAAGTCTCTTAAAAAGGAGAGATGTTCGTTTATGCATGTTTTTTAAAAAACGGTTATAAATCATTTAAGACAGTTGAAAGTATTGCGAAAATCTGATATGACTTTCGAGATGCAAGTCCACAAATACAAAAATCAATTCCTATGCCATTGTTTCCATTATAAATTGCATTGAATCATGGAAAAAATTAATGCACACAAATATACCCTCCCCTTTATATGTATAGAGACTTTCTCTCTCTCTTTCTCTCTCTCTCTCTCTCTCTCGTTATAGTATTATTATACAACTTAACCACTTCAGATAGCATACTCACAAAGAAGAAAATGCTTAGATAACTCAAGGAGAGTTGAACCCCAAACACACTTATGTAGTGTGCTTTCTAAGGAGTTAATCTAAACAAATAGCAATGCTCTTTTGATTATGACCTTTAAAATGTGTATAGAAACATATCCAATGTCCATCCCTCCATCTACACACGTAATATGCATAGATATTTTCTTACACATGTAAGTATTGTAATAGACAATTACTGTTTAGCTATCCTTGTATACTCCAATCCACATGTACATACTAATTAATGCTCATTTAAGTAATCTCTCTCTCTCTCTCTCTCTCTCTCTCTCTTTCCTTATTGCTTGGCTTTGAGTTTTTAAAACTTATGTATTACATGGAGATAGATAGACATGTTAGCGATGAAAAAATGTCATACTTTATTTTAACCCAATTATTACATACTTAAAAATGCGGATTTGTATATCAAAGTTTACTTGACTCACATAGGCTATAAAAAAACAAGAGATATCTGCTATTGGAGATATTTGCTATATATATATATATATATATATATATATATATATATATATATATATATATATATATATATATATATAGAGAGAGAGAGAGAGAGAGAGATAAGGACATGACTTAAATAATATCATCGTGTTTCTTTTTTCACTGCTCGTGCCATAACTGTCGTGGCTTTTCTTATATTCTTACATTAATGTGACCATTTGTCTCATGTTATCTAGTAGCTCATAGATATCCCTGTCAGGCTGCTTGACCAAGACCTTGCTTATTATGAGATGTAAAAGTAGGGAGACATACGTGCTGTAATTGATCTAGGTTTAATCAAAGACTTCGGGCTCCTCCTCTCCCCTTGTGATGATCGATTACCATGATCTGCGATTTTTCATGTTAACTATTAATGACATCCAAGCAGAATACATTTTGTGGTAGCAACACACGTAGAGACATCTTTTTCAAGCCTAGAATAAAATAAACTTGGTGGTAAAGGTGCGTAGATATCCATTGATGTTGTATTTGGCCAGTATTAAAAGCCATGTTTTCCATCGATATTGATAGAAGCTCGGCCCATGTGTTCCAATTTTTCTCAGCAAGCCTTGAATTATAATCTTGCGAGAGAATACGAATGACAATGTGTTTCTATTCAAATTTAAGAGATTGATGTTAGGTAATTGACAATTGTTAATAAGCAAGCTGTAAAATCAATATTTAAGTAGGTAATAGATTAAAAAATTTGTAACATGTTACCTAGGTTGTATAATGCATTAGATTATCAAGATTAAAAACATAAAAGTCATTAGTCACATACCAAAGGAGTATAATTGCTGTATTTCTCTCACTCAGAGACAGGTTGAAGCTGTGTCTTTTGAAGCCTTTAGTCAAAATGAGAAGGATGATTGCGGAATGCCAACAAATCATCCTCTACTTTTCTTGTCATATGTAGATTATCCCTTGTGAGATGTCTTATGTACTATATGAAACCCTTAAACTCCTTACTAGTATATTGCTCTTCACTGGGTCAAAGGGAATGCAAGATATATGTGACAACACGGATTGGTTTATGATATTGGTCCCATCGTGTATTCCATACTGTACGAATCTCATGAATCCTTGAGAAGAAATGATGATGGATCATAGATAAAATAAGTTAGAAACTTAGAATAATCATCAATGAGCCATTAACATTAAGTAATTACATACATAAAAGTTAAACAATAACTTATTTATCTTGGGGCAAAAAGCTATTGCAAAGCAAGGTCTCACTAAGTTTATCCATATACTCGTCTAGAAGGTTTAAAGTACTCTCCTTTGTATCAATGATGCACAATACAGTGTAAATAGAAGGGACTTTTTATCAATGCTTGTGTCTCAACCCACTAACTCTTATTTAAAATATTGCACCTAAAAGCAAGTCTTTAAAGACTCTCTCTCACTTCATGTGAGCCACTCTTGGTATGCAATGGTTTGTATCAAAATTGGGCGGACTCGTATCAACATTTTCAATTAAATAAACATATAAGCAAATCTAGTGTTAGAGGGCTTCGAAAGCTTGACTTTGCTGTTGGCTCAAAACATGCTTGTGACAGGTGGTCTCTTCTTTAGAAATCTTACCATGCTTGTTGTCTTGAAAATGTCATTTATCCAAGTTATTTGCCCAACATATTTAATAAGTAAGTTGAGACAATGGAATGCACATGGAGTCCATACTATGCTAGAAAACTCCTCCTCGAGTATATGTTCCATAGACACACAATTGCTTTCATTATCTGTTATCACACCTGTATTACATTTTGGACTTCTATGTCCATGATGACTTGTCGGATGTGCTTTCAAATGAAAGCTCTTATGGTGATAAGATCTTAGTCAGAGGTATTAATGGCCTTAATGAAAATGGTGCCTTTGCATGAAGATACTAAAATATTGTAAATATTCTTTTGGTGCATATCTGACCATCCATCACATAATACTGCGTACCCATATTTCGCCTGTCTCCTTTATGGGCTTCAATTGAGCCTCTAGATGCTTTTTTCTTTCGAAGCTCTCATGCATGTAATGTATTTGCGGATGGGCCTTCCTACTTACACCCTATGCGGCTCATTGCCATGATTGTATTTTTCCATTGATGTGTAGTGGCCACATTGAAAGGGATAGCACACCGAATAAATAAGCATGTGAGTTCCCTAGTTGCCTCCACAATTGCTTGCCTCTGAAGTCTTGCATGACACTTGCACTATGTAAGGAGTCCCTTTGCCCACCACCACTAGAAGATGGCAATGGGATTCTTTTTGCACTTGGATTCGATACGGATATGAATGCATTTCTTTTTGACAGGCCACTAGTATCTCCAATTTGGCTAGCGCTACTAGGCCCACTAGCCTCTCCTTGCTCCACTTATGTTTCATTAGCTTGATGTGGTGTTGGATGAGAGGATTCATTCTCTTCTAGCTCAATATCCATACACTTTCGGTACCAAAGATGGGAGACTTACCGTTACTTCCATCGGCACATTTGTGCAAGGCTTGATATCTTTCTTGGGAATGCATGTCAAGTGGTCTTTCATGCATATTATGCTTCCTGATTTCTCCAATCCACAATAGTTGCATTGCCACTTTTTCAATCCACCAGAGCCCTTGTATCCCTTAATTGGAGTGACATACTTCCAAAATGAATTTGGTGCCATGATTAGGTAATGGAAAATTGGAAATTGAAAAGAGAATAATTAATAAAAACTTAGAAGAAGATTGGAGGAGGAGGAGGATGATGATGATGATGATGATGATGATGATGGAACTTGGAAGAAGAATAAAGAAGAAGAAGGATGGAAGAGCAAAAAGAAGAAGGAAAGAAGAGACTTGGAAGGAGAATAACTTAGAAAGAAGAATAAAAAGAAGAAGAAGAAGAAAAAAAGCAAGGAGGAGGGAGTAGGCAGGGAGGTTAGAGATTGAGTTGCAGGAGGTAGAGACTTGGAGCGTAGAAGTTTGGAGGTAAAAAGACGAAATGAAGCCCGTAACCCATTTTTCCTCTATATAGCCCATTACTTGTTTTCTGCAGGACCCCATAATGGCGTTTCTCTGTTTTCTTCTTGGACTGAAATGGCCGTCCCATTTTGGCAACCTTGAAACGCCATTTTGGGGTATTATGGTTACTAGATATGGGGCTCATGATGGAAGCGGAGTTCAGTGAATTAATGCATATCAAATATTCTTACTACTTTGTGTTAGAGTTCATAGCCTGTTTTTTAGGCAGCAGCACAGCTGGTCCAGCAGTCGGACCAGCTGCACAGTCGGACTGTGCAGTCGGACTGCCACGTGGCAGTCCGACTGCCTGCAGCCATTTTTATCAGGCTGCGTCCCATTTTTGAGCCCCGTTCTAGGTGATTTTTCGCCTATTTATTGCTGACGTTTTCAGCAGTCTGGCCACTATTCTCTGTCGCAGATTACAGACCGGTGCCGTGCAGATTTCTGTCTCTGTTCACAGATTTCAGACAGCAGACAGTGCAGACTGCAGCAGACTTCGAGGTGGACAGCAGGTCGCATCGTCGAGGTGGAGACACACAGTCCAGCGCACTGCGCCTGTGTATATCTTTGTATTCAGCATTCTTTATACAGCAGATCTTCATTGTACACTGTCTCTTTCTCTCCCTTTTCTCTCTGCGTTCTCTCTCTCTCAGTCCTACGCTTCCGCACCGCTGCACTCTTACATGGTATTAGAGCAGTGTTTAAGGGCTGACTGAGCGCAGAATCAACCTGAAGTGGAGTTTCCATCGCGACACAAATTTGCGTTTTTTGCGTTTAAGGGCAGACAGGAGGGCTGCGCCTTGAAACAAGGCTGAAACGAGTGTGGGCGCACAGGAAAGGAGTACAGGTGGTGGATTTGCTGCTGTTTACTGCTGTTTTACGCGGAGAAAGTTTGAGTTTTCAACCTAAAAGTGCAGGTTTTGCTTTTTCATCGCCTCCGGCGGGTGAAGAAGCTTCGGGACGCGGAAGAGCCTTAGCAGGCTGAGTTTACCCAGTCAGAGGGGGCTGCTTTTGCGTTTGAGAAGGCATTGCAGGTGAAGATGTCTACAGAGATGGACTTGGAGTTCCAGGCGATTATGGACCGGAAGGTGCCTGTCCTACCGGCTCTTCCTACAGATCAGAAGCTCGACGGCGACAACTACCGCATTTGGCGCGTTATGATGTTGGCCATTTTAGAGTCCTATGATTTGGCGGAGTTGGTACAGGAAGATATTGACCGGCCTTCGGTAAGAGATGAGTCCAAACTCTCTTCCGATGCTCGTGCGGAGTTGGCCAGGGCCCAGTCTCATTGGGACAAACTGAATGCCAGGATTCGATCCTTTCTCTTTCTATCATGCACTACAGCCGTGATCGCTCACATCGAGCACTTGACGGTGGCTCGTGAGATATGGCTGGAGCTTGATCAAATGTACAATCGGATGACCCTGATGAAGAGGGTTTCTTTGGAGGTACAGATGCGGACCTTGTCCGTCAATAAGTCTTCTTCGCTAAGGGAACACATTAACAAGCTAAGGCAGCTACAGATGCAGGTTCAGAATGCGGGGAAGCCAATTTCCTCCGAAGACATGGCAATTACACTCTTGTCCCAGTTGCCGCCACGATTCGGTACATTTTACTCTGCCCTTATTGCTTCGGGGCGAGAGTCTACTCTTCGGTGGGAAGAGTTGGTTCCTATGGTCTTGGACCAAGAGGAACAATTAAAGGGACAGAATGCTTCCAAGACGGAGGCGTTGACAGGTCAAGCCTCTCAGAAGAAGGGGAAGGACCAAAAGAAGAAGGGGGATAACAAGTCCAAGAAGGACAAGGAGAAGGACAAGGACAAAGACTCCACATGCCATATTTGTGGAAAGACTGGCCATTGGAAGAAGGATTGCCCTGACAAAGACTCGAAGGACACCAAGAAGAAGGAAACCAAGGATTCTGGAGTGGTGGCTGCACCCTCATCAGCTGCATTTCTACATTTAGTTGTCATTGAGGATGCTTCACCGAATGCTTCTGATGCTGCGATGGCGGCTCCCCAATCTCGAGAGTGGATTATTGATAGTGGTGCCTCACGGCACATGACTCCTTCATCAGATGGTGTTGCCCAGCTGCGACCTTCGCATGGGCAGGTTCTCATTGGAGACAGCTCTTCAGTTTCTATTGCAGGTCGGGGTAAGATGCAGCTTATTCCGGATGGACGAGGTGGCACCCATACCTCAGAGGTTTTGCATGTACCAGGATTGGGGTACCATCTCCTTTCAGTTCATAAGATTTGCTCCCTTGGTCTTTTAGTGGAATTTGACAGTTCTACTGTGCGAGTCCTTGATCGTGAATCGAGGAAGGTTCTATCATCTGGATATGAGGAGAACGGCATTTACAAACTGAAGTCTTCCACTGCCCTCTCTTCTCTTCTTCTTACCTCACAGTCACAGTCTGAGTTATGGCATGCTCGGTTTGGTCACCTGAACTATGACTATCTTCGGAAGGCGTCACGTGGACAGCTTGTTCGAGGGTTGCCGGATATAGTGGTGAGCTAGCAGCCATGTGTCTCCTGCATACGGGGGAAGCAGCATCGGGATGCCATTCCCCACACAGCTTCGCGTCGGTCTACTTCACCGATGGAGCTAGTATCTACGGATCTATGTGGCCCTATGAGGAATGAGTCCCTGCGTGGGAGCTCGTACTTCATGCTGATCGTGGATGACTACAGCAGGATGACATGGGCCTATTTTTTGGCACTAAAGTCAGAAGCTTTCTCGCACTTCAAGGATTGGCTTCTCTTTGAGGAGAACCGATCAGGCCGGAAGTTGAAGACCTTGCGATCTGACAAGGGAGGTGAATTTGTGTCTAATGAATTTGCTCGGTTTTGTGCAGATAGAGGAATTCACCAGGAGTTTGCCAATACTAATACTCCTCAAGAAAATGGTATTCTAGAACGGAAGAACCGCAGTGGGATCGAGATGGCGCGCACCATGATGGAGCACCGACAGACCCCTCAGGTTCTGTGGGCCGAGGCTGTGGCTACTGCAGTCCACATCCTTAATCGATCCCCTACTTCGGCCGTGGAAGGGATGACTCCATTTGAGGCTTATTTTGGGACGAAGCCAGATGTTTCTTACTTTCGGGTCTTTGGGTGTGATGCCTATGTTCACATTCCCAAGGCTCACCGTGACAAATTTGAAGCGGCTTCCCGAAAACAGGTATTTGTTGGCTACAGCTCCCAGTCCCAAGGCTACCGATTGTATGATCCCGTCAAGCGGGATGTATATACTAGCCGTGATGTGCGGTTTGTGGAGGTTTCGGCTTCTTCAACGGGTGAGGAGCATCCCGTTCTTGGAGATCCAGGGGAGAGTTTGGCTCCTTCTACAGTTTCACTGGAGCCTGTGCCGTTTGATTATGATTCTGTTTCTGACACAGAGTCTACTGTTCCACCGGATCCTTCTGAGGAGTTACCACCGGTGGACATTCCAGAGTCTTCTACTGATGGAGAACGACGAGGGGAGGTTCGGCCTTCTCCTCGCTGGGCCCGTGACACACTCCGTGATTCAGGGATCGAGGGGGTTCCTGAGGAGTGGGGACCGCAGGATGGTCCGCGGTGGTCACGGAGGCACCAGGCGCATTCTTCGGAGCTTGTTTGCTCCAATTATTGTTTGATGTCCCGAGTTATGCAGGATCGAGAGCCCACCTCCGTGCAGGAGGCTTTACAGTCCGCCCCATGGAAGAAAGCTATGGAAGCTGAGTTGGAGGCTATTGAGAGGAATGGCACTTGGTCACTTGTGCCACGCCCCCCGAAGAAGAAGGTGATTGGAGTCAAGTGGGTCTTCAAGACCAAATATCTCAGTGATGGTACTTTGGATAAGCACAAGGCTCGCCTTGTTGCTAAGGGTTTTGCCCAGCGCCCAGGGATTGACTGTCATGACACCTTTGCCCCTACAACTCGTATGGCAACCATTAGAGCTGTTCTTGCTTTGGCTGGCCATAGGAGATGGCCTGTTTATCAGCTGGATGTGAAGTCGGCCTTCTTGAATGGTGATTTGAAGGAGGAGATCTACGTTGAGCAGCCTCCTGGCTTTGGTTCTTCAGATGGGAAAGTCTACAGGTTGAAGAAGGCCCTGTATGGTCTCAAGCAGGCCCCGTGAGCTTGGAACGAGAAGATTGATTCGTTCCTCCAAACTCAGTTGGGATATCGGCGGTCCAAGGCCGATCCGCAGCTGTATGTTCACACTTCCGGGGAAGGTTGTGTGCTGTTTGTATTATATGTTGATGATTTGATTGTCACAGGTGATGATGCACAGCAGGTCCAGGAGACAAAGTCAGCTTTACATCGGACGTTCGAGATGACGGATTTAGGGCTACTCCATTTCTTTTTAGGCCATGAGATTTATCAGTCTCAAAGGGGGATCTTTCTCTCCCAACAGAGATATGTACAGGAGCTCTTGGTGACTTTTGAGATGGAAGATTGTCGGGCCCTCTCTACTCCTATGGATCCGAACTGGAAGGCCACTTCCCACTCAGCTTCTCCTTTGGCGGATGCTTCCCGCTATCGACAGTTGATAGGATCCTTGATTTGGCTTCTCAACACGAGGGTTGATCTATGTTTTGCTGTTGGGCTCTTGGCAGGGTTCATGAGTGAACCTAAGACGGTGCATTGGCAGGCTGCTCAGAGGATACTTCAGTATCTGAGGGGGACGTCTGATTTGGGGATTCATTACCCCACAGGGACAGATGGGTCAGATCTTGTACTTGCAGATTGGAGCGACTCGGATTGGGCCGGTGACGTGGACCACAGGCAGTCTACAACAGGTTACTGCTTTACTTTGGGTGCAGGTGTTATTTCATGGAGTAGCAAGAAGCAGCCCACGGTAGCCCTTTCGTCTACTGAGGCAGAGTATCGGGCCGCATCTTCCACCACATGCGAGGTTGTGTGGCTTCGGAGATTGTTGGAGGAGCTTGGGTGCCCCCAGACTCGTCCTACATTGCTGCGATGTGACAATGAGAGTTGCATTGCCTTGGCAAGGAACCCTGTTTTTCATGCCCGGACGAAGCACATTGAGATTCAGTACCACTTCATTCGAGAAAAGCTTCTGGATGAGACCATCACTGTGGAGTATTGCAAGACGGAGGATAATCTTGCGGATTTGTTTACGAAGGCGCTTCCTCAGGCTCTACTTCGGCAACATTCCAGATCCCTCAGGCTTCTGCCCTGTCCAAGCTCTGAGAGGGGGTGTTAGAGTTCATAGCCTGTTTTTTAGGCAGCAGCACAGCTGGTCCAGCAGTCGGACCAGCTGCACAGTCGGACTGTGCAGTCGGACTGCCACGTGGCAGTCCGACTGCCTGCAGCCATTTTTATCAGGCTGCGCCCCATTTTTGAGCCCCGTTCTAGGTGATTTTTCGCCTATTTATTGCTGACGTTTTCAGCAGTCTGGCCACTATTCTCTGTCGCAGATTACAGACCGGTGCCATGCAGATTTCTGTCTCTGTTCACAGATTTCAGACAGCAGACAGTGCAGACTTCGAGGTGGACAGCAGGTCGCATCGTCGAGGTGGAGACACGCAGTCCAGTGCACTGCGCCCGTGTATATCTTTGTATTCAGCATTCTTTATACAGCAGATCTTCATTGTACACTGTCTCTTTCTCTCCCTTTTCTCTCTGCGTTCTCTCTCTCTCAGTCCTACGCTTCCGCACCGCTGCACTCTGACACTTTGGAGACTCTCGAGAGTCTTATAAGTGTCGAGATGTAGAGAGCGAAGATATGTAGAGATGCAAGAGAGAGAAGAGACACACCATATACACTCCCAAAGACTATTTCATATTGATCACAATCTACAGGTATATAGGTGAGACCTAGTCTAGATAGGGTGGGCTATATATAGCTTCAATACTCCCACTCAATCAAAGGTCTCTAGTTGCAGATAAAAAGCCCCTTGGGGAGCACAAGGGAAAAAACGGAGCTCTTATATACAAAGGTACAAACATGATCAAGAAGGATTATTGTGTTTATGTAAAGTGAATCTGTGCATGTGAAGCGAAATTGAATATGTATGTACAAAGATGACCAAGAGGTTTGAGGTGTATGCGTATGTGTGAAGTGTATGGTGCTTGCAAGGAATATATACAATGGCACTAGAATGCCATAGTAGATTAATTTCCAAAGATTGAAGTTGAGACAACTCCAAGTTCTGAGCCTAGCAGAGTGAAGCGTGCTTCATTGGGTCTTTTGGTGAACATATTTGCAGTCATTTGATCACTTGGACAATGTTCAATCATGATCGTGCCTTTCTTTACTTCATATTGAATATAACGATAATGCATTGCAATATGTTTAGACTTGTTATGTTGAACATAGTCTTTAGCAAGACTAATAGCACTTTGGTTATCACATCGAAGTGGTGTGCTAGAGAGAGGAGGTGAAACTAGTCTTTCTCCTCGGATAGGGTGGTAAATCCTTGATTACAACTTAATTACATCAGCAAACAATAAATGCAAATCTGAAAATACAAATCTATCTATTGATCTTAGACAATGCACACCCGATTGGCCCCAAAATTGGCATCCCTTTCGGTATTTCTTTAGCTTTATTGAAGAAAAAGTTGACTTACAATGGGATTCTTCCAATCCCTTTCGGTATTTCAACTCCCTTTGGTGTCCAAAGTGACCAGCAAGCCTTCAATCTATTTTGCCCCTTGATTCGGGCACTCAATTGGCGTTCACCCACTTCATAGACGATGGAAACGCCCCAAATTCAATGGCTGGCTAGTCGTCCACCTAAATTCAGTTGAAATTCACCTTCAGCCTTGTTGAATCCAAGTCTTGGAGCTTCCAATGAACACTTCCCAAGGTTGCTGCTAAACCCTAATTTCTGCTGTAAATTAGGGTTTACAGCAGATAAATTTGTAATTTCTCAGCCTCCAAGGGTCCAAATGCTGAGATCTTCGGAGCAAGGCTGTGAAATGGTTAGGAGATGAGAGGAAAAGCTGTAGAGAGAGAAAATTCAGTGTTTTGTCGTGAAAAATGATTGAAAATCAGCCAAGTGCAGCTGCTGCCCTGCCACAACAGCATGTAGATGCAAAGAACTGAAGAAAATCAGTCATTTACTGTTGTTGCTCTGCCTCAGCAGCCTGTAGATATTGTCTTCTGCTGTTGATTGGTCTTCTTTTGCCCTTGGCTGCCTCAGAAGGTCTTCCAATGGTTGCAAATCAGACCAGCAGTCTCTTTCCTATCCCTTGTAGATTGAATTTATAGAAATGCTTCTCTTCGGTCTCTAAAGACGTTTTTTAGTCTTACATGGGCATTTTTGACAAGTGGCAGCCTTCCCAAAGGGTTTTTCCAAGTACCTGTGCGACATAACTTATAGCAACTTTTGTCATTGACATCCCGTGATTTCTTGGAGTCCTGGGCTCGTAAATTTACTTTAACCCCAGTTGCACCTCACATGTGCAACATTTACTTAATTATGTGATTAAAAATTAATCCACATGTTAAGTGAGTTCTTAAAAATTCATGTTCTCATGACAAGAGAATGGCCAATATTTGATAGAACTTGTTGAAGCCATACTAACTCTTGAGCTGCTAAAGATGTAGTTACATATTCAGCCTTTGTAGTGGAAACATCAACACAGTGTTGTTCCTTGCTAGTCCAAGAAACAAGACAATCATTGATAAAGAAACAATTTCCACTTGTAGAATGCATAGATAAGTGAGAGCTTGTTCAATTTGCATTTGTATAACCCAAAGTTTGAAGTGAATGTAGACAATCAAAGTTTTGTTAGCGTCGATAAATCAACCCAAAATCTTTAATGCCTTTCAAATACTTCAAAACTTGTTTAGGTGCATACCAATGTTTAAGACATGGAGATTTAAGATGTCCAAGAAAATTTGTAGCAAAAAGAATGTCAGGGTGAGAATTTAAGCCAACAAATTGAAGACATCCAACAAGATTAGCATAAGGTTAATGTAATGCTAATTGCTCATCATTCTGTAGAAAGTGAGTTTTTGGTAGAGGCCACAAGAAAAGGAGTAGTAGCAGGATGTGTAGAACCCAAACCAAATTTTTGAATAATATCTTCAATGAACTAAGGAGTAGTAGCAGGATGTGTAGAACCCAAACCAAATTTTTGAATAATATCTTCAATGAACTTTGTTTGACGTAGAGATAAAACACCCTTTTCTCGACTGCGTTGAATTTGAATACCAAGACATGAGTGTATGTCTCCAATATCCACCATGTTAAATACAGAAGATAAAACCTTCTTTACTTGTTAAAGGAAGTTGAGATTATTAGAAACAAGTATAGTATCATTCACATATAGAGTAAGAATAATAAAACTATCATTGCAACTCTTTACATATAAGTTGGGATCTGAAGAACAAGAGATAAAACCTCGTTTTGTAAGAAAGAGATTAATCTTTTGATACTAAGCTTGTGAATATTGTTTGAGATCATAGGGTGCTGGATGAAGTCTACCAGCAAGATTTTTTTTATGTTCAATTATAAATCCCTTTGGTTGCTCCATGTATATCTCTTCCTTTAAATTGCTATTAAGAAAAGCAATCTCACATCCATTTGGTGAACCTCTAAATCAAACTCAATAGCAAAAGCTAACAAGACTTGAATACTGGTAATACGAACAATAGGTGAGAAAGTTTCTTGATAATCAACTCTTGCAGTTTGTGAGAAACCTTTGGCAAGTAGCCTTGGTTTGAATTTGTCAAATGTTTCATTTGCTTTTGTTTTAGTCTTATAAACCCACTTGCATTTGATAGCAGTACGTCCAGGTGGTAACTTAGTTAGAATCCATGTACCTTTAGAGAGAAGAGATTCATACTCAATTTCCATAGCCTCCTACCCTTGTTCCTTTTTTGTGGGCATGACATGCCATCACTATAAGAGCAGGGTCTTCACAAATATTGAGAGCATTCTCAAGAATATTAGCTTCATAAACATGAAGGTACCGTGCTCACTATCAATTGGAAGATTAATATAAAGATCAATGCCAAGGTCATCACCAGCAATAATAAGTGCATGTTGTGAATCTTGATTCAAAGAGTTAATATTATCCCGTGAAAGAGATTTTTCATTATATAGAAAAGGAATAGCAGTAAGTAATGACTTTGTATCATCACTGTCCTCTAGTAACCACATTCTCTCATCATCCTTTTGAGACCGTGTAATGCCCATAAGTTACCCATTGAAAATAGCATCACGACTTGGATAGATCATAAAACTTATATCTCTTAGAAAAATTTGAATATTCAATGAAAATAACTTTCAAACCAAGAGGATTAAGTTTTTTGTGAGTCTCTTTGGGTACATGAATATAAGCAATACATCCAAAGGTTCAAAAATATAAAACAAGAGTTTCACTTGTCCGGATAGGTATTTTACTAGAAGGAGGAGTCATAGAAAGATGATTTTGCATAAACACTGCTGTTAAGACTACTTCAGCCTAGAAACATCGAGATAAGCTAGAATGAATGAGCATACATCGCATATCATTGAGGATAGTCCTATACCCTGATTATTCTAATAATCATCAAAATCATTTGAAATGTATTCTTCATCATTATCACTACGAAGTTTCTGCAGCTTTTTGATATTGCTTAAAAGATAATAAAGCTTTTGATTTGTGTCGCAATGTCTAAGTCTAGAACACGTAGAGCCTCAAAAATGGAGCTTAGTGGATGGTCAAACAATAGAGGCAAGGTTATCCTAGTTAGTGATTTTGAAAATTTGAAGCTCATGGTTGAGATTTATAGATGGGCCCTATCATGAGCCATATAGCACTTAACTATGTGTCCATTGCTCCAATGCGAAGTCAAAGTGCTATAGTTGTGAGTGAAATTTAGGAAGAAGACCTTTCATTAGCTTGCCTACAGTAGAGGCATTCCTAGCCTTCCATGAGTGGACAACCTTTTGTGGAACAAGTCAAGGATCAAGCCTAGACAAGGTCCCACAGGTTTTGTGAATCAAGAATATGGTTGTTAGATTTGACCAAGTAGTATAATTAGACCGCTAAAACGAGTCTTGTCAGTAAAAGCATGCTTGGCGGATGAGAATGATGAGCCATAAGGTGTTGGATAAGAGGGGTAAGGAGGATAGAAAGAAAAAGGAAAAGACGGAGGAGGTGAAGATGAGTAGGTAGAAATGTGCTATGAGTGTCCATATGGAGCCAAGAAAGGTGACATTGGAACATGTGTGTTTCCATAAGGTGCCAATGGAGGAGGTTGAAACATGGTAGCCTTGTCCAAATCTCAGATGGAGCACAACAAAATGATCAGTAGGTCCACTAGGTAATGCCATGGAGGCAAATTGTGAAACTAGCAAGTTCACACTTTGGAGTGGTTGGGAGGGTCTTCCAACTTGGGGCAATCCCGAAAGTGTGGGAGAGGGAGGATGAGCCTCCATCATAAGTGTATCTACACCACCCGGTCGAGGAAAAGACTAGGTCTTGAAAGCTATGTCTAAGTGTGAGGAACTCCTTGGCGTGGTGCGAGAAGACGCATGAGAAATGGAAATGTCAATGGTGGTACAACTGAAGAAGAGGGAGGAAAGGTGGGTGTTGAAATGAATTTGTGGATGCAAAATGATTGGATTCCTTTTAACCATTAGATGGATGGAATAGAAATGAAGAATGAGATGATTCACCAACTTCAAATTGACATTGAGAAGAAAAAACTAAAGGAAAGAAAGATGAAGGAAAACTTACAGCTTGTGGTAACAACATTTTCATTTCCTCATCTTGTTTTGTGTTCAAGAAAAGATACTATCTTCTTCAAGACTGATGAACCAATATTTGCTTTGAAAAGTTCCTTCATCGTAAGCGTCATCCAAGTCTTGCCCAAAGGAGGACGTATTTGCAAAAGATTGAGAAGTAAATGATTGCGTACTTGGCACAAGAGTAGTTCTAATAAGTGAAGAAATAGGAGGTTTGTACTCTGTGTTAGTTTCCACCATAGGATGGCTAGTCTCAAGTGGAGCTTCCATCCTTTCTGCAAAATCAACAGACTAGTATGCCAAATCTAAAGGAGAAAGCTTATTGTTGTTGAGCCCGATGCACGAGAATGAGGTCATACTCGGCTTGTGTGATCTCGTGCATTTTGTAGACTCCATGGTAATCTGATGTCTCTAAGACCACGTCAAATCCTTGCGGAACAAGTTGTGGGGCCCACTCTTACTTGTTTATGGATATGTTTGACTTTGGAATGTGAAGTGCTGAAGAAGTATTCAAAGTCATCTCCCCTTTTGTAGTTCTTGCTTTTGAGATGAGCTTTTCAATTGAGGGCCTAGGTTTCTTCAAAGAGTACCTAGCTTTGATAATATGTAAAGCAATGCTGTAACATAGAAAACACAACACAATCGTACGACAAATGCATAGATTGATAAAGAAACATAGTTAGGGATAGGGTAGCTCAAAGACAATGAACACTATGAATGATTACTAACTATAATATAGTGCTCAATGCAACAAATGCACTATGCAGTGAGAATACTAAACCTCGAACTTCCGTGTCTCAAGAACTAAGATGGATTCCGAATTGCAGCAGGTAGTTTCCGAAGGTGACTGGCAATGCCAAGACAGTCAGTGGGATGCAGAAAACCTGCAAATGCAGGTAGCAGTGATGATGTGGTAGTTGTACAGATTGGTTTGGTAGCAAAAGACAAATGTGCAACACTTATCTCAGGCAAGGTGGCAGCAATCTAATCAAAATGCAGCAGTAGGATGCCTCATGGTAGTAGAGTGGCATGTGGGCAGACTGTATGGCAGCTCTAGAAGATGTGTATGCAGCAAAGGTAGGCTGCTCCAGCCTCTGACAGCAGTTGCCAGCTGGGAAGGGTGATGATAAGGTCGAGAAACCTCTGAAAACAGCTATAGGGGCTAGGCAGCAGGCGTCTGATAAAGGACAGCAATGATGGACAGTTGAAGCTGAGATATTCTTTGCAAATGGGGTGTGGACAGCAAAGAGATGGCACTTGCAAACTGCAAAAACGAGACGGGGGCTGGATGGAGTTCAGCATGCCTATTTATAAAAAGTTTGGGCCTTTTCAAGAAGGTTTTGAACACATACACTCTTTAGGAATGCATTTTTTCAAGTAAAAAGATTTAATTCGTTAATTAAGCATGTTTTGGGGCTGTTTTAAAGAAGCAAATATATTTTTAGCTCAACATATCCCTCTTAGATCTTGAATGGGGAATTGCTCTAGTAGCTTCATGCTTATGTTAGTAGTGTTGATTTCTTGGTTGTTTGGCTTGTTATTGGGGCGGTTATGGGAGTCTGGATGTACTATTGGTCACTGCACGTGCCATTTTGTATGGTACATCTCATGTATTGTATTATGGATTACATTACCCATTTCTTCATTGTTTGAGTTCTTGTGTTCTCTCTTTGACTATTCATTTTTCTTAGTGTTCAGTAGTTGCGTTTCTTCCACTTCTAGTTGCCCATTCTCACAAGGGATTGGACGACTAGTGTTATTGGTTTCAGTACTTTATGTTGCTGTTCTTGCTGTGAGAAATGTTCTCCAGGCTGGTTAATTGCTCAAAAGGTTGTCAATAACTTTCATTATTCATTCCTCTCAGTGTTCAACAGTTGTATATTTCTTTCAGTTCTAGTTGCTCATTGTTATGGCCAATTAGCAATGCCACAAACAATAGGTATCTACCCATGTCTTTAACTACTGAGATTCTTGAACCAACAAACAACCAGAGAAAGCATATATTCTTCAGGAATGCGACATCAACATTCTGAAAGGACCTGTACACCTCAGCTTCAGTTTGCTATGAAATTTTCCCAACCTGGAATTATACACAACCCCTCAATCTCTTTCTCAAAAATCATTTTCTTCACATGCCTATTCACTCAAGCTTGCCTTCTGCCTTGTGTAATTCTTGAAACATAGGCTGCCAACACCTTGTCCTCTTCAAGTTTCTGGAGCTGTTCTAGTAGCTGATACTGTACAGATTTTTCAGGATCCAATTTATGCTCCACTGCAATTCTTAGGCTCAGGACAACAAACTCCATAGACACAACAGTTTCCACACCATATACTAACTTGAATGGTGTGAACCCCGTAGTAACCTTGAAAGCTGTCTTGAATGACCATAATGCAGAATCAAGCTTTGTGTCCCAATCCTTCCTATTTTCCTCCACAATTTTCTTCATGATCCTGAGCAATGTCTTATTAGATCTCTTAGCTGGACCATTAGCTTGCAGATGATACGGAGTCAACTTCTTGTGCAAAATTATTGCTTAGCAGTCAGTTCTTGAATAACCTTATTCAGAAAGTGCTTCCCCTTATCACTGAACAACACTATTGGGCAACCAACTCTGGTCATAATATTGGAATACATGAATTTGGCCACACTAGCTGCTGTATTATCTCTCAAAGCCTGTGCCTCCACCCATTTAGTACAAGAGTGAGTGCAAACCAAAATATATTTATTCCTTGCTCTTTGAGCTGTAGGTTTTACTGGTCCAACAAAATCTATTTCCCACTTTTGAAAGGGTTCCAGTGATCCTGCATTCTATCCTTGTTTAGTGGTTGACCCTCCTTCAAACACTACACACATTCCTTGGCATATTGGTGTGCATCCTTCAAGATTGTTGGCCACCACAACCCAGCCTGCAGTATCTTTTTTCTCGTATTCTCTCTTGAAAAACGGCCACCTGACAGACCAGCATGAGCTTTATGAAGTACCGCTGGTTGCTCATGCTCAGGCACACATCTCCTGAGGATATTATCCACTCCTCTTCGATACAATGTATTCAAGGTGACTTGATAAGACCTACTTCTCCTTTGATTATGTGACATAGAAACTTTGGGAATTTTGAATTTTGGGGCTGTTCCAATGAGCTAACCAAGAATTAATGTGTAAAGCATCTTTTTTAGCTTAACAACATATATTTAGCTATAACTTACAAGATGTGAATTATTGCTAAAGCTAGAGAGCTCTCTAACTAGACGCAATTAAATTTACAATTTATGAGTTTCAGCTAAAGTGACAACTCTCTCTATTTGTCCACCAAGGCCCTTGTGTTGTTAGCCTTTGTGCCATGGGCTATACATGTGAAGCATATTTGTGACTTCATGGCCCAATGAATGAACTTATATAAGTGCTTTATTCTTGACTATCTTGTTCTTGAGTCTGCAAGCTCGTAGACTGAAAAGATTGCAGTACCATCTCAAATTAGAGTGCAATAGTATTATTTTACATCTCAAAGGTTACTAGAGCCAAAAATGGGCTATGCCTTGTGGCCTCCTTGAGTTTGTATCATTGATAGATTGATGCAGCTAGAGATGCATTGTCCAATGCTCTCTAGCCCTTTTGATTTTGTATAGTTTTCTTTTTGTTTTTGCTCTTGTCATTGATCATCCTTTGATTAAGTATCATTATTGGATGATCCTTCGATTAAGTATCATTATTGCTTCTCTCATTGATCATCCTTTGATTAAATATCTTGAGATTAGGTTTTATAGGCTAATCTTGAGCAAAGAAACATACTTTGGTTTAGGTGCCTTCGATAGATCCGATCCTTTGACTTGTTTCATTTGTTAATAGATTGGTAGTTGTACCACTGGGGAATTGGGATATACTCTCTCTTGTAAGCTTTGTTAGCATTGCCAAATCGCACAAATGCTTTTATAATAGTGGCATGGTTATTTATCATCCAAAAATTAGATGCATAATGATTTGTGTTGTTGGGGAAGGGGAACCCGAGGTTTAAATTCACATACTCACTAAACCTAACCCATACTTGAACCACTAGGTTACGATCCATTTGCTTCATTTAGAAATTACTTTTAGTTTTATTGAGTTAACTATTGATTTAGTACTAACTTAGGATCGCTTTTTTAAAAGCACAATCTATATCTATACTATATTATAAATGAACGAAATATCAAACCTATGTGAAGAAAACTGCTAGGGTTTGCATTGAGGAAACACAAGAGTGTATGACCAGGATAGAAACACAAAGAGACAAACACAAACACGGAAAGAAAAACTCAAACCCTAAACAAAAAACTCAAATCCTAAATGCAAAACTCAAAACTCAAACACAAAGAGAAGAAGGGAAAGAAGAACACAACTTTGAAGTGAATGAATACTGCAAATGAATGTAAGAGTGTACATGTACTCAAGGGCAGAGTAACGTGTCGGAGAGTGATGTCCATCGGAGACGGATCCCAAGTCTGTGACCACCAGCCGGAGGGTGTAGTCTACAAAATGATGATGCCAGTAGGGCCTGGAGCACCAAACGCAAGTAGGAGAAGCTGTGGAGATGGAAGTGGCCCCCAGATGAGTGTAAATGCAAACTGTGGATGTCGCTTGGATGAGGAGGGGCACTAACACCTATCACTTGGAGGAAGAGACACCAAATGCAAGCTGTTGGAGTGTGTACGAACTATTGCTAGGCTGGTCTGGAACCAAAGGCAAGCTGTAGAAGGTGATGAAGATGTTGGCGATGGTTGGAAGATGCCAAACACAGCCTGGAGGAAGGTGCCAAATAGTGGGCGACAGCTTGGAGGAAGGCGCTAGGGCACTACAAGGGCCGATGGAGAGGTGGCAGCAGTCTCGAAGGTTGGACAGCCACATAGAGGTAGATTGATGGATGAAATCTGCACTCAAGGGTGTGAAATCTGCACAAATGGAAATGAGGCGGAATGGGACAGCCTGCCTATTTATAGATGTTGAAGGGTGCCCCAACGAATGAAGGATTTTGGAGGACCACTCAAACTCTCTCGGACCGCTCCCCTTTTTAGGGTTTTTCATTAATTAAGTGTGTTTTGGGGCTGTTTAAGAATTCTAATCAGCTGAAAAGTGTGTTTTAGCTCAACAACCTATTCCTAACCTATGTGGAAGCCATACGGTGCTCCCAAACCTCTATTTTTTATTTTTAAGTTTACCAATATTTTCTCCTCTTTCTCCTCTTTTTATAGATGTGTACATTGATTTCTCTCTCCACAATAAACATAGCACATGTGATTGACACAATCTCACTCTCTCTTCTAAACTACATGCATACGCTGATTTCTCTCTCCACAATAAACATTTCACTTTTGACACACACACACGCGCGCGCACGCACACACACATTTGAATAGTGCTGATTTCTCTCTTCACAATAAACATAGCACATGTGACACACACACACACACACACACACACACACACACACACACACACACATCTGAACCACGTGTAAAATAGTACTAGCGTTCAATTCTAGCTTTCTCTCTCTCAACATCATGCACTCTAACAGCTATATCCATGATTCACACCTATCTCTTCTTCGTCTTTTCTTATCCCCTTCTCAACCCCACCTATCTCTTCATCTCATGAGTCATGTCTCGTCAGTGGGAAGCATGATCCTAATCCATATTGTTGTTGAAACTCTATTTCTTTTGCAATCCTCACCTTGGTTGAGAGCTTCCATTAATATCAGTGGGAAGCAGGGCTTTTGATGCTGGCCGAATACAGCATCAATGGAGATCTATGCGACTTGCCACCAAGTGTATTTTATTCTAGGCTTGGAAAAGATGCCTTTGCATGTATTGTTGCCATACAATGTGTTCCACTTGGATGCCTTTGCATGTATTGTTGCCATAAAATGTGTTCCACTTGGATGCCATTAATAGTTGCCATGGAAAATCATAGGTCATGGTAATCGATGTTACAAGGGGAGGGGAGGAGCCCGAAGTCCTAGATCAATTACAACACATATGTCTCTCTACGCTTCTATCTCATACTAAGCAAGGTCTTGGTTAGGTAGGTTGGTAGGGATGTTTGTGAGCTAGCGTACTAGATAGGTGCTTGCGTTAACGGAAGAAGATAAGAGAGGCCATGACAGTTATGGTACGAGCAAAAGTAGGAAAAGCAACATGAGAATATTATTTGAGCCATGTTCTTATGTGTATGCAAAGGTCATTGTCTTATAGTAGACATCTCCAATGGCAGATCTCTCTCTCTCTCTCTCTCTCTCTCTCTCTCTCTCTCTCTCATAAAAGAACCATTACTTGTGTGAGTCAAGCAAACTTTGGCATAGAAATCTACATTTACAAGTATGTAATAATTGGGTTAAAAGAAAGTATATCGTTTTACCATCGCTGACCTGTCTGTTTGTCTCAATGCAATACATAAGTTTTAAAAACTCTTAAGCCAAGTAGGAAGGGGGGAAAGAGAGAGATTACTCAAATGCGCATTGATCAATATGTGCACGTGCATTGGAGAGTGCAAGTGTAGCTAAACATTAATGGTTTTTTACAATACGTATGAGAGAGCATGTGTATGCATAGCTGCATGGGTGGGTGGAGGGATGGGCATTGGGTGTGTTTCTATGTACATTTTAAAGGTCATATTTGAGAGAGCATGTGGCATTTGTTTAGGTTAACTCCTTGGGAAGCACATTGCATAAGTGTGTTTGGGGTTCAACTCCCCTTGAGTTATCTAAGTATTTTCTTTGTGAGTATGCTGTTTGATGTAGTTAGGTTGTGTAATAATGCTTGAGAGAGAGAGAGAGAGAGAGAAGTTTGTGTATATATAGAGGGAAGGGTGTATTTGTGTGCACAATTTTTTCCACGATATGATAGAAACAATGGCCTAAGGATTCATTTTTGTATATGTGGACTTGCATCTCCAAAGTCACGTCGCATTTATACAATACTCTCAACCGTCCTAAATGATTTATAATCTTGAAAAAAATGATATGCATGAATGACCATCTCTTTTTTTTTTGCAAGTAAAATGTGGTTGATTATATTACTCAAAAAACTGATTACATCGGAGTGCTCATGCTCAACAGACTAGCTAGAGCTGATGCAAAATCACAAATACATCATGTATACAAGCCTCTCAAGGCGGTCTGGGGGGTTTGGAGACAAGAAGCCATTGGGGGGGGAGGGGGGTATATCGCCAACTGGGACTGCCTGCCTACATCACAAAAAATAGGTCTTGGCCGCCCCAAGTGCGCATGAAATGACAGCGGAGCTTCTGACGAGCCTTGGACTCGCCTTGGACTCGCCTTGCACCTGATCCCATCGGCTACGGAGGGAATGGATGATGGAGATCTAGAGCTTTGCGAATATCGCTTATGCTGAAAGTCTCTTCACCGAAAGCCTCTTGACACCGCGCCTTCCAGATATGCCATCCAGTAAGACTCCCTATGATCTCCCATACCTCCGAGCGGTCTGCTGTGGGCTCTAGTACCTGGCGGATGGGTAGAGCCTCCAGACCCACCACTGCGTATGACTGTGCCTTGATAATGAATATTGTCTTGCATCTCGGCCTCATATAGAAGGTGACGACCCTGGCTGACTGCCTGCCAATAGAAAGCTCCCCATAAGGTACATCTAAGTCTAGGTGCTATACGACAAAGGATGCGGCATGCTCCTCTCCACACGAGCTGCGCCTCCTCACAAGACCAAAGGCAGTGTTTTGGGGTTTCCAGAGGCTGCTGTGTGCAACGCTTATAACCTCTCTCCTTCTGCATCTGGGCAAGCCAACTTTCCACCGTCAAGCCTCCATGTGCTACCAGCCATAAGAAATACGACACCCTCCTCGGCCTCCAGCAGCTAGCTATCCCATAGGCGGCGCCAGAAGGTCTGTCGGAAAGGCTTCGTGATGTTGTGCTCTGCCTAGTGCCTGTTGCGTGACGGCGCCCAATCCATATCCTCATGCATCAGTACATTTGCCAATCCTGGGAGTGTACTCTAGGAACTTGGGTGGCTTCTTGGCGACCACAGTGGTCGGCCATAGCCACTCTCCTAGATCCCACTCTAGCTCATCAAGTGGTAAAGGTGCCACTCCGTGAGCTCCTTCTAGAAAACATAGGGGTCCGGTCGCCATGTCTTCCCCTGAAGGCCCACCACTCGAACCCTCCTCCACGAAAGGGCAGCTATCCCCTCATTGTGCTGCCCTCTGTCAAGGGCCAAACGTCCCCCCTCCTGCACGGCGAAGAAAGTCCCTTGTGGGGCACCGCCCACTCTACCTGCCACCTGTAGGGGGATGCCTACTGGTGAAAACCTAGCTGCCCATACCTCCTTGGGTTCAATCGGCTCTCTTATCGGGGGAGCAAGCCACTCCAAAGATATTGCTGTGTCTTTCTCCCTTCTCCTCAACTCTACTCCTCTCTAGCAACTTGATACATGTTGTAGCACCTCCTTGTTCGCCATCCTGTACACCTCCCGCCATGTCCTGATGTTAAGAGCCGTGCCAGCCTCCCAACCAGCCCACTGGATGTGGGGGCGCTTGCTGATCTGTGCCCCTTCCCTATCTTTGACCTGGGGGTTCTAGATCACCGGCTAACGGTCTATCTCCTCGTGGTAGCTTAGGGGGCTCTGGATTAGGGCCTTACGGAGGCCGTGCCACATGCGGAGTAAGTTGCGTAGGAAAGGTGATCTGGGGGGGGGGGGGGTGATTTGGGCTGATGTGAAGATCTATCTCAGGGACGGCCTCCACTGACCGCCAAGCCTCGGTCTACAATCCTAAAGACCCTCCTGCAATAGGACCTTCCAAGTTTGCCCTCCTGGTGTGAGGCGGCAGACTACTAGCTTGGCCAAGAGAGCCATACTCTAATACTCTGGGTCTATGATCCCAAGCCCTCCCTCTGACCGATGCTGTATGATGGTCGCCCACGCCACCTTGGCCCTGGAGTCCCTAGAACCATGGGTACAAAAAGCTGAAGATCTCAAAAACTCATTTTTTAGGAAAGAGGAATCATGCATAAGCTTCTATTTGTTCCATAGAAATTTACAAATAGGCATCTCCATGCTAGTAATGATGCCAAATATAAGTGTTTGAGAAAACACATACATTAGCAAGGCATACATATCTCATCACATAGGCATTATACGATCAACTTAAACACATCGAACACCCATGGCATATGCAAAACATTGTTCAAGTTCCAAATGTTCAAGGGGCATATATATAGAGTTTTTTTTACGGTAGGAAGGGTAAATAGAGTGCACCAACAAGTATTGTTATTCCCCTTCACTATATTTTATAAAAAAATTTATGAAATTGAAAGAACACTTCAGAGCAAGAGAGAAATAGAGAAGACAAACGACAAGAGAATGGGTACAATCTCCCCCCACATATGAGTGAGCACCTCCCTCATGCTTGTATCTATGGATTTGTACTTCTTAGCTTTTTATGCTTAGAAATCATGAAAAGTATCCACTTGGGCCTTCTGCTTTTCTTGCATGAAGTAGGTCCTTTTTTACTAATCATTTCTAGCATCTATCTAATTTTTGCTAAGGCGTAAATAATAAACCTAACCTTACGAAAATAATTGTCTTGCCTTAAGACCATAATACAAAGGTTATAACAATAGCAAATAAATTTGCCCATAAGTGTATAAATAAATCTGAGCAATAATAGAAATCATTTCATCTGTATTATTTCACTCATTAATACTTATTCTATTAGTATGAAAATAATATGTTAAATATTTATTTTGTGACTTTTCGTTATTCTTGTTTTATTCATTGTATAATAGTAACTTGTTGCACACGTGCACTTGGCAAGTGTTAGGGAATACAAAGATGGCATTCAATCCATCACATAATTATAACTGTGTTGCTAATGTGTATTTGATGAAGCCAAAGGAATGGTGATTAACAAGAAACAACTCAACAACAACGTTGACACAAAGTAAGTTCACATAGATGTTACAATGACCTAGGATGGAACAATATACATGATAATTAACACAAGCTCCAAGGTGCCATAGAGAATATGGCCTAAGGAAAAATCTTTGGTTGCTCTTGTTGGCAGGTCTGCAAGTAACATCCCCCCATAAAGTAGGGGGTCATAGATGTGGTCTTATTAGGGCTTAAAACTATGTTCCTATAGTTTGAGTGATGAATAGCATGTGGCGAAATATAAGGTGAGTGGAATCCAGGACAAGTATGGATGAGATTGGACTCTTGATTGACAGTGAGACCTGGATTCCAACGACGAAAACATGATTGTAAAAGATGTTTCAGTGATATCTCACTCATTGTCTCTAGACGTATGGAGAGAGTAGCATAAGAAACATTGATTGAAGGTATGAAAACAAATGAGGAGGTGTCAATATCCATGATATCTTATGAGGGAGGGTTTTATTGGAGTACCTCACTAGTAGTTCCTCTCCAATACCAAAGGTGGCAACTATGGGTGAGACTTATTATTGATAAATAGGAAGGAAGGAGGCGCCACTCGCTCCAAAGGGGTTCCACTTGGTGTCATGTCTTGTGACAGGATAGCGAGACATGAGGCGATGTACCGTACCGTTGCTAGGAGTACCTGGTTGATCACCAGGGCTTGACCTGCTAGTGAGAGGCGAGCCGTGCTCCAGTAGGTTAGTTTCCTCCGAATAGAATCAAGGACAGGAAGAAACTGCTGGGTAGGAGTGACGTCGAGTCCCACCTGGAACCCTAGGTACTGGACGGTTTGCCCTCTTCTCACCCATCTAAATCCCAGGTGGACACCCCACTCCGTGCTAGAGTCCGGGTCTGTGAGGAAACCAACCGACTTTCACCACTTGATTTTCGCTCCCACTGCAGAACAAAACACGTCAAGAGCCAGCTTCACTCTCTCCAGCATCAACTCATTATCCTCGATGTAGAGTGCTGTGTCATCTGCATACTCTGAGTCCAACAACTCAGTCTCCTCTCATTGGAAATCGGAGGCTGCGTAATCCGTTCACACGTGACCTGAAGAAGTGAGACATCGCCTCTACAAAGAGTAGAAACAGGTATGGGGCCAGGGGGCACCCCTGTCGAACCGATCTCTCCAGCCGAAACTCCTCCCCTCGCCTTTTGCCTATGAGAACCCTGTTGGTGGCCGATCTGTAAAGGGCGGAGACCCTGCGAATCCAAACCTGGGGAAATCCCAACCTCACCATGGTACCCTCTAGGAAATCCCAGTCCACCCTGTTATAAGATTTCTCGAAGTCCAAGAGTAGTACGGCTAGTCTCTGCCTAGTGTGTTGAGTCCACTCTATCGCCTCAAAGAAGGTAAATACATTGTCCAGGATGCTCCTATCTTGGACAAAGCCTGTTTGTGTGTCATGGATGATGTCTAGAAGCACGGGGCATAGTCGCCTACCAATCATATTTGCCAATGCCTTATAGGGCACTGACAATAAAGCGATCGGTCTCCACTGGGAAAGCTCCAACCGGTCTCTCCCTTTGGGGAGAAGACTAATAAGGCCTGCTGAAAGACTCCCCGGCATCTGTTCTGAAGTGAAAATCTCCTAGAAGGCCATTAGTAGGGGGTCCTTCACCACTTCCCAGTAGGTGGTGAAGAAGGCCTTAGATAGGCCATCCTCCCCCGGGCATTTCTGCCCATCCTGTGTATGGAAGGTCTCCTCTAGTTCCTTCTATGTGAAGGGGGCTAGGGGGGAGTGTCCCATCTCCTTTGTGATGAGAGACGGGATGTGATCCCAGACCTGGTGTCTACATCTCTGTCCTCTAGTTGAAGCTGTCTCCTGCTAGAAAGAGGCGCATGTAATAGTCGGTGGCAATCTCCATCACCTCATCTGGGCCAGAACGAGTTCTTCCATACTGATCCCGAAGGCTGCGTATCTGCTCTCCTACGATGCGAGGCTGGTGCACTTGGAAGAACTCCTTGCACATTGTGTTCCCCTTCTGCGCAAGGCTGCTGAGGTTCGGAAAGAGAACTCCGAGCGCCTATCCTCTAGGCCAGCAATGGCTGCTTGCGCGTGCACCTCCTGTGCGTGGAGGGTGGGATCCCTTGGTGCCTCCTGTAATAATCTCTCCGTGGCTACAAGGTCTCGCTGGAGTGCTCTCTCCTCCCAGCTCTGCTGCCTGGCTTGTATGGTAGCCTCTTGGTAGATTCTGCTCGAGTCGGCTAGGATCTCTGCAACCTCCTCTGCTATCCGGTCCTTCCTGTCCCACTCTCTAGTCCAAATCTGCTCTATCTGTCTCGCCAGCTCCTCCCTCCTATAGATTGAGTCAGGGATCCGACAAGATCGTGTCTAGGGCGGATGCTAGGGGATCAAGTGTTAGGAGAACCGGGCAATGATCGGACAATGTGGTGCCTGCCAACAACTCAATTTGGCCTCCATGAGAGCCTCCCTATTCTCCCATATAAAACTTGTTCAACCGTTCCAGTAGGGCTCCACCTAGACGCCTGTATCCCCAAGAGAAGTCCAACGAACTCTCCCTCCTGTGGAAGGCAGGGTCTCTCTAGGCATCGCGTGCTCCTACTGCTAGCAGAAAAAGACCTCCCATGCCTCCTGCTCCTCCCAGCCATGCCCTGGTAGTTTCTGCCTCTGCCGTGTTGGTCCTCCAAGACCTCCAGGTTGTTGAAGTCTCCTCCAACGATCCAGGAGTCCACCTCTGGGAGTCCATCCGCGATCTCCACCTAGAACCTGCTGCATGCCCTAACCTCCGTAGGGACATAGACATTGAGGACTTCAAGGCACGAGTCCCAATATCCAATCTGATCCATAGAACCCTCCCTGCCACTATCATCCCGTGGTCTTGTACACAAGCGGTGAGACTTGGGCCAATAGAGGTGCATACACCTCCACTCCTGCCGTGGGCACCTATGGCGTGCTCCCAGTAAGTGTGTGAGCTGCTCGAAAGTATCTCCCAACCCGCTGGGCCTAGGTGGGGGTGAGCTTGTGCTCCTGTAGAAGTAAGATGTCGATCCGTTCGGCAAGGGCAGACTGCAGCTCTTGCCGAACAATCAACTTCCTGGAACCATGTGCCCCACTGTAGTGGAGACTATTCACATTCTAGGATGCAAGGTGCAAGCTCATGGGGAGACCTGTGATTGACCGAACAAGCATCTGTTTGGTGTGGAGGCTATTGATGAGGAGGAGAAGCTATGAGGCATGCAAGTACGCTTTGCCGTCGGTCTGGATGGCGAGCTCTAGTCCCCCATGGTGGCCCTTGGCCGAACCATAGGGGTGATAGATGCTCCAGGTGGTACTATCAATGTATCTATCAGCTATACTGAGAGTTGTGACTCTGTACACTGGTAGAAATGGGCCGCTTGTGCTAGGGGCCACTCGATCACATTCCTCAGAGCTCTCCACTGTGGAGAAGCTCGAAAGATAATGCTCAAGTGTGGGACATTGGCACCAGTCCACCAGTTAATGTCCATCATGCAACCAGGCCACTGCTGTGCAAATAGTGCTAGTTTTTCTTCTCCCATCCATTGGGAGATGTGGTCCACTACCTAACTCTTCAACTCTTCCTCTACTTGTGTAGCCGTCCACTCCCCTGAGTGAGAGGACTGAAGAAAAAAGGCGCAGTTTGATCCATCCGGTGGTGCTAGTAGATGGACCTTGCCTCTCCTTGACTTATGATCCATGGACCACGAAGATCCCCACCTCTAGAGATAGTGGGAACTCTCCGCGCTTCGCAACTCTTAGGTAGGACCATGGGCCACTGCGGAAGAACTCCTGTGGCAACAGTTGTGTCTGTCTTGGGAAAGTGTGACGGGCAACATGGGTGGATGAGTTGGGGGCTGTATGGGAGGGGGAAGACTGCTGGTGCGAGGAGGATGTAGGCGTGTGTGGCTCATCACCTCTTGTGGGAGGAGGGGGGGTGGGTCTAGGAGGGAACACCTGTACTAGGTGCGGATCAGGGGGAGTGCTCGGTAGGGGAGGTGGTGGGGGGGAGGAGGATCAAGGGATGGTGGGATGGATGGAAGTGCATCGCGGGTGTTGGGGGGGGGGGGCTGTGGGCCAGGGTCAGTGAGGGGGGGATCATGGGATGTGGGGGGCGGGGGGTGGGTGTGGGGGCTGTGGGATCTCAGGTGAGGTAATTTGTGGCGCGGGTGGTGGATGTGGGGGGTTGCAGTCTTGCCGGGTGGGGCGGGTAGGGGGGGGGGGGGCGGGCTGTGGAGTCCTTTGCCGAGGGGGTGTCGCTCGCCCACTTGCTCCCTGCTGACGAGGCTAGGACTGAGGAGCTGGCTGCGCCCCCCCTGCCGTCTCTCCCGTTGTTGTCTTTGGACCCGTGTGAAACCGTCAGCGTCCACCTGCGGGCCTATCGGTGGAGCCGCCTTGGCTCCGAAACACGTACACACTGCCGCCTGGTGCCCAAAGTCGTGGCAGCGCAGGCACTGCCCTGGCTGCCCCGTCACAATGACTTGCTGCCTTAAGGCGTGCCCGCCTGCCTCAATCTCTAGGAACTGTGGAATATTCTTGACCTCTTTCACTGCCACCCGTACCTTTGGGACTCCTGCTGCTATCACTGCATCCGTGAAAGACACGGGAAGGACAGTGCCGAAGAGCCGTCCAAAGTCTTCCACTAACTGGCGATACTCTATCGCCAAGCCGGGGAAAAGAAGGGTGACCGGGTGCCGAAGAAACCTGTTGTGGAGTGCAAATGCCTCCACAGTAAACCCACTGTACAAAGGTACCATGTATATGACCCCTTTTGTGGACGCATATGGTGAACTGGCAAGTAACCCGCGAGCTGTGTCTGCTGAACTTAGCCTGACCATGAAGATCCCTTGGCCCATTAGGACCGCCTCCATGATCTGCGCTATGCCGATGCACAGCGTGGAGTGAAGCCAGTCCTGAAGTTGGGCCCTGGTTGGGGAATTTCCTACTACCTATCCATAAATCGCTGTTTCCTTTAGCTCCAGCTCCTTAGCTTGGACGGCTAAGAGCTGCTCCTTAGAGAGGATGACATGCAAGGTGTTTGACTGGGGGGACACTTGCTGAGTGCACCGGCGTCTGACCAGAGGTTTTCATTGCGCAACCCTTCTGTGGAAACTACCAATCACGTCACGATGCTACCTAAGGGGGAAAGTTGCTGCAGGAGAGGGAGCAACTGGAGGGTGGGGGGGAACAATGGTGAGGGGGGGAAGGCTGCTGTTTTTGGCAGTTGTGGGGGGGGGGGGGGGGGGGGGTTGTTGGATACCGCGGACGGGACTGCGATTGCAGACAGAGGCAGCGCGCCAGAGGGGGGGTTTGGATCAGAGGGTGGCCTGGCCGGGGGGGGGGGGAGGGGGGAACTGCAGGGCGGGTATGGTGGGGACAATAGGGCGGGCGGGGGGACAGCAGAGGGGGGGGGGGGGGGGGATGGAATGGCGGGGAGGGTGGAGTAGGCGGTCGGATCTGTTGGTGGATGGGGGGCGGCGAACTATTGGGGCAGAGGGGAAAGGCAGATAGGTGGGGCGTTGGGCTATCGCGAGCCGTCAGGACGTGGGGGGCCAAGCTGAAGTAGCAGCGTGAAGATCTTGCGGGCGCGACCAGACGTGACCCGGGGGGGGGGGGGGGAGCTTGTGACGTGACGGGCGTGAGCGTTTGTTGTATGAATGACCATCTCTCCTTTCTAATAGTCTTAAATGCCCTCACTACAATTAGTTGTATTAATTAATTAAATTGTTGAATAAGTAAAACACATTCAAAAGCAATAGATTTTGTAATAAAAAGATCTACGACTATGACTCATGTTTTCATATTGTTAATGGCAGGTTTTTAATCTTATAATAAGCATTTATACTCCATAGCCATACTAATTAAGTGTGTTTGCATTTCAATTTCCCCAGAGTTTACTTTTCTATTTTATTGATTGTAATCCCTTAAATGACCAATTTTATTTCCTCAATAAGGATAGTGTCCATATATGCAAGAATAAAGGAGGATATAATGTTGAAGTGTAGTGTCTATCCCTCATATATGCAGGAATAAAGGAAAGGGCAGATCGTGGCATTCATCAAGAGTTTGCCAACATGAATATCCCTGAGATATTGAAGCGGTGTTATGGGCACGACAAGTGCTCTTGGAGAGCAAGGAGATTGCTCTTACGACTTACATTAAAAGAACTTGAAAGAGAAATTGAACTAGAACTTGATTGCGAGATAACTCGATTATAACATAACTTGATTACAAGAGGATACTCACAAGAGCGTGGCTTGATTACAAGACATGACTAGAACAAGATAAGAACTGGAAGAGGACTTATCTCGTAGGAGCCTTACAATTGGTGTTTGCAAGACTAAAGGGCTTGTAGCCCATGACTCATATTTATACTATAGCCTAGGGAGGTTAAGGGGAACACATGTCATTACAAGAGGATGCCACATGGCATGACATGCACATCGACACATGGCATGACATGCATACTCATACATGACATGTTGACATCAGGGATGTTATATAAGTAATGATGTAGATATCTTCTAGAATGTTCTAGAATCTTCTAGCAATTTCATGGAACCAACAGTTGTATACGAACCAAGGGCTATCCTTGCTTGAGTTTTCATTACATTATCTCCCTTTCTAACATTGAGTTCCACGAGGGGCAGCGGTGTGCTTTTGAATAGGCCTTGGCTTGGTTGGGTGTTGAAGATGAAATTCATGAACCTTAACAAGAGCTCTTTGAAGATGTGAAGTTGGTTCCCATGTTCATTCACTTGTGTCATAGCCCTTCCAATGGACAAGATACTGTAATCAGTCTATTGAAATTCTCGAATCTAGGATTTTGTCTACTTCATATTCTTGGTGATCTTCAATTATGATTGGAGGCAATGGCTTTGGTATTCTTCGAGAGATATAGTGGATGTATGACATGGCTCCAAGATTGAGACATGGAATACAGGATGGATTTTCATGGATTGGGGAAGTAGAAGACGATCGGTGATTGGTTTTACTTGGTCAAATATCTCGAAGGGCCCAAGTCATTGATAAACCAGTTTTTGGGAGGAGCGAGAAGAAGTGATCATAGACAATATATCATCAATTAACTTGTGGTGTCGATACATGTGTTCTAGGCAGAGCCTTGCTATCCCTTCTCCATTGGTACTCTTGGTTGTTGGGAAAAAGCATGCCATTTTTGTGAACTGAACAACCACTACCATAGTTTCTAGAAACAGCATTTTGGACCTGCCGAAACGGGACAGCCGTTTTTGGCCGTTTCTATTCCCCGGAAATGGTGCCTACTCATTTTGCTTCTTGCCTACTTGTTCTTTGACTGCTGCACCTGCTTGAACTGCTGCACACCAGCCTGTGATCACCTTGGCAATGATGAAAACTCTCTTCTCAAAAGGTAAGCTTCTTTTGTGAACATTCAGCTTGTAATCTAAAAAATGGAAACATTTATTGTGGCATGGTGAAAACAGGGTGTGTCACTAGGGTCAAAGATTATCTTGCTCATGTGCCGAGAAGGGACACAACTCCATGTGCAAAATCCCAAGAGATGTGAATCTTTCTCTTGATGTATGGAGGAGGGAATGGCTTGGTCTTTCGATGGTTGATGCTAAACAAGACTAAGATTTAGCCACCACTTAATAGGACGGTAGAACAAGTGCAGTTGGACCATCAAAGAGAAGTAGGGTTGCATTAACTCTAGTTGTAAGTATCTCTGTTTCAACTTCGGTCTCTGACTCACATGCAATGAGGACTCCTTTGCCTCAACTTGTTGTTTCAGGTGCTTCTAGAGATTCATTACAAAGGGCTAGCATACAGGCTGCTATGCAAAAGCAAGCCATAGCTGAGGCAACTCAAGAGTTAATGAGATTGTTCATTAGATGTGCCATTCCCTTTCATGTGGCTTAAACAAAGAAATGGAAGCAAACCATAAGAGCCATCAGCCTCATTGGATGTGAATGGGAGGGCCCATCCATAGAGACACTATGCACATGGGAGCTCAATAAGGAGAAGGCATACATTGAGATTCAATTAGAGCCATTGAAAGATGCATGGAAGAAGTATGGGTGCATTGTCTAGTGTGATGGATGGTTTCACACCAGTAGGAGAAGATTGTTGAAGACATCACGTAAGAGAAGCACGATATATACACCATGCTCTACGAAGAGTTGATAGCCCTGAGCCATACCACATGCAATAAGACTGCTTCATAGGGTTAGAGAGCCATAGATGGAGCTAGCAATCCAGTTGTTCCAGGAGATTTAGGGACTTTTAATGCTTCTAGCTCATCAGCTGATGTGGATAGCGATGAGCCAGAGGAGGATAAAGATGATAGCATTTTCATTTGTATGGATGATGCTTGTGCGGATGCTTGATTTCATGTTGCTCATGTTTTTTTCCATGGTTGGCTAGTGGCCCCTTATCATTTCCTCTAGATTACCTTTTTTTAATGCATCATGTATCTACTATAATCTATAATTGCTCGCAGTATCACGAGTCTTGTGAAGTTGAATTTTTGGATGACAGAAGTTATGATGTTACACTTTACACACACACATGTTTAATTATATGCATAAACACATATATTATTCTTTATATTATAGTTTATTGTTATATTCCGAAACGCTGTTTTTGCAAAAATTTCAAATGGCCGAAACTTCAAAACTCCGTTTCTTCTAGTTTTCAAAACTCTCATTTCCAAAACACATGGAAACTATGACCACCACCAAGATAGAATCATACCCTTTGAAAGAAGGTGGTTCAACAATGAAGTCCATGGATAACGATGACCATGGCTTACTTGGAATAGGTAATGCTTAAAGAAGGCCATGAGGTCAATGACGAGGAACTTTAGCTTGGTTGCATGTGTCACAGGAACACTCAAAGTCCTTGACTAGTTTCCACATTTCCAGCCTCCAAAAATCCCTTCAAACGAGCTTGATTGTCTTGTTAACCCCAAAATCCCTAGTGAGGGGAGATCATGTCTCTTCTCGAGTATATTCATTTGCAAAGGACTAGGAGGAATGTAGAGAAGCCCTTTATAATGGAGCAGCCTATCAATGTCTTGAAAATCCCTTTGAGTTTATTCTTGGCCTTGATGTAATTGCCTCCTTCTTGACCTTCGATAAGAATCCAATGCCTTTTAGGGCTTTGTTGATAACTGCCCTTAACTTCATTACTCAAGTTTCTAGATTATAAATTCTATTGGTCATGGGCTTTATCACCTTCTTTTGGTGTTAGGTAGGATCTTTGAGATAAAGCATCTAGTCCTTGTTAGTGGCCTTGTCTTTAGGTAATGATGAAGTCAAATTTGGATAGAAAACCACTCCATCTTGCTTGGTGATGATTCAAGACACGATAAGTCATAAAATAATCCAGATTTTTGTGATTTGTATAGATAGTGATATTATAAGGGCCGCCTTTAAGTAGGTGTTGCTAGGTCTCCAAGGATTACATAATAGGTTAGAAGTTCTTTATCATGAATTTCATAGTTGATTTCTGTAGCAAAGAATTTTCTGAACTGGAAAGCTACTGGATGAACTTGATTGTCATCCATGATCTAGGATAGAACAGCTCCAAGTGCAAAATCTGAGGCATCTATCTCCCTAATAACGGGGTTCAACTGATTTGCATGAACGAGAATGGGTTTTGAGGTAAAGGCTTGCTTTAATCTTTGAAAATCTTGTTCAGACTTCTAATTCTATACAAACTTGTCCTTTCCAGTTAGGTTGGTTAGAGGGGCAACAATATTAGAGTAATCCTTAATAAAGATTCAATAAAAATTTGCATATCCCAAAAAGCGTCGAACATCTCACATAGATGAAGGTGTCTCCCATTCTAGAATAGTTTGTACCTTCTTAGGATCCATAGAAATTCCCTTCTTAGAAATCACGTACCCTGAAAAGTCTTCAATTTGATGGAAAGAACACTTTTCCAGTTTTGCATACAAGCTTACTTCCGGCAATTTATTTAAGAATATTTTGATGTGTTGCTCATGCTCCTCTTTGTTCTTGGAAAAAATCAAAATGTCATTCAAATAGATCACAATAAAGTGGTCCAAGTATTCTTGAAAGATATCATTCATATGTTGGAAAACTACTGGAGCATTTGTAAGGCCAAACGGCATGACAGTATGTTCAAAAAGCCTATACCTTGTGCGAAACACCGTCTTTCATTTATTATCTTCCTTTTGTGGAAAAAGCTCTAAACACAGGAAACACAAAATCAATCGTACAATAAAGCACAAATTGATAAACATGGAGCACAGTCAGGGTAACTCAAAGACAATGAACTCAATGAAAAATAAAGTAAATGACTATTGAATATACAGTGCTCATGCAGCAAACACACTATGCAGTGAATATTGAACCTCGAACTCTCATATCTCTAGGATCAAGGCAAAGGTTATGAGGTGGAGCGTGTATTGTACTCAAAACGGATCCCGAAATGTAGCAAGACAGCCTCTGTATGTCAAACACCAACAAATGTAGCTAGGGAAGACTGGATTTGGCAATAGCTGTAGATGGCAAACACAAATAGTTTGGAGATAGGCAACTGTGTAGATGACCCTGTGGAGGAGAGAGAAGATCAAACACAAAGAGTCTAGTCAAGATGTCAACACTTGGATGATGGTGATAGCGCCAAAGGCCCTAGATGATAGTAAATATAGCTTGGATGATGAAGCCAACAATTGGACATGGATGCGTCACACCTGACAGCAAACGCAAGTTTGGTAGTGATGGATTAGCAAGAGACATTTGGATGTGGATGACGGAGGTTGGAATTAGGCACCAGATGGTAGTAGATAGCAATGGGAAGCTCTAATGGTGATGTTCTCCACAAATGGGATGGGCAGCAGAGATACAGCTCCTAAAACGTGCAAAAACAAGATTGAGAAAGAGTGGTGGATTGCATGCCTATTTGTAGAAAGTTTGGGAGCACCGAAATTAGGGTTTAGCATGCGGTATAGTAACTCTCTAAGATCACGTTTCTTTTTAAATAATAACGTTTCTTTATTAATTAAGCGTGTTTTGGGACAGTTTAAGTCAGGCTCATGCATTTTTAGCTCAACACTTCCTCTTCGGCCCAAAATTTAGCCATGAGAAATAAGTCCTTTTGTTTATTTCCTTTTACCCCAAGGCATCCCACCCCAAAGTAGCTGGGACATTGGGCAAAGGATGCATGCTAGCTACCCAATGACCTACCAAGACTACAGAGGCAATGGTTATTTTACTAAGGGAGCCTAAGTGATCACCTTAGAGAGACCAGGGCATCGAACTAAGAGTGCTTGTCGGCTACCCTAGGTTCCTACCAAGTCCTGCAAAAGCGGATAAAACCAACAATGAACCTCTTTTTTAAAGGGCTTTGCGTCAATTTTTACAAGAATTAGCATTGAGGGTTGCAAATCAATGTTTGTCTCATTGACTCACCATGCCCTAAAGTACAAAAAGTGAGGATGGATAGCTCTACTACCTTCATAAAACAAGCAAAGCAATTCCACACGCTACTAGGATAATTGCTTATGGATTACTTGAGGGTGTGTGTGTGCCAATCATATGAGAATATGTGGAGAGACAAGTAATACGATGAGGGAGCAAGCAAGACAAGCAAAGCCAACAAGCAAGCACAGGGAAAAAGAAAAATTGCCTTTGGAGACTGCTATGTGCAATGCCATGAGTATGGTGGATCTGGAGTCTACCACTCCAAGGGCGGCCAAAAAGGGATACATGTGTATAGATGCATGTTTACATGAATAAAATGCCAATGCATGGGGTAATGCAAAGGGAGATGCAAGTTTTCATACTCATGCAGAATACAATGCAACAATGCCACTTGGACAGTACCCTCGTAGGGGAATTATTCACTTGCTCAAGTATCCTTTTACAATTATGTCATCTTGATAGTGTGGATGAAGTTATAAATATCCATAATGTACAATAAAGAAATACTTCTGATGTGATAGAAAAGTACTTTCCTCGGATCTACTAATCTCCATCCCCAAGAAATAAGACAACAAACCCGTCATCTCAAATGTTGCACGAAGCTTTGCCTTAATTTCTACTATGGCCGTAGAATCTAAGCCAATGAAAAGTATATCATCGATGTACAACATGGTATAGCTGATCCTCGCGCGTGTGGTGTGCACATATAGATTTGATTATAGGGGATAGAATGGTATTCATGAGTCCATAAGAACTTGTCCATCTTGTGGTACCAAGACCTTGGCGCTTGCTTTAGTCCCTGAAGAGCTTTTCACAAGCGAAATACATTATCGTTTTGGTTAGCAAGAGAAAAGTGGGGAGTTTGCTCCACACAGACTTCCTTCAAATAACCGTTTAGAAAGGCACTTTTGACATCCGTCTAATAGATTGGCCAGCCATGGCGAGCGGCGAGTACAACCAATAGACGAAATGATGTCAACTGAGCAGTAGGTGCAAAGGTTTTCTCATAGTCAATACCATGCTTTTGCTTGAAACCTTGTGTGTCTAAAGTACCGTCAGCCTTTAGCTTGGTCCTAAAATTCCACTTCGTCCCAATGATCGGCTTGTATGAGGATGATCCACCAAGGTTCAAGTCCCATTTCGGTTGATAGTATCCAGTTTCTTTTCCATGGCCGCACGGTATAGAGGGTTTTGGAGCCTCCTGCCAACTGTCCGGCTCGGAATTTGCAATGTAATCAGCTATAAACAGTGATGCATATGAAGCCTAAGGGGCAAGCTGAGCAAACCTTCTAGGGCCCTTTCGAGTTCAATCTAGTGGAAGGATCCCCGAATCTTGTATAGTCTGCTAGTATCAACAAGGTAGCAGGTCTTGGGGAGGCGGTTTGGGAGCTGAAATGTTTGCAAGAAGGTTAGGAGTGGGCAGCAGACACCTGGCTGAGAAGGCACGATCTTATATGGTGTGAGCAGAGATGAGAACATAGAGTCTGGTATAGAAGACTGTATGATATTCCTCTCATCAAAGACGACATTCCTTCTAATGATTACCTTGTTCATCGGAGGATCGAACAAACGGTAGGCTTTTGCTTTGGAAGAATAGCCCACAAAGATTAAAGGATCTACTCAAGGGTTAAGCTTTTCTATCTTGTTATCCAGAGTGTGTGTATAAGTACGACTACCGAAGACTCTGAAGTAAGAAACAACAGGCCAATAGTCAAAAAATGCCTCATATGGAGTCTTTTTAGGGACCGTCGCAGTTAGACATCGGTTAAGAATGTACACTGAAGTGTTAACAGCCTTGATCCAAAGGCACTTAGGGAGCTGTGTTTTACGAACAACATAGAGCATGCCATGTTCATGATTGTCTCATTCCTATGCTCTATGACTCCATTTTGTGAATGGGAGTTGGTATAGGTGCAATACCTTGTTCTTGTAGAAGCTCAGAAAACTTGTGGGAGGTAAACTCGCCACCAGAATCACTTCTCATTGTATCCATATGATGACCAATTTGGTTATGAACTAGTAATACCCAAGCACTGAAATAAGTGAAGGCATTGGACTTTGCTTAAGGAAGTATATCTACATATACCTAGAGAAATCATCCACTATAAAAAAGAAGTTCATCTCACCATTAAAGCGGTGTCGTGCCACTACGCGGTCATAGTGTGAAAAACTCTAGAATGCATTGTCACTTAGCTTTCTTATTGATCTAGAGAGCCAATGCCATATTAGTCATTAATGTTAGTACTCGTAGTGTGGATGGTTCAAAAATACTAGATTTTTGGATAGGTTTAGCTAATTTTTGATATTTTTGATATTATTTCTTGTAAATATTCAAAAAATGTAGACAACTTCTAGAATAAGATGACAGGTAAAAGAAAGCAAGTAGTTTTCAGCCATTTTTGGAGGATTTTATGTAAAAAGAAGGATCGATGAAATCGTGCGACGTACGATCGTAATTTTTAGGCATTAAACAACACTTCGAACAGGGAGAAGGAGTGATCTCGGAGAATTCTAGGCAGGTGTCCTGAAATTTTACTCTCCTTTTGGAGCCAACGGAAGTTTTAGATTGGCGGTCTGAGTAGCAGAGAGGAAGCCATTGTTTTATGCACGTTTTTGGTCTACAAGAGATTTATCTTCTAGAATGCAAAAATAATTTGACAGGCTTCACCTCTGTGAGTATTCTTATACATCTTCTATTTCTTTAAACCCCTTCTCTTCTGTCTACTCCTCTCCTTGAATCTCCCTTCACCCTACAGTCTCTTACTCCTGCGGTAGACTTTCAACCCCAAACGCTCCGAGAGTGGTGAACCCGACGTGAAAGTTGGTAGCAGGTGTGTAAAGATGGGGGATTCTGCAGGTTTAAGTGGTGGTGATGCTTTACAACACATGATTACTTTGTTGTAGCAATAACAACAACAGCAGATGCGAACTCAGCAGGAATTGATTTCTTAGTTATGAATGCATTGCAGGCAGTGGGACAAAAATTGAAGCAGTTTAAAGATCAAAATGTTTCGGCATTCATCCGGTTGTATGAAGAAAAGATGTTTCATGGGGTACCGCAGTATGCATGGAGTCGGTATTTCTCCTGTTTGGCCATGCATGCATTGCATGATTGGATTGATGAGTTACATAAAAGAGATGTTGATTGGGCAGCTTTTAAGAAAGCTTTGAGAGAAGAGTTTTTCTTAGAAGATACAGGATTGGTAACTAAAAAGACATTTGCAAATTGGATTGAAAATCCCAATAAAGGGATGATAGATATAGCTTTGCTCCGTGAATTTGAAAGTCGGTATGCGCAGTTGGATGTCGATGAGCAGCAATTATTGGAGAGTCCGAAAATTGATTTGTTTCTGAAGGTTGCAGATCCTGTCTCGCAGGAGAAGCTGACTGATCGTTTAGAAGATGCCTCTTCTGAAACGGGGCTGAAATCAGATTGGGTTAATGTAACTGAGGTAGTGCATACATTGGTAAAGAGAGAGCAGATGAAATTAAGATGGGATACATGCACCACACCTGCTAGTGCTTAGAAGGGGGCTGAAATTACAGCCAAGGCGTTTATAGCTATGGTGGAACAACCGGCTATAACTCTTGGTCCGGCTCTTAAAGGTGATGCTGTGGATGAATTAATCAAAGGCATAAGTGATTTAAGGCTGAATTTGATACAAAATCTATGCAAAGGTCGTAAAGTTGGATATTAAGATAGAAGAAGGCTTGGGCAACAGCCCAAAGACCGTATAAAGAAGAATACAAGAGGAGATGCATTTGGTGTGACGGTTTACAGCATGAAAAGCGAGACTATACAGCCTACGGTGAAGCGGAAGCAAAAAGGTTAGTCTTTTGGAAAGACGGCAAAATACATGCAACGGAAACTGGTCTTCCAATAGAGCCAATTTTGGAAATGGTGGCATGTAGAAGAGGTTGGAAGATATGGATGCAAGGACAACATTTGTTGCCATAGATACAGCCACATATGGGTTGAGAATTGAAAGGACTAATGATGAAGCTCATAAAGGAGGCATGGCTGAAGCAAAATCTCGCGTTTGGATGCAAGCATTATATTGCATGGAAAAGGGCAAAACAACATAGTCTGAATTGGTTGATGCAAGTTAGAGTTTACGAGGGAGAATAGGATGGAGTGTACTAGTGGATTCATTTTCAGCATATGCTTATTTGACCGACGTTGATAATCAAGAAGCTCTTGTGAAATAAAAGAGAAGAAGAGATGAGGACACTGCTGGTCCTTCTTCTTTAGGCCCATCTAAATGCATAACACGAAGCAAAATGGAGCAACAGAAAGAGGTTGAAAAAGCCATACTTGAGCATGTTATGGAGGATGCATCTCAAGAGAAGAAACAAGAAGGAAAGAAAAGGGGCAAGCAGTCAAGTTACAGGTTACAATCGGATCGTGAGACTGCCAAAAAGGTCTTAGAAGATTGCATACTTGGCAGTAGAGTGAAATTCACACTTGGCGAAGTTCTTGGAATCGTGAAGTGTAAATATCATGATGCAATCATTGATATGCTGAAACGAAAAAGACAGTTTGATGGTGAAGTTTTGCAAGCATTGATGTAGGTTGACAAAGACATAGAGAAACAAGTTCAAAGGGAGATGAAGATGCATGCAATGCTGTTTTGGAGCAAGCCGATGTTGAAAATGGGTCAAATGGGATTGTAGACAGCAAGCTTGTGGCTGAAAATGGTATTATGGGCAGCACTAAGCATAGAGAAAAGGCTATGTATAATGGGGATGTCCTTCAATAAGTACATGAAGAAGAAGATGCTCATTTTATTCCAAGCAGTCATTATTCACTAACGCATCAGGCTCGTGCTACAACAAAGACAATTGTTAAAGTGGGAGAAAGAGAGACGCCTTACATAGCTCTCTTGGATCATGGTTCTGAAATCAATGTTATGGCACACAGCTTGTATGAGAATGGAGGTTGACCGATTGATGTAGATCCGAGATGGCGTATGCGGGCAACAAACAATTCATTAGGGAATCTTTATGTAGCTTGTGCGAATGTACCTGTAACTATTGGAGATGTTAGGGATGACTATCATTTTTTTGTGTAGGATTCATGTTGTTATCCAATGATTTTGGTGCAACCCTATATTTTGGAATCAAGGCCAGAAACAAAAGCCTTGGATGATGGTTCTTCATATGCTCGGGTTTGAAGTAAAGACAATACAAAGGCAATATAGTTTCTCACTGTTTGTGTGAATCATCCTCGCAATCGGGATAGGTTGCGAGATAATCCCATGCCACCTAATGCACGAGAGTTTAAGGGTTTTTAGACAGCACTGCTGTAAGTGGAGGCTATGGCAGTGCCTCTAGGAAGATAATTATGCCTCCAAGAAAGGGGAAATTTGTGTTTGTGTCCGGATTGTAGGAATGGATAGTATGTAGTCTTGGCAGTTTTAAGAATATTTCAACCACGTGCAGGGCTGAAAAGAAATATGTAGGATGGGCTGAAAAAGAGCTCAAGACATATGGTTTGATGGCTGCAAATAAATGTATTTTAGGGCTGATTGATGTTGATACAGTGGCTGAAATTTTTGCAGCAAATAATGCTGAAAACAGGGCAGAAAAAGAGGTTATTTATGTTGACACTTTAGAGATGTATGAAGTCATTCAAGAGTTTGCTGAGCATGAATGTAATGGGCTGCAAAACAAATCTAAAAGCAAGGGTGGATACAAAGTATAAAACAGTTGCAAATAAGGTTAAGCTTGTGGCTTTGCCTTTACCACCTGAAAGTGATGGGATGGCTGAAAAAGTGACTCAATAGCCTAGTTTACAGGATTCACAAGGTGTAGGATATAAATTTACTGTTGAAACTTTACAAAAGCTGAAAATTGGTGATATAAGCTTTCTTTTACTTGCAGAAAGAGCTTGTTTCTTGCAGATGTTGGCAAGGCATGGGAAAGCCTTTGCATTTCAGCAAGATGAAATTGTATGTGTTGTTAATAAAGTCACCATAAGGAATGTTGGATCAGACCCGATAGTGGATGAATTTGCAGAAGTGTTTGTAGGCAAGGCAATTTACTCTATGGGAGATTTATATTCAGGATATGATCAGTTCCAGCTTGCATTAGAAAGCCGGGATATCACTACCATGAAGACACCACTTGGATTGGTTAGGATATGTATGCTTTCACAGGGAGCAATCAATTCAGTGGCACATATGATGAATGCTATGCATAAAGTTTTGAGGGAGTATATTCCTCAGTTGACCTTACCCTTTCTTGATGATGTGCCGATCACAAGATGTGATATCTATTAGAAGAATGAAGAGTTGGATGAGCATGGATGTAGAAGATTTGTGGCTGATCATATTGCTGATTGTGACAGGATTTTGAGCCGTCTTGAAGAAGTGCATTTGACTCTGTCAGGAGAAAAGTTGGTTTTTGGGGTGGAGGAAGTATTAGTTGTTGGGTACATGTGTGGACCATATGGAAGAAAGTTCTCACCAGTAAAGATTGATGCCATAAGCAGGATGCAGAAGACATGTTCGAATGTATCCAAGGTGAGAAGATTTTTGGGTGTATGTGTCTTTTACTTGATATGGATTCCACATTTTGCTCATGAAACCAGCCTTCCTTCTTGGAATGGGTGGTGATAACTTGATTTAAGAGTTAATTACAACAATAAATAAATGCACATAAAATGAAATACACACTTTACCATAACATTCTTGGACAGTAGACACCCTGTTGGCCCCAAAATTGGCGCCTCTTGTGGTATTTCTTTAGCTTTCATTCAATTGGAAGGAGTACAGCTCAAGATTCTTCAATCTCCTCCTGCTAACCAATTGCTCTTGCTGTAATAAATGTCCAGCAAGCCTTTTGGGTCATTTACCCCTTGTTTCGCCTAAGACTTCTTCTCCAATTTGACCCTTGGCTGGCCAAATGCTGCCCCAAATCAATTCGGGATGGGCTGGCTCCTAAAATCCCTTGATAATCTTCAATTATCAGCTGTTGATTTCAGTCCCTTGAGCCTTCAATCTCTGGCATGGATCCCAAGGTGGCTGCTAAACCCTAATTTCTGCTATGAATTAGGGTTTACTGCAGAAATTACAGATCAGCCCACCAAAAATGGCTGAGATCTCCTCCGAATGGCTAAGAATTGCTGAGAATGGCTGAGCATAGGCTGAAGGAGATGAGAGAATGAATGCTGTAGAGAGAGAAAATTTTGAGATTTGTCGCGAAGAACTGATCAAAATCAGGCTGCTCTGCTGTACCAGCCCCAAACGGATGCACCAACAACACTAGGAGCATCAGAGACTGTGATCTTCAGGAGAAAGTGCATCAGCAGCAATTGTTAGCTTCCCAAGGTCAAGAATATGCAATCTCCATCATCAAAATGGTCTCCAATGGCTGGGAATTGGCCCCAAAAGCTGGCAGCAGCAGTCCAATACCTCTTTCCAACAGCTCCCAAAAATGAAAAAAAAGGAGATTTCCCTCTCCCTTCAGCCCTATTTAGCCTTTCCCCCACTTGCATGGGAAAGCTTTGCCAAGTGGCAGCTTTCTTAATCCATTTTCAACAATTTTCAGCCATTTAATTAATTTTCAGAATTAATTAATTCTAAAAATTAATTCAGCCCTTAATCCATGCCCAAAAAATTGACCTTCCCCATCCAAAAATTAATTGGCTAGGCCATTTGCAACCCAAAGTGGTCCCATGCATTAATTTACCCTTGGACAAGCATTAATCCATTAATTAATACCTAGTCCCTAGTGTCACCACTGACACTTAATGGCCAATTAATGGTCCTAGGGGAAAACTGACACCAAAATTCACCTAGAATCTAACAAGTGTAACTTGTTACAACTTTTGCCTTTGACACCCATCTTTTTCACAAGGTCCTTCGGCCTTCAATTGTGAAAAAGTAGCTTGCACCTCACATGTGCGTCTTTTAATTGCACATTTGATTAATTCTTTAATCAAATGTCAATTAAACATAAGCAAAGCATCAAATTTTCACGTCCTCATGACAGCTCATGTGGCTGAAAGTTTATATCAGCTCTTGAGAAAAAGGCAAAAGTTTTGGTGGGGTAAATAGCATACGAAGGCAATTCAGAAGTTAAAGAGCTTATTGATTGCAGCCCCAATATTAAAGAGAGCAAATTATGAGAATGGACAGCCTATTATTCTCACCGTGGATACAAGCCCAATTGGCATTGGTTGGGCAGTGGGTCAGGATGATGCTGATGGAAATAGGTATGCCATTCGGTTTGGAGCAAAGGTCCTCATTGAACGGCAACGGCGGTATTCTCAAGTCAAAAGAGAACTTTGGGGTGTAGTGATAGCCCTTAAGTGTGATAGGGAGTATTTTATGGGAGCTCATGTAGTGATAGAGACTGATTGTCTACCTCTATTGGGCATGATAGCAAATTGCTCAACTCCTGATATTTCCATGTTATGGTGGATTGCATATATAAAGTCACTTAACCCTGATTTTCAGCATATTGTAGGTAGAGAAAACCCCGTGGCTGACATGCTTTCACAAGTAAGTTTGAAGATGAAGAGGAGCTGATGGAAGATGAAGAGGATGATGTGATAGGTGCTGAAAACAACTTTATGATAGCAGGGATGTTGGGATAAAGGCCTGGTTTAACCTGCGTGTATAGTACATGCACATTGTATATGTGAATGCACCCTTACGCGCCCTAAGTATAAATATATTTTATTCTTTGTGTACCAGCACATTGTTGGTATACTCATATCGAATTGTACTTTCACTTAGCTCTCTCTCTCTCTCTCTCTCTCTCCAGCTGTCACACTCTCATGCTCACTCTCCTTGAACTTCTGTCACTCTCAGTTGAGCTCCACAACAACTGGTATCAGAGCCAAGGTTCTGCACATTTCCCGAGACCAATGCGCAGCCAACTGACAACTGACAGGAGACGTGCAGCTTATAGTCGCAGGTAAACAGCCCAGGCGACAAACAGACAGCCTGTGGGGCAGGTTCAGCGGGGACCATCGAGATAGACTGGCTGACGACCAGTGGGATAAACGGACTACTCGCGATCAGGACCAGTCATTGGGGGACTGACGGGTCCAGCGGGACACTGATGCAGCGCACAGCTGACGGGCTATGCGTGACGAGGCAGCAGGCGCACGCAGGGGGACTAGGCAGCAGTCGCACGCGGCAACGGGCAGTGATGGCCGGCGGCAGATAGGCCATGCGACTCGCCTGACGGGTCAACGGACCCCCCATGCCAAGTTTTTCTTTAAAATCAAAATTTTTCCTTGAAATCCTTTCAATTACCACTTGTGCTTGGCGGGATGGAGGCACAGGTCACAGATTTGTGCAAATCTGACCCAAAAATTTGGGGCTTCTCCCAGATTTGACATTGTTTATGCTCGTCAGTGATTTTCGAGTCAGAAATTGCAGACATTGCACGTGGTGACCTCAATTAATTTGGGGTTTTTGCCAAATTGGCTAGAATTTTGCTATTTTGAGTAAAATTTCTTGACATTGGACCCCAAAAATTTGGGGCTTTTCATGTATTGGCAAAATTTTGCTCAGTTGGGTCAGATTGGCTGACATTTATGCAATTTTGGACTTGAAATTTTGGGGATTTGCGCAGAATTTGGTAAATTTCTGCATTTTTGCCCATGTGGTGGTTGGTTCATGTACAAACAGTAGAGATTTATTCCTGGGTTAGAAAGAACATCAATGTATTTTGCTGGTTTAGCTTGTGCTTCTGGAGTTTAGTGCATTTACTCTTGTGTTCATGATAAAATGGCTGCAACTTCTTTCAGTTCAAACATCAAGAGTTCAATGGAAATCAAACGTTTTGATGGTCGTGGCTTTGACTTTTGGAAAGACCGTATGCAGGGCATTTTGTTCCTAAAGGATTGTGAGGATGCTTTGTAGGAAGATAAACCTGCACTAATGTCTGATGCAGATTGGGCCAAAGTAAATAAAAAAGCTGTGGCTTACATGAAGATGGGTGTCATTGATGACATCTTGACAGACATTAAGGGTTCAGATATAGGTTATGCAATATGGGAGAAGTTGAAAACTACCTATGAGATCACCACGCCTGTTAATCAGGTGCATTAAATGCTCAAGTTGGTGAATATGCGACTGGATGAGTCAAAGCCTGGAGCTGAGCACTTGAGTGCATTTATCGGGATTCTAAATCAGCCCAAAGATGCGAATTTGGACTTTAAAGATAAATTGAGGGCGATCTTTTTGATCATGACACTGCGTGATGGGAGACCTTGGTGGTTTCACTCAGCAATAACCCCAATCTCTCATATGATGGGGTGAGGGGTTCTATCTTGAATGAAGAAATTAGACGTATGTCTAGTGGAGAAGGCAGCAACTCAGCTTATAATGTAAGAGGCAGGGTTGAAAAGAAAAATGCAAATGCAGGATAGAGAAACATGAGAAAGAGCAAAGGAAAAGGAAAAGAGTGACATTACTTGCTATCACTGTGATCAGAAGGGCCACAAGAAACCTGATTGCAGGTATTACAAGAAGAAACAAGAGAGAAAGAAGAATGCAAGAGATAAAAAGAAGAAGAAAGAGAAGACAAATGCATCTGAGGTAACCAAAGGCAAAGAAAAGGCCAATGTGGCCTCTAGTGTGGTCATAGAGAATCTTTTAGATACAGAGGCTGATGTATTATGTGCAGTTGATTATGATGCCCTTGTATGTTACATGTAGGATATGCAGATTACCAAGGCTGATGTGATCGATGCACTTTTGTTAGTTGATGATGGTGTCACTCAGACTTGGATTGTAGACTCTGGTGCCTCTTTCCATGTAACTCCTTGCTTGGAGTGTTTTGCTATGTTCAATGTAGGCAGTTATGGAAATGTGTATCTTGGAAATAATCGTGCTTGCAGCATTGATGGGATTGGCATTGTACACTTGTCTTTAGACAATGGTCAAGAGCTTGTGTTGAAAGATGTCAGATATGTGCCTGGCATTAAAAAGAGTTTACTATCTGTTGGTCAGCTTGACTTGCATGGCTACACCACACTGTTTGGTGTTGGTTTGTGGAAAGTGAAAAAGGGTTCCATGCTAATTGCAAAAGGAACCAAGAAGGGCACTTTGTATTGTCTGCATTGTAACGCCTTGAATGGCAAAGGCCATATGAGCCAAAAAGGACTTGATGTCCTTACCTCTTTGAAGAGGGTTGATGGAAAAGGCTCTAAACTTGACTTTTGTAATGAGTGTCAGTTTGGAAAGCAAATAAAAAACTCCTTTTACTTTGGTGTCTCTCGTAAGTCCAATGTCTTGGACTGAGTGCATTTTGATGTATGTATTATGCCTGTGAAATCGTTGGGTGGTGTTGCATATTTTGTCTCCTTTATTGATGACTGTTCCAAGAAGATTTGGGTATACCTGTTAAAAAAGACAAGTGAAGTGTTTGCTGTTTTTAAAACTTTGTGTCTCAAATTAGCATTTGTCTTTCTCACTAAGGCAGCTCTAAAAACACCACAATTGGCCCTTTTTGCAACATCACTTGTCTATTTTCTATCACTCATTCATTTTGTCTTACGTAATTAGGTCCATGATTTGTTTTCTCTTAGGCCACTCGCTGTTTTTGTCTTTGTTGGGCTCCAATAAACCCCAACTCTGAATGATCCTGGAACTGCTGTCACCCATGTGAAAGAAACCAGTGGAACTTCTTCTTTAAGAGATTGTTCCTAGTATGTCTAACAACCATCAAGTAGGAAGTATATAATCCTTCTGAAGTATTTGTCTGTGTTTTGATTTTTGCAGAAAGGTACAAGAATGGGAACAACCCACTATGAAGTCTTGGAGGTTGCTGAAGATGCAAGCTACACAGACATCAGAGCTAAGTACCTCTATCATTTGCTTGCCCTTCACCCTGACAAGCTCCACCACGTCGACAGTCCTGTTGATGATGCAGGATTCCATGCCTTGCAAGAGGCTTGGTCTGTTCTCAAAGACCCTGCATCAAGGTCTGCTTATGACCGCCTACTCAGGACCTGCCGCCTAGAAACATCCTCAGCTGTGGAAGATGTTGTCCTTGAGGAAATGAGCAGAGATGATGATAATGATCCTGCTGCATTCTTCTATCCATGCAGATGTGGGGATCAGTTTTCAGTGTCACAACAGGAATTGGAAGCATTAGGGATCTCTTTCTATGGCAGATCTGATTTGCTGGGACAGCAGTGCACAGCTGGAGAACAAGTTTCAGTTGGAACCAGCCCTGCAAAAGCAGAGGGCTTCACAAAACAGCAGAAGTGGTCATTGACCTTGTCTTGTGGTTCTTGCTCATTGCAAATCAGACTACAAAATTAGGATTTCAAACACTTCTGAGACATTGACAGAGCAGGCTTTTATATCATGGCAGTTGGAGGCTTTCCATTGTCCAAAAACGTTATAGTGTGGGAACTACTATGTTTAAGAAAAAAAGTCACTGGGCTTATTAACCTTTTGAACCCTGTATTTGGCTTTACCACTTGGCTAATGTCAGCCCACTGAAGTCTCCCTGGCACTGGCCAATTGTATTTGAATTCAAGACCAACAGTGTGTAGAGTCTATAGAAATTGGAGTTTTTCATCTTTCTCTCAACTCTTAACCAATTCAAATCCTCTCATGAATTCCTCTACACTTAACTCTGTTGGCTAGAATGTGTGTATTGTGTTGAAGACTATAATGCTGTAACTCTTTGAATTCCTCCCTCTTAACTCTGTTGGCTAGAATGTGTGTATTGTGTTGAAGACTATAATGCTGTAACTCTTTGAACCATTGCTTTGGAAGCAATATGGTGCCATCTAGAAACTCTTAATCTACTCTTCTCAAAATCAAGAGTTAGCACAATCAGGTCTTCGTTTTGGGGACAAACAAGTTGTGGATTCCGAGAAGGTGACGATGCTTCTAGGACACTACTCTCGTACAAATCTATTTTAGTGGGTTGAATGATAGCTTACATGAAAGGGGGCAACACTTGGCAACCATCTTTTATGCGATGCTTGGCAAGTTGGTCAATCACTAAGTGATGCAATTTGGCTTCACTAGAAATGAGGTGAATCAATCCCTTTGTGGCACATTTCTTGATGTTGTAACAATCTAGAATCCTATGAGAATGTCAACATTGAGAAAATAGCAATAGCTAGCTCAAAAATGTTATTCTCAATCCATCATCTTTGGGCAGTTCGCTTGAAGGTAAGGTTGTTAGAGCCTTCACAAGCTCCTTACAGCTCTATGAAATGGACCATAAAAGAGCTACTCGTGCTCTTTTAGTTAGATCCTAAGTTGGCAATGTTATAACCAATTGTCACCTATTCAATCTCTTCCAATGCCGTGGGTTATAGATCCATATGCTCTCATGAGTCTCTTGACCCTTTATTTAGACTTTCTGGATCCTGTGGTTTGGAAGAAGTCTCCATAAATTTTCTCTTGTCCAGGTTCAATAGGAAGCTCTTGCATGATCCTTGCACATTGATCTAGCTTCCTTCATGGCATCTATCTCCACTTTGGCAATGTCCGTCCTCTCTACCACCCATCTACACATCTCTCCTCCTCTCTTTGTCGTGTTGTAAATGAGGACCCACTTGCTCTTTGTTTCCAATAGAGTGCCTCTCCTCCTCAAGGCTTCCTTTTTGAACTTCTTGATCTTGTAGAGTGAGGCTAAATGTTGTCTTTGGTAGTTGTGGCTTTAATCCAGTAAGTCCATGGGAACCCCTCTTCTAGGATTAATCTTAGTAAGACCTAAGAACCTCTACTATGACTGCTCTCTCCCAGAAAGTTCATGGGGACCCCTCTTATAGGATTGATATTTGCAAGAGCTACAAACCTCTAGTATGATTTCACTTTGTCTCATTATCCTCAAGTCAGAATCCCTACAACATATTGGCCATCTATTATAAGATCAATGTATGACATGATGCCTCTTAGCTAATAGTGATCACAAATTACCATAGCGTCTAAGATTTCAAGAATTTGACAATTATAAATTAGTAGTGTTTTAGGAAATGCCTTCTCTGGTTGAAATCTCAAAGTTAATGGTTGGTTGAAGCTTCTCTTCTCATGAGATCACTATGTACATAGAATTTGTAGAACTTACATCTAAAAAGGGTCTCCTCCACCATGCATAATCTAAGAATAAAATTGGAGCCTTCCTTGCTATAAGTCTTCCTCATATACTTACCTTTCTTGGGGCATTCAATCTCAAAATTATGGACTTGATGGACTACATAATCTTTCAAGTCATTCCCTACACTCATAGGCTAACTTATCGCTCATCTAGGTCGCTCGATATATGAGTGCTTCACTCCCTCTCATCCTAGTCCACTCCTATCCCAATAATGGAAGCTAGAACAATAAGATGAAAGGCTACGAAGCTACACAAGTACTTACTAAAGCTTCAACTTTCACCATTATAGTTTGGATGGTTGTGGAAGGATGCTTTGATAGACTCTCATTTGTGTTGCAGACTCTATGGTTCCTCTTGATTTGTTGTCTTCTTTGATCCATTTCCTCCTATGCACATGGGGAAGCAAGAGGAGAAAAGAAGTTCATAGAACACTCCCAAGCAAAAGAGGAGAAGCGTCAAACCATCAAACTCAAGAAATCTCACAAGCTCACTCCCCCACCCTCTCTCAAGCTCAAGCTATGATGCAATAAGAAGAGAGATAGAGATAAAGACTATAAGAAACACACCATTGCACACGAAAGCATATAAAACACTAAACTTTTGTCATCTCTTTGTGAACTTTATATACAAGAGTAGGTTGGGTTTTAACACTCTGTCTTTAGCCCTTTGGTCCATTGTCATTTGAGCATAATGCATAGGTCTCATGACATTTACACATGGGATTTTATAAGGTACGCAGGAGAGAGTCTAGTGCTCGGATTTAAAACATATTTTCATCGCAATTATAGGACTTAAATAAACTGGCCAAAATTAGGCTCCATGTTTTGTGGGGATTGATACTCGTGCTCCATTGAATTTCACATCCAAGCTCTCTTCTTTTATTCCTTTTTGCTTAAAGGAGAATCTCTCTTAATTTTGGCTTTTTTTGTTGTATGTTGAAGACATGTAGCAACACCATCCTTGGTAGATCGTGTGGGTCCCTTTGTACTTCATGAGATGGGCAAAGGTTTTTCAAGCATGGTGGATGGCTCAATGATGAAAGTGATGTAGGTGTTGATGGTTGCCACAATTGTGGGTGCTTAAGAGTACGTTTCCCCGGGGGTTGTGTCTATTTGAATGTGCGTGATGGGGGTGTGAGCAAGCGACTGAGAAATGGATCTAATGTTAAGCACGTTGAGGTTCCCTAGGCATGTCACATCCTTGATAGGCAGCCATGAAGCAAGATTTAGAGAAGCACATTCTATTTTAGCATGATGTCTTCAAACATGATACGCTTTGATTTATTTCTAGTCCATTGCTCCATGACTTATTATTTTCGAGAAGCAAATTTGCACTCAGCTATGTTAGGCCTAAACCTTCTTATACCTTTTCCAACTCCTCCTCTAGAAGAGCCTTCTCATGGTGCTGATCATGGTCTCTGATACCTTGAAACCCAATCATTGATAAAGTCACCTATGCTATCTTTGATATTGTGAGTGTAATCAAGTTGTTGCAACTTATATGTATATTTTCTTTGAAGTGTTGAAAAGTACCTAAAATTTCACTTGTGTGTAGGATTCTGTCAGAGAGAGAAGTAATGAGAGAGAAAGAGGAGAGAGAAGATTGCAGAAGAGAGAAAAACTGTAGGAAGAGAGAGAAGAAGAGTGACGAGGAGAGAAAGACTAGATTTAGAGAGAGAAAGACAGGAAAAGAGGAAGAAGCCATAGAAGCTGTGAGCAAGATGGGAGAGAAAGACTGTAATTGTATTAATGTGTCAAAAAGATGTGAAAAATTACATGTCCTCTCCTTTTATACCAATGTCAGTGTGACATGGCATAATATCAATATTATTTACACTAAATCCTTATTCCCAGCTTCTTACAATCCATCCCTTCCTAAAAGTTTTTGCCCTAAAAAACAAACCTGGAAAGACTAGAAAAAGATGGATAGAACAGAGTACTACTCTGTTTTACAGCTTTACAAATGGGGAATGAATGAAGTATGACCAACTACATGAACTGAAATTGAAGAATGGAAGTAAGCCTCAGCTATATACATGATCTGGAGTACTTCAGAAGTACATGGAGCCATAAAGTCTTCAACAAATAATCTCAAAACAAAGTAGACAGCTTGCTGTGTAAACAGACCCGGCTGGACCAAATCTATCATAACTTCTATATCAAAACGAAGCTCGTGAAAAATGCTTTAAGCCCATGTATGGTGTCCATTGCGGTCCATAGTGCAGGGTAAAATCTGCTTTGAAACAAAGAGCTATCTGCAGTCAATCTAAGAGAAAACAATGTCATAGTTAGCTAGATTTCAGCCAAAAGAGTCTACCAAAAAGATGGATGCTGGTCTAAATGAGATCCCAAGCAATCCATTAACCTCTTGGGTCAAAAGGTATTCCGTCATAATGATTGTCCAAGAGAATAGAATGCCCATCAACCACATACTCCAATCCACCCGGATCAAATGGATAAGATGAAGTATCCCCATAATCAAGTCCATGATCACATCCATAATCTCCCGGATCATAGGGAAGCACAATGCCATCTTCATATTCATGTATGCCCAAATCATGTATTATATCATCATCGGACATGTGCCAGTCATCATAACCATGATCAAGGTACCCATTATCAAATGCATTCAATGGCCGTTTTAAACCTTGATTAAGTGTAAACTGATGCTCAAGAATATCATCATGAGGTTTCTCTAAGAGTCTAAAACCTTCAGCATAACCATCTACATCTGCAAGTGCCTCATACGATTCATCAACGAAGATGCCATCAGCTTGTACATCTTGCTCTTCATTGTTTCCTTCTTGTACATCTTCTTGGTCTTCTTGCTCATCTTCTTGTTGATCATGTTGTTCATTATCCAAATCTTGTTGTTCAGCTTGCTCATTGTTCTCTTCTTCATCATCAGCACTTGGAAAAGAACTCATCATTACATTTGGGTAATCATGAGGTACGAACTGATTGGGGTATGGGATACCATGGTAGTTATGAACTTGCTGCTGATCAAAGCTAGAAGGGTACTGATAAACATGACCATTATTGTCACGTCCATAAGAATTGGACTGCTCAATTAAGAAAGGTTCCCATGTATAATCATGACTATGTTGCTGAAAAGGTGGATGCTCATAAGCATAAGCATGTTGTCCATAATAGCCATTCTGCTGCCAAGGTTCAATGGAATGATACTCTGCATTATGACATGGTACATCATGTTTATAAGCATTAACATGCTGTCCAGATGTACTTGCATACTGCTCATGTTCATTTGCATGTTGTTGCTCTTCATATTCATAAGATGCATGCAGATCATAGTGTGTATCATCAGCATATACATGTTGGCCATAAGCATAAGCATTTGATTCAAGTCTTGCTCTTTTTTCTATGTTCGCCTTCATAAGAGCAATACACCGATCAATTAAAACTCCAAGTTTGTCGATATTAGCCTGTGTTTGAAGCCAACCTTGTTTAATAGAGCTGGAGCTATTGATCTCAGCTGCCATTGTAGTCAAGTTGCTTTCAAAATCTTCTTGTTTGATGAGCATCAGCAAGGCTGCATTACTTGTCTATTTCTGTTCTTGTCTTCCACAAGGTGAATTGCGTCAATAAGCTATGTCAACTGCTAAGATCAGCATTGATGCCTCTAGTAGCAGCTGGTTCATCTCTTCCTTGGAATCACTTCCAGGACACAGCTGTCTCAAGCAGCTTGGCATTCAGGTTTACATCCTTCATCACTGGAGTCATTGCCAGGCTCATCGATGTTTGGATAGGCATGGCTAGAGCTTCTGCAGACCGAGCTGCCAACTTGTCTGCCCCCTTTCACACAGCTTGGACCCTTTCCATGCCCAGCAAAGACAACCTTCAGAAGACTCAGCTACAGAAACAATTGGAATTAGTTAAATCTGGGTTTCCCTTCCCCCAATCTTTGCAGCAGCAGCAACAAACCCTTGTGCCACCATTACTTAGCCAGCAGCAAGTGCTTGGTGCTCCTTCGCTAGAGGAGCTTTTACATGTTCTGAATGTAAATGTAGTACAACCTTCTTCGGCTACCCACCCATCATCTAGACAACCAGCATCTCCACAGCTGCAACCACAAATTTTTGGTCTGACTGTTCTAGACCAGGTTTTGAGGCTTCAGCAGCTTCATCAACAGCAGCAGCAACAGCAGCAATAGCTTCAACTTCCTCCACAAATGTTTTTTTGAAGAGTTGATGAGGCAGTCCCTTTCTTCATCTTAAGAGTTGTCACAAACTCCAACCGTCACACACACAACATCATTAGCAATGGCACAGCCACCTTATGCGTATGCACAACCTGCGGGACTCACAATTTCCGACAGACTTTCACCTGCTGTCTCAATGGTTGCATTGCCAATGGATAGCAATCGAGCTGTTGATGTGAAGCCTTGCGTCTCCCAGATAACCTGCCAGCAAGCAAGGTGTCGAGGTTGATATATACCAATGCTGGCGTTTCCTATCGAATTGGATTTCTTCTGAAATCAAGCCTGTGTCCAAAGGAAAAATGACCAGCAACAATCAGATTGTTGATGAAGAAAATGAAGTGCTACTGAATCTGGTTGTGAAGACATTCAAGACGATGTTGATGCAGAAGAATAGACTGTGAGATCTCAAATCTGCAGGAGAGGCTGTCGAAAGTGGAAGTTAAAGCTGCTGCCCTGACCGTGGAGCTCTCCTTGGTAACATGCCTGGAGTGGAAACAACCACATATCTCTTGCCAACCTTTTGGCTCACAATTCTGGTGTTCCCCACTGTGGAGAAGGGTCTATTTGGAACTTAGAGCTTTACTTTCACCCTTAGCAGGAATAATTGCAACACGCATCTCTTGCTCAGCCTTAGCGACGATAAACTTGGGCCTCACAGCCTCCTGCTGTGCAACTTGCTTCTGTTCACAGCCTTTGAGAACTGAGCATAAAAAAGAAGGTGTGTGCAACATCATCAGCGATAGCCTTCAAATGGCCCCTCTAATGGAAGGTCTAGTCTATTGCAATCTCGATCAATCCCTCGCTCGACAGCAAATTGTGCATAAGGTATGAGACTGCACCTAAGGATGCGGAAGCTTACTACGAGTCCGAAAGTGCTTGTGACTTGCGCCTGGTAGATGGTACTATGTCACAGGTCCTTGAGGCCGATCTTCTTGCAGAGAACCCTGAATCAGTGATGGATAATGAGGATCTTTGCGGAGAAGGAAAGGCTGACGTGCAGCAGGAAAGAAGCCCTGTGCTCCCAAGGGCTCCTCCAAGCCTGCTGCTCATCCGACACTCCCAAGGGCTCCTCCAAGCCTGCTGTAACAAAGGCGGGCGATGCTAAGCCAAAGAAGCCTGCACGTACCAATGCTGCGGTGGCAAAGCCAAAGCCAAAGCCCAAGGACTGCAAGCAAGTCTCCAAAAGAAGGTGAAGGTCTTGAAGGTATCGAAGCCGCCTGTCAACAAGGGTTTCAGAAAAGCTGTGAGGATTGCTCTTGTGAGTCTTTTGGGAGATGAGAGAGCTTCCTCGATCTTCACTCAACGATCCATTGGAAAGAGCTTGGTTACAAGGACACAGGGGACCAAGATTGCAGCTGATGGATTGAAAGGACGAGTGTTTGAGTGCTCACTTGCTGATCTTCAGCAAGATGAAGATCAGTCAGCAAGGAAGATAAAGCTCTGAATACTGCTGTATGTGGTGCTTGATCTGAAGCTTAGCAAGCAAGGAAATGTCCCATGCTATCCATTGTAGCAGAGAGATGAAGATCCTGACAAGAAATGAAGTAGAGATCTTGGTTGCACTATGAAAGCTTGAAGAGAAGCTTGAAAGTTGAAGAAGAAGAAGACTCACTTTCGGAGAGTAACCCCACTTAGACCTCTGTCAAGTCTTGTAGTGACCTCCTTCACCCAAAACCCCTAAAATTTTACCTCAAAGTTGAAAACGAGCTGTCAGTTTTGGTCTCCTTGCCTCCAGATTTAACTGAGCCTCCTGCCATAGCTTGTGTGGAGTCCAAGAAAGCTGCCAACACCTTGTGCTACTCCATTAATTTTCCTTACAGCTCCTGTACCTGTTTGATTAGGGTTTTCTCTCTCTTTTTTTTTTTTGAAAACTACAATTAGATGTGAGGAATGAGAGAGAAGACTGGATCAAAGACCGAAGCTCTGATACCACTTGTCAGAGAGAGAACTAAGGAGAGAGAAAGAGGAGAGAGAATACTGCAGAAGAGAGAAAGACTACAGGAAGAGAGAGAAGAAGAGTGACGAGGAGAGAGAAAGACTAGATTTAGAGAGAGAAAGACAAAAAAGAGGGAGAAGCCATAGAAGCTATGAGCAAGATGGGAGAGAAAGACTGTAATTGTATTAATGTGTCAAAAAGATGTGAAAAATTACATGTCCTCTCCTTTTATACCAATGTCAGTGTGACATGGCATAATATCAATATTATTTACACTAAATCCTTATTCCCAGCTTCTTACAGATTCTCATATATTCAAAGGATAATAGAGTGGTAGAGTTGATGCAATATGATCATCTAGAACCTATAACATATGCAAGTTCTCACATCTTTTGACATTAAATATTACCATTACAAAATCGAAGTGTATATATGTGACAGAAAGCACCCAACATATCTTGCATATAAAACATGGTTATATTGATGGAACATTGCGAGCCAATTTTCATTAAATGAGATAGCAAATCTCCCTCTCTTGAGGAGTTGATGGGCATCTACACAATCTATAGATTTCTAACAAGTTCTCGGCATCTTGTAATGGCTTAATAGAGTACCTTTCTATTAATGTAACTTTGTTCACCTGGCTCATTACCATTCTCACATTCAAACATAAAATAAATACATACATATACATGTGTGAGTACATTCAAAAATATGGGAGTACATGCATACATATACATGTGTGTGTGTGTTCGTGTGCGTGCGCATTCGTGTGTATGCATGTGTGCATGCGTGCATGCGTGTACATGTGTGCATGCGTGTGTGCGTGTTCTCTTTAAAAAATGAAAAATATAGTTTGGCCTTCTTGTCATCAACGAGACAATTTACTTAGTTTGCAAATTATACCTTCTTCATTCAGTGTTATTATGATCCCTCTACTTGTGACAAGTGCTTTTGAATCTTAGATGTTGCTTCTGCTTGTAATTTCAATAGTGATGCTTCTAAGCACATCATATATTGTAGAGGGTTATTTCTCTATCCATTATCCACATAAGCGGGGAAGTATCATGCATGCCAACAATGCCTCATGTTTTGTAAAAGGTTCTATATGAACCACTCACTTATGGGCATGAGAGACTTGCTTATATTTAACACTGCGCACCACTAAAGCTACAATCTAAAGATATGGTCTACAATATTCCCAAAGTTCACATGCCTCATATTCGGGAAGGTTGTCTCCTTGGGTAAGATGCATTGTACACAAGTTTCCTCCTCAAAACTCCTAGGGTAAGATACATTGTGCACAAGTTTCCTCCTCAAAACTCCTTCTTAGAATGACGTTTGTGGTCCTTTCTAGACCAAATCTATTTGCAGCTTCTATTATTTTGTTGCTTTTGTTATTATCCAAATTTACTTAGGCTTTTTATCTCCAACTCCAAATTAGAAGTCTTCATGTTCTTTAATAATTCATTGCTATGGTGGAGAACCAAAGTGGCTCTCACTTTTTAACCATCCACATTGAGAGGGGAAAAGAGTATCTATCTAGGAAATGTTCTAAATAACTTGCATCCTATGGCATCAATTACCAATGTACAGTTCATTACTCCCTACAACAAATGGGAGTAATCACTCATAGCCATAGCTAGATGGATGTGAAAGTGTGAGACCTTGTCTAATACTTTTTGGTTGGGTGCTCTTATGTGTGTTGCATATGTTTTAAACAAATGCCCAAAAAGAGACTTGAAGACAATTATTCATTATGGTGCTTGGTTTGGATCCAAGCCTTGCATTTCTCGTATGAGGAATTTTAGATCTTTGGCATATGCTCAGGCATATGCTCATGGTTAGATGCATGCTAAAGTATGAGAACTTGTCTGATATTTTTGGTTGGATGCTCTTATGTGTATCACATGCATTTTGAACAAATACCTGAAAAGAGACTTGAAGACAATTGTTGCTTATGAAGCTTGGATTGGATCCAAGCCCTCCATTTCTCATATGAGGACTTTTAGATCTTTGGCATATACACATGTGCTTTGTTAGCAAAGGCCTAAAGGGATGCTAAATGTTTTTCATTTACTACAGTGTTGAAACCAAAGGCTATCACCCATCTCACCCTTCAACAAGTAAGCTGCTCTATTGTCAATAAAGATGTTATCTTTGCTAGACATTCTATCACACCTTTGTTGGACTGTCAAAAACAACACACTATTGATGCTCATAATGCATTTGGAAACTTATTAACTTTGGTCTCTATCATGTGTAATCTCTAAATTAGTCAGATTGTCACTAAGCTTAATGACAAGGATGTTAAATGTATTTTTATTTGCTATAGTGTTGAAACCCAAGTAAGCTTTTTTGTCCAACAAAGATATTATCTTTGCTAGACATTCTACTACACCTTTGTTGGGGTTGTAAAAAACATCCTACTATGGACCCTTATAATGTATTTGAAAACTTATTACTTTTGGTCTCTATCATGTGTAGCTTCTAAATTAGTTCGATTGTCACAAAAAAATGGACATAATATAAAATAATCCAATGATAGTTAGACATGGACCTTTGTCAGATACATATTAATGTGTGTGTGTGTGTGTGTGTGTGTGTAGCCTATTAATATATCGATGTATTAATCATAAAGACACCACAAAGGCTGGTTGCCACTTGGGGGGGTGGTATGTTTGTGTGTAGAGACCAATGTTATGGTAATGTATATGTGTGTATGAGTGTCCATATATGAGTGTAAGTGGGTGGAGAACATGGACACGTTGTGTGTGTGTGTGTGTGTGTGTGTGCACATATGTATACTTATGTGTATGTGCACTACATACATGCATACATATACATACATATACATGATATGTGGCCACACATAATACATATATGAGAGAGATGTTGTGTATCTATGTGTGTGTGTGTGTGTGTTGGGGGGGGGGGAGAGGGCAAGTATGGACAAAAGTTGAGAGGTAGATCTAACATCTCCTCGCATATCCCCATCATTTTTAGAAAGAGATACTTGCCATACCTTGGGCAATGCTAGCAAGTAATCCTTTTAATTTGTTTCTTAAAGGACATGCTATATCTAGTATATCAACATTGCTAACTAGGAGACATAAACGATGATCAACAACAATGTTAGCAGCAATGCCAGTCTCCATCACATAAGTATCGCATTTCACTGCCATCAATGCCCCCCTCCCCCTCGATTTATAGTTTAAAAAGAAAGATTACCGTCGATCAAGTAGCTAATCTTTCATGGTTTAACCATTCCATACATGTAGTTTCTTGTATCTATCACTTTAGCAAGAGCAAAGCATAGCACAAGCATCATAAGGTTGTTGCTAAATATGATGTACAAAAAATAGCGTGCAGCAACTATAATAGCAATAGTGATCTTTGTAGCATAACCATCGTACTCTATTGATGCTAATGCCCTCTCCCCTTGACTTATACTGAGAGAACATACATATGATTTACATGATGTTTGTTTTATTAGAGCACATGAGAAGTGACATAGCATACATACAAGGTAAACAATGACACAACTAAAAAATATGGAACATGACAACCTATAGTATTGAGCAATGATATTCTCACTTCATTTCCCATCTACATAGATCTATAACACTATTCCCAAGTAGTAAACACAGACACTATCCCTTGGGATAAAAGTTCTTGGGAGTGCCAACTCTTTCTCATGCTATGCATGGTCTTGTGTTTTGTACCTAATATGTGCTTAGGTTTCTCATTTTATATCCATTTACTTGCATATAAGATAATTTTTTTTGTTGTTGTAGCTAAATTTCTTCTAAAAATGAGAGATTGCAATAACATGAGTTTATAAGTGTGTCATCACTGTACAAGTATTATAGTAGTCACAATGACTGTTGACATTAATCCTATTAGATCATATCATTAACAGATCTCACAACATGGTTATACCAATTGTCATCAATGTAATTGTGATTATCCCTATATTAACGTATTTGGGGGGGGGGGGGGGGTTTGTAGTTTTGGGTTGTAAGGGCTTTGTAGGTATACCATCGCATCACCTACAAATACACCTATATAGGGAGTAGTAGTGACTCTAAGCCCTTCTTGGTTTCCACTCTAGGTGTGATTCACTATATCCATTGGTGAACCCTCACTTGTGTGGCATCACAAGGGTGTAGAAGTATATTTACAATTGTATCTTGTCAATGTGTTCTCTATATGCAATAGAACTATGAATGGCAAGTTCATGTATGTGCAATTGGAGAAGAGGGTATTGCAAACTTTTCCAAGGAAATGCAAGGATTAGGTGCAGTTGAAGGAGGAGTAGCTCATATATAAGGATCAACAGATTGAGCACCAATGGAATGAGAAGATGTACTAGAGATGTCCTATCTTCATTGACTATCTAGAGGTGAATTCCCCTACAATGAGAAGGCATTATACCAAAAATACTCGAAGAAAAAGAGGTGCGAGACATAAGGATCTAGATTATTGGTAAGTAATTCCACATATATTCTTTAGAATATGTTACACTTTTATGTCTCTTTCTAAAGAGACTATAGCTAATCATATAGGAAAGTGATACCTCTAGTGCATTTGTTATTGTAACTCATTATTTGGGAAGGATTTAGGGTGAAGCCACAATTTTTAAAATGTTTTGATGATATTGATTGTCCATACTTTAGCCCTAAAGTGATACTATTTGTGGATGATAGCATAAATAAAATGCAATGTTAACCCACCTAACTCCTTTATATGTCCATCTACATTTTAAAAAAATCCCATGGATACCATCCTCTTTAAACATGTACTTTCCTATTTGACTAAGAAAAATCCTATGAATACCACCCTCTTGGAATACATGCTTTCCTATTTCCTTAAGCTAGTAGGTTTTCATGTGGAAGCCTAGGAGTTTGTTAAAGAACACCCATTTTAACCTCCAAAAGCAATGGAGCTAGATTTATATTTAATGTTTGCAATAAATATGTTCATTTGCTTTGTGCATAGTAGTTCAATAACTTGCAAATGTATTTGTGAATTTAGTATTTTTTTGTAGTTTTTGTAATAATTTCATGCAATACAACGTGAAATATATCACTATATTAAAATATTTGATTGTTGAAGTTTGGAGTTTAAAATGAAGAATTCTTGGAATGAATAAAGCTACTCGTAATGAAGCAACACAAAGCTATATTTTACGGAGATTGTGAAGTAATTGCTTGCAATGGCCTATTGTAAACAAATGCATAATTTCAATCCATATGAAAGCCTAATCAAATGATTAAGAGAGAGAGCAAGAGAGAAAGAGAGAGAGGAATGTGTTGGTTTATCCGTGTGTGCATAATTGAAGTACTAACACATCAATATGTAATTACAAAATGCGTGCAAAGAAGGGAGAGGAAGGGAGAGAGGGGGGATGTGAATGTATATGTAGTGTGATATCTCATATGTATGCATAATTAAATCATTAACATTGTGATAATATCATCAAAGATAAGCACATAATCTTAATCTAGTGATGTAAATACTCATGTTGAGATAATAGATTAGTCACTTGCCCCATAACTTACATTGCTCGAAGAAGAGTGGAACATGATCTATATCTCATGCTTGTTTTAGAAATTGACAAGGAAAAATGATACATAGGAAGTATGCCAACGTGCATAATTGATGGTGCATCTATACATCTCAACCCATCTGGCATAAGTGCAAGAAGGAAGGCCAGGGAGCCTTATAGTGTAGTGCATAGAATAGAGTGATGTGTTTTGTGATGATTGCAAAGGCCTGTCTCGTATGTGCATAGGGAAATGGAAACATGCCTAATTGCTAGTGTCGTAACATCCCTCGAATCTCACCTTGCAATTGATTGAAAGAAAAATCAATCATACCCAGTCTTCCCTCTATCTTACGCTCTGTTGATGAATATAAGAGGGCAACTTGATTCTAGACACCCATTGATTTAATCCTTACTGCCACTTATGCGAAGGTTATATTCCTTGTGCACAATTGATGGTGTAACAGTGCATCTCGCCTATGCTAGCATAGGTGCAAGAAGGAAGGCCAATGAGCCTTATAGTACCATGCACAAGAACAAATCATGCTTTATGCATTGAGAGGCCCAATTCGTACGTGCAATACTCCATTCACATATCTCACCTCTCATTTAGATTTAAAAAGTAAGGACTAATTGCTCACCCCACCCTTTGTCTCATGCTCTGTTGATAAGTACAGAGGGCACCCCATACTCACATCCCCATCCTGTTAGGATGAAAGCTGACATCACTCAAGGGGTTATCGATGAAGATCAACGTTGGCTTATTGCTGATATCAAACAATATCTATTGATGAAGAGGCGTACCCAAGGAGGTAGCCTACAAGTTGAGAACTTATATTGGAATATAGGAACATGTCATTTGTTGAAGGAGACATATGCTCTACAGAAAGTCAATGGACATAGCGCTCCAAGGGAGGTAGCTTCAGAATCGAATCTTGGAAGGTTAACTGAGGAATTAGTTGATTTGGACAATGGGGTATTATCACCTTTTCCATAGCCAGCTTCCTACCCAAGGGTGTTTGCCACATTTTTCTAGAGCGAGGCCTGTTATGACAACGAATTTCTTCATTTTCTTCCATAGCAGTTCTGATATTTTTAAAAAATATTAAAAAAAAACTACTATTGAGGTGTTTTCACCTTTTCTCGAAGAGTAGGACAGCATGATAGGGACCAAAGTCCTTTTCTCCCATATAACCAATTTTTGTTTTGTTTTTTTCTTTTTGTTCACATGATTAGAACATTACTTATCAGAACCATCCATGCCATTACTGTGGGATTAGACAAGAAGGTAGTAGAGTAGGGATGAGAAGTGGAACTCAGGGGGACAGAAGGTGTCAATCCCCTCATCAAAAGAAAAATGATGGGTATCAATTAGCAGTATGCAAAGCATTACCAATCAACACACAAGGGTTGAATGGGCTATCAGTTATGTCAAGATCCCTAGGGAGAGTAATACTTCTTTAGGCGATAACCATTGATTTATGAAGGGATCTTCAGAGGCGACAATGGCTTGTATCTAGACAGAGCCATTAGGGTTGACAGCAAGTACCTTATAGAGGCCCATCTAGTGCTGTTGGAGTTTTCTTGGGAACTTACCAAAGCGCAAATCATACATTAGGGCTAGGTTACCTTCTTTGAATTCCTTACACTTGATAAAGCTATTACAATAAGCCTTTCATTGATCGTATGCAGCTTCCATGCACTGCAAAGACATTCGTCATATTTCTTCAAACATTCCAAGTGTAGAAGACAACATTGTAGTGAATCAACATCTCCCAAGCGTTTGGTAATAGCCACTTGCAAAGAGGATAGCTCTAACTCGACAGGGCAGATGCTTTTGTGCGTACACCAACTAGAAAGGTGCCTGTCCTATAGCAACCTTATAAGAGTTTTTGTATGCCTAGAGGGCCTTTGTTAGTCAATCCTCCCGATCATGGCGATGAGCAACAATCGTCCTTGTTAGGATTGAACAAAGAATGCGATTGGTAACTTCGACTTGGCCGTTGGCTCTAGGGTAGTAGGGTGTGGACTTGTGATGTCATATCTTATAAAGCTCTATCAACTATTCCATAATCTTGTTTTGAGAAAGTGAGTACCTCTATCACTTACCAACTCTAAGGGACTGCGAAAATAAGTAATGATGTTCTCATACAGAAATAGGGCCATGCTATTGCCAACATCTCATTTTAGAGCTTTGTCTTCACACCACTTCGTCCTCATAAAGTTTGTACACAAACCAAAATGTATTTATTCTACTTCCTTCTAGTTGGTGAATAGATGGGGCCGACGACGTCAATGCCCCACTTCTCAAATGTCTTTAGGGGAAGGATGGGTTGTAGTTGTATACCACAGGTTTTGGTAGGCTTTCCTATCCGCTGACAAGCATCACAACATTTGCAATAGTCGTAGGCATCATTGTGTAATGTAGGCTACTAGTATCTTGCAAGCAGAGCCTTTCTGACTGTCGCTTCACCTGCAAAGTGTCCTCCACATAGGGCTCATCATGGCATGCTTTAAGAACTACCCCAATCTCACCTCTTGCAACACATCTTCGCAACACTTCATCTTTTCCTTTCTTATATAGGGTGCCACCTAGTAAGGTATAGGGGGACTAATTCCAATAGAAGCTTCTTCTTCTCACAGTTGGAGATGCAAAGAGGATATTGTTGAGTGGTCAAGATATTGGCTATGCTTATGTATCATGAGTTAATGTTTCTTTTAGAAAGAGGAAAGTATCAGGGAGGTCTGGGTCATCGTGCTCCTCTTCGTCGCTTTGAGGTATTCACGATGATAGATGGTTAGTCAGGGAGCAGCTAAGGAGCGACTAGATTTGGTAAACACTTCAAAATCAAACTCATGGAACAAAAAGAGCTATCTCATCATTCGCTCTTTCACATCTGCCTTATTCATTAGGAAGGATAGTGCCTCATGGTCCACACAAAATTTGAACTGCGTCAATAGTAGATAGTGTTGAAATTTTTCTAAGGTAAACACCGTAGCGAGATACTCTAACTCTATCGTCTCAATGTGTAGTTTTTTTCTTGATCAAAGCTTGTGTAGTAGATAGGTTGATCTAACTTTGAGAAGCCTTTTTGACATAAGATTGCACCTAGCCCTTTGACAAATGCATCAGTGTACACATGGAATTCCTTCGTTCAATCAAGAGGTTGTAGGATGGGTGCTTCAATCAAGCATTGCTTCTTTAGAGTGTTGAACGATTCATCACAATCAACAGTCCACATAAACTCTGTATCTTTTCTCAGGAGATTATGCAAGGGGGTTGCCTTTGTTGCAAAATATGCAATGAACCATCTGTAATAGCCCACATGGCCAATAAATATCCTCAACTATTTGGGACTGGTTGATGATGTTAAAGCTATAGTTTTCTCAATCTTAGCAGGGTCTATTGCTATCCCTTGTGCAAACAATGGACCCAGAAGAACTCCTGAAGAGACTTCAAAGACACATTTGCCGAGGTTGAGAGAGATTTCATGCTCTTGACATTTGTCAAAGCAGTAATCCAGGTGTGCCCAATGCTCATGGATTAGGCTATAAAAATAAAAGTCATATAGGTATACCTCAATGAAATCATGTAGGTGATTTTGGAATGCAGTCACATCACCACTCTTTGAAAGGTAGTAGGGGCATTACAAAGACCAAATGGCACCACTCTGCAAACACAAGTTCTACATTCTATTGTGAAGGTTGTTTTGGATTGATCTTCTTTTACTATCTAGACTTGGTTATATCCACTGAATCCATCCAAGAGGGAATAGAGCTCATGTTCAACCACTATGTCTAGCAATTGGTATGTGAAAGGAATAGGAAAATTATTATTCTTAGGTCTGGGAGTTCAACTTTTGGAAGTCCACACATATTCGTAGCTTTCCATTCTTCATGGCTACTACAATGATAGGCAAAATGCATTCACTATTGGCCACTAGATAGATAAACTAAGCCCTTCTATTGGTTTTATCAGTGGTGTTGGCTTTCGTAGGAGCTGGATTGGGATAATCTTTTGCTATGTGGCCTTCTCCTTTGCATCGACTACATAAAGGATTTGTAGTCCATGGACCTTTTAGGGTTTGGACAGTTTGGTGAGATATGCCCCTTTTCTCCACATCTATAACACGTGACTTTTGATCTCTGGCCACTACCAGATTGTTGTCCTTTATAACTCTGAGAGGGAAACCTCTTTGGGCCAAAATTAGGACCAAACTTTCTAGGCTTTGGTCTGATATCTTGGTTATCATCTTGGATTTCAATAAGTTAAATCTTTCTTCCTCATCTTTCTTTCTTCTCTCATGCATCTCCTTCAGAGATCAGATATCTTTTGTATGGTTCTTTCTTAAACAATACAAATAGAAGGCTCCAGGGATAGTTTGTTTTTAGATACATTTAGTGGTAAATGTCTTTCCTGATGGCACTTTCCACACCATGTATTAGATTGCATCACATCTCTTCCACCTCCTACAGGATTGGATATGTTGGTGAGCTTACTACATTTTTGTCAGACGACCAATCAAATCAAACACTCAGACATGCACCCCTCTTCCGACCACTCAAATGGGCATAGAGCCCACTCGGATGGTCGAATTTGGGACTTGGACAGTCAGGTCCGGGACTCGGATGGGTTGTCCAAAACACAAAAAGTGACCATTTTTAATCACTCCAAGACCTACTAGGAACAACACCTAGTAGCTGCCTAGCTCCTTGGAACCTAGACTCACAAATGAGACCATAAAGCTGATTGTCCCCAGAACTCTAACCTAATAGTCCAAGATGACTAAAATTACTGAACACCAGTCGCTTACCCCTAGTAGAGACCTAATTTGACCGCCTCAGTTGATCACCCAATCACACCACCTATCAAAACCCACAAGGGACCCAAAATCAATTGTTATGAGTAATCAAGATGCATGCAAAAGAGTTGCAACTGCATGAAACTGATTGGATGTGATTGAGTTCATCCAAGATTGCACCTTGCATCATAGACACTTTAGTTCATCCAAGATTGCACCTTGCATCATAGACAAGCACTTTAGTGCATGTGAAAATTGGAAAGCCTGATTTCACACAACTCACATTGAGTCACACTAATCAAGAGTGTAAGTGTGCGTACACTTGTAGATTAATTAGATTAACAAGGAATAGACTAAAGGGGATTAAGCTAAGAAACGAATCCATTAGTAGGAGTGCAACCCCGAAACTCAAACAAGTGATCCAAGACACCAGAGATAAAGATCTAGGGAAGACAGAACCATCAGACCACTGAGGGAAGGAAGGACTATCCAAGATTAAAGACACAACTCTAGCTAGCCTAGTCAACCTCATAGAAATACTAGTGGCTCAAGAGACAACTGCCATGATAGGTACTAGCTCAAATGAGAATGGCCTCGACCTCGACCTCGTCCTTAACATAGCTAGGTACCTGGATGACATTTAGCAACTTATCACACAATATGATCAACAGACAAGGATAGCACATCATGGAAGACCTGCAATCGATACCATAGTCAATCTTGAGGAGGAGAGGAGGCTAGAAAGGATCACATTTATTGTAGCACATAGTGAGATATAACCAGGAGCAATGGGCTCAGAGGTCATGTTAGGAGAGAGAGCTCAACAAGGTTCACAAGATCCTAGCCATCTCGGTAAAAAGAAAGCGATAGGAAATGTCGATAGGGAGAGAGCCTTAGAAGTAGACCTTATAGTGAGCAAGTTGCTCACAAAGCAGTTTCTAAACAATACCAGCATCGAGCAAAGTGGAGCAACCTTGGCAACATCATTGCTAGTTGCCGGAGTCACCCCATATAGTTGGATCCAAACAAAGATATCCATAGTTTCAAGCAATTTGATGAATATCAAGCAAGCAATGACCCCTATAGCCTCATTGAGTAGTTTGAATAGGTGTGTGAGGCTAACAACCTCATGGACCCGCTCAACGGGCACAAGCATTTAGTCTTTGCTTAGGAGACAAGGGATAGAATTGGTTTACCAGTCTAGATAATGCTAAATTGAATAATTTCAAAGATTTAAAGGATCTCTTCATCAAGAGATTCTCAGAGACAAGATACTCTGATAACCTCATCATTAAGTTGATGAAAGTCAGCCAAAAAGACAAAGAGGACATAGGAGACTACATCACTCATGTGAGGAGTCTCTACAAGAGGATACCTACATCTGAGTGACCTAATGAGAGAGTAGTATCCACCATATTCATCAAAGGGATCTACAATAATGAATAACTCTATAAATCCTTAGCGAGCAACTCGAATCTATAGAGGGATATGCTAGCAAAAGAGTCATTGAGGAGGCTATATGAGTGGATGACTTGCTCAGAGAGAGAAGCTCTAGGGCTACAAAGCAAAGGAACAAAACACTTAGAAATACTAAGAGAACCACAAAACTTAGCAAAAAATCAATCCCTAGCAAGAAAGATAAAGGAAAGAGTGTTGACCAGACCCAAGCAATAGGTGATCTAGATCTGATCACACCACATGAGTCAACATGAAGGCCAGTATGACCTCACATGCAGTGTGTGAATTGTGGAGGAAACCATCTCCCATCAGAGTGTCTCGATCTTAGATCCTAGCCTTATACCAAATGTGGAAGATTCGAGCATGACATTATGCACTACTGATTGCCAAGACGATAGCCATACTAGCAACCCTATGCTCAACCATACTATCTAGGAGTAGGCAGCCTTACTTTGAAAGGGGATCCCCTCTGGCTCTATCCACACCTAATGATTCAAAGCCAGCCACTCCAAGGATTGACATCAACCCAACAAGAATCCCTAGACCACCATGACCGATAGTGACCCATCCACCAAGTGATGCTCCAGTGCACTTTGTAGAGGCAGAGGGAGAGGTAGAGGCCTAGAAGGATGTTAAAACCATGAGCCCATAACATGTTGGACGTGTGGCCATCTAGGGCATATCTCATCCCATTGCATTGAAAAGGAGGAAGAAAATAGAGAAAAGGCCAACTTGAGGTGTCCTAAGAATGTAGAGTCACACACCTATTTGCCAATTCCCCTAGGCAGAAACCCCCACTAGTTAAGAAATTATGCCATCTTTTCTGTTTGGACTCTTTTGTGTTGAATCACCTGATAATAATGCCACACCCATCCCCATAAATGTCAAATGAAGCAAGTCGATATTTTGTTACTTAGACCTAGCGACCTAGCTGCAGTCTCTATAGGAAAGAGGAGGAAAAAGAGGATTGATGCAAAAATAACACTCAAAATAGAGAGCACGACCACTTTAATAAAGGGAAAGAAAGTTACCAATGCAAAAGCAGAAACATTTGCTTCTAAGGCAAGGGAGAAGGAAAATGCTAAAGTTGGAGAGTACATTGACTCCAACAAGCAACTAAAGGCTATGTATAAGGTCAAAGAATAGATAAAAGAAGCACAAGCTCACTTGCAAGATGCTGAACCTATAATTGAGGATGAGATCAACCATGATGAAAGACAACTTGTCCAAGAGCAGTGGTAGGAAGTTCTTGAAGAAGTCCTGGGAAAGACAGTTGGCAAGTTGCTCACCACACTTATATCAACTCTCATAACATTGCCACTAGGAGAATTGCTTAGGCAAAACCCTGCATTGTGGCAAGTATTGAAGCAATGGGTAGAATGGACCAATAGACATGAACCGCAAGACTTGCCTGACCATGATGTTGTGGCACATATACCAAGCCTAATGTTGAATCCAATGTCTAAGTCTCCACAAGTGAATGCCTTTTGGGGAGGCACTGAAATACACACAGTCTTACCTATCATTGTCGTAGGAGATACACTGCAGAAGGGGATAGTAGACACATGAGTAGGAGTTAATGTACTTAGCTATACAATCCTACAAGCTTGGAGAAACACACCAGTAGAAATTTCATGGTTCAATGTCACTCTAGCAAATGGAATGAAGCTTAGACCCTTCGGAGACTTGAAGGATTGGCCTTTAAAGATAGTGGGGATTCAATTCTTTGTGAACTTCATAGTCATAAAGGGAGTGGATTATGATATCATGCTAGGTAGAACTTGGATAAGGAATGCCTGAGTGATAGAAGATTGGGGTGATGGCATGATAGTCTTAGGCAATAGATCAAAAGTAGTTTGAGTAGAGATAGACGCTTGGAAAACCTCACTAGTGAACCTCGATGCCATCTTTGCCATGCTAAAGGGTGACTCAAAGACTAGAAGTGATTATGGACCTCTAACTAAGTATATTCCTTGTCTTGAGGATGAGTGAGACTTGATGCATGTATTGGCAAGCATTGATCTCCCATTCTTTGATGATGAGGATGAATATAGGCCAGCTATAGACTCAATCTAGCAAACCCAACAAAGCCACAACTTGTAACCTACCCACAGTGCTTCTATGCATGATGGTTAGGAGTTCCATCAACCAATTGACACCAATCACCTATCATGTCCCAACTAACAAATTGGAACCCCATAGAATCCTTGAGTACCTATCGGGTGAGATAGCTTGCAACCGAGCTGCAAACCTAAAGCCCACAAAGGATCTCATGAAGAGTAAGGAGTGGTGATGGATTAAGATGCATGAATTAAACCTGTTATACAACTAGATTCTCATTACAAGTGAGAAAAAACTTGAGGATAGGAACCCTGAAAAAAATGCGGAGTTTGAGTATGACGATTCCAATATGAGTATAAAGATTGCTATTCCAAGAGTAAGGAAAGCAAAGAGGAGGTGGAGACCATAGAATATGACATGGATGGGAGAGTCATTGAGAAAATTAGAGAAAACTCCAAACCTCGAGAGATCAAATCTTTTAGAGTGAATGAAGGGGTTGCCAAGCTAGATTGCAATTGAGTTTGGCTAGATCACCTAGAGGTAGTAGATTATGAGCAAGTGGGATTAGTCCGTCCTGGCACCACATCAATATTTGGAGTGGAGTTAGTCTTAGAACTATGATCACCAAGGGAGAAAACCTCTTCTAGTGAGGATTGTGTGTACGACTCTGAGTCAAAGGTAAGCTTTGATAGTGACCCTGAAATGCCTTGACCACCTAGGATCAAATGTACCAAGGGGGACCTCTCAGTCCACCTAAGTGCAAGAGTCTAAATAAAGAGAGAAGCAAATAGCCAAAGCCTTCAGAGGTTGACCGATAAAAGAAACCCCAAGGTTTTTCCAAGTGCTTCACAAAGTTTAAGAAGGGTGATCAAATAGTGGTGTTAGTAGGAGCCAAGCAAAAAGGGAAAGCAAATGAACCCATCGAAGGACCAATCAAAGTTAAGAAAGCCCAAGGGAAGGGGACAAGCCTCAACTTGTGTACATAGCAGATGACCTAACTAAGGAGGAAGAGACTAATCTCATATATCTCTTAAGGGAATTCTTCAATGTGTTTGCATAGTCCTTAGGTATCATGACTCATAATATTCCCATGATCCTTGATGTAGTACCAGTCAACCATAATCAATGAATCCTAAGCATGTGCATGCAATGAAGGAAGAGATTGATAAGCTACTAAATGCAGGATTCATGTATGAGATAGAGCACATGGAATAGGCACAAGATGGCATCTTCCACTGAATGGGGGGTGTTTGCCTACATAGTCATGCCATTTGGGCTAACCATTGTCCCTAGTACCTTCCAATGCCTCATGTGTGCCATCTTCAATGACAAGCTTAGAAAATGTTTGGAGGTATTCAATCATCGATGACTTGTGCATCCACACCAATTGGGAAGAGAACTTATAAAAGCTATGAATAGTCTTTCAATGCTATAGGCAATACGGTCTCTCACTAAACTCCTTAAAGTATCGGTCTTGGGTGAAGCACAATTGTATTTTAGGGCACATTGAGTCAAGGAATGGGATAGCCATAAACTCCTCAAAAGACAGGGTAATTGTAGACCTTCCCCCTCCGACCAACTTCAAGGGAGTTCAATGCTTCTTAGGCCACACAAGGTACTACTAGCGATTTGTGGTGAACTATGCATTGATTGCTAGACCCTTGTACAAGCTATTGATAGTATTCAAGTGGACCAAAGAATGTCAGCAAGTCTATGAAAGGCTTAAAGAGGCTCTAACTTCCACTCCTATCTTAAGAGCCCCAAATTGGTCCATTACCTTTTATGTGCACATTGACACATCGAAGTTTGCTGTGGGGGCAATGTTGTGCTAACCTAGTGAGCATAACCTTGATTATCTAGTGAGCTTTGCTAGCATACATTCCACTAATATAGAAGTGAACTATTCTAGAATAGAGAGGGAAGGGTTAGCCATGTTGTTTTCCATAAAGAAGTTTAGACATTATCTTCTAGCGACACTCTTAACCTTCTTCGTGGATTATCAAGCATTGATTTATCTTCTGAACAAACCCTACACAATAGGATGGATTGCTTGATGGTTACTTCTACTTTTAGAATTCTACTTCTTTGTGGTAGTATGCTAAGGCAAACAATACTATATGGTAGATCATATGTCTTGCATACCCAAGGTGAAGCAACTAGATAGGGCATCAATGTTGACCTACCAGATGCATATCTTTTTAGATTATCTAGTGAATGAAACTTTTTTAGAGTAGACCTCACACTTTATTGGGATAGATGATATAGTCCACATTCTAGAGAATGGATTGCCTGAATGACCCATAGAAAAAGCTAGGTTAAAAAGACTAATTTTGAAGATCCAACCCTATTAGTTGATTGTTGGTCAATTATATTAGTTAGGACATGATAGACTTTTAAAGAGATGTGTTTGCGAATATGAAATGCATGATGTGCTCACGGAACTAGATATGGCGGGATTACTGGAGGACATTTCAGTGGAGATACCACAACATGCAAGGTGCTCTAGTCTCAATTGTGGTGGCCTATGCTATTCCATGATGTAGCCAAGTTTGTGAAGCACTGTGATGAGTGCCAATAGACCAAAGTCCCTATTCATACGGACAAAACGGATTTGACCCTAGTTATTGCACACTAACCATTTGAGAAATGGAGAACTGACTTCATTGGTTCAGTCAACCTTGTGGCACAATACTCACAAGCCAAGTACATCATTGTTGCCACAAACTACCTCATCAAGTGGGTAGAAGCTCAAATAACTCGCAAAAATGATGCTAGGACCATGGCCAAGTTCCTTTGGGAGCAAGTAATCTCATAGTTTGGTTGTCTCATAGAGTTGGTTAGTGAGCAAGGCACACACATCATTAATAAAGTGGTTTCTCACTTGTTATCCAACTTATTGATAATCCACATGAAGTCCTCACTGTATTATCCTCAAGCTAATGGTCAAGCTGAATCCACGAATAAGATCTTGGTGAATGTCCTAACAAGGGTAGTCTTTGCTTCATGTAGTGATTGGGACAGCAAGCTCATATAGTAGCTTTATGGGCATATAGGACGGCCTATAAAATGGCCATAGGACAGACTTTGTTCAAATTGACCTATAGAGTTGAAGCGATTCTACCAATGGAATTCTTTGTTCCAAGCTTGAGAACAATAGTCCAACAGAGATGGGAGGGCAAAGAAGCATGGACAAATCATTTGGTAGAACTAGAATACTTATCCCAGACTCGTCTCATTGCAGCCCATACCCTAAACTGTGAGAAGGTGTGACATAAGAGTTGGTTTCACAGGCATGCCAAACAACGAAGCTTCGAGCAAGGAGACCTAGTCTTACTATACTTTGTTAAGGGACACAAGAAGACGATGAAATTTAGGGAATTGGGACCTTTCAAGGTTTACAATATTAGTAGAACTACCAATGTTGAACTCGAAACCTTAGAGGGGGAGAGCATAATCTTTTTCAATGGAAGTCGCATAAAAAAGTATTACCCTTCATCATATCCACTCCATGAATCTCCAATGATAGAAACACCAACGAATGTGAGTTGCAACCATCACTGAAATAGAGGATGAGGATGAGAAAGTAGTAGCACCAGCCTACCTGCATATGACAAAAAATGCTCAAAACACATACACCTTTGACTTGCTAATAATTGATGAGGGAGTTGACTATAATATCTTAACATATAATCATTAGACCACCATTGGTCAACCCCAATTGCAAACAAACAATGCAAAACTTAGACCATTTGGAGGGTAGTCCTATCCACTCTTGGAGAAGTGCAAACTGATGGTTTCTATCAAGATTTACAGCCTACCTATCATCTTTTATGTGCTGCCTAACAAACAAAGTGTTGGCAACAAGGAATCATTGTTGGGTCGCATGTTCAAAAAACAAGCTCACTGTAATGTTGACTACGATGACTTGCAAGGCATCCACCTTGCCATAGGCAATGTTAGAATAGTAATAGATTTTAGCAAGGGAACCACAACCATCAAAAAGGCTAGTGTGCCACAGGTTGTCAACCCTAAGGAGGGGGTCATACACCACAACATACACCCATTGTGAAGTCCCATTGGCATCTAGAAATCACAACCAATGCTATAAACCAAATAAACAAGTGGATCCCCAAGTGTAGACACAGTCTCACAAAATTCAATCATTCAAAACTCATATTTTTCATGCCTCACACTCTAGACCTAAACATAGGAGCTGGTGCTCCTATGGTGCATAGGTGACTAGGCTATGCTAGCTTCTAAAAGACCTATTGCATGCCCAAGGCTACTATGAAGGTAACACCTTGTTGTGGTTGCCTAAACTCACAACTGGCATGTATGATCCTCAATCTCATGCTCCAAAGAATAAGGCCCAGAAATGTAAATCAAAATAGGATAGGAGAAAACCCAAGAGGAAGGATGCTGAATCCATGAGTGCTCTAATGGTCTATTGACTAAAAGCTTAACCAAGTGTCAATGAGCAACCAACCATCAATGAGCTCCCACAAAATAACTCTGATGTGATCACCACTACACAATTCGATGACAAGATGTCAAGTGAAATTCCAACCCGATCAACTCCTCAAACAATGCTCATCAAAGGTGATGAGAATCCCAAAGTAGAAACACCACGTACCAGCATATTAAGCCCAACTAGACCAAATCCACCAGCAGGCCTTAAGCCATTGCAACAACAATGATCCATTCTTGAAGTTGCTTCTTCGAACATCGCCATGGACATAAGGGATGACTTAGTAACATGCATTTGACGATTGGACTCAACTTTCACATTGTTTGCTCAAAGTTATGAATGCTTGGACCTAGGTCTACTTGATTGACCACATAGCAAATGACGTACATTCCTTGCTATATTCTTGGGATGAATACCAATTCATCTTCATTAAGTCTTCCACCATTGCATAAGAGTTGATTCCCAATGAACTTTAGAGAGAACAAGCCTTAAGTCAACACTTAATCATAAAGCAAAATTCCCATTCCACCACAAGAACTTGTTGAGATCCAACGATTAGTGGACTCTGAGTCCAATTTCTTACATAAGTGGTATACTCTGTGCATTTCATGGGCACAAGAGGGTTATGAAATCATGACCAATGTAGAGCAATGACATGCCATCAAGAAATTTGAGTATGACCAAATATATGTAGCCCCAACTTCATTTAGGGTATTAGAAATGACACAAAATCAACCATTAGAAGGCAATATCATGCTACATCCATACTTGGATAGGATCCTAATAGAGGAGGAATTCCACAATGCAAACCGAATCGGCTTGGGTAATCTCTTGACCAACGTATTGACTTATATCATACAAGTGGGCATTTGTCCACATGATATGGATTGTCATGTGACACTAGAGTATAATCCAAAGTTTAACGATTGGCTCTTGAAACAGTAAGGCACACTTCCACAATCCTAGGAAGGATTTTCATCATTTCCAAGGGGGAGGGGATATAGTGGAAAGTGATAGAAAAATCAAAATAGGAGTTGAACTTCAAAAGAAAAGGATGAATTGAGCTTTCTTCTTGTTTTAGTTAAAAATTCTCCATGAAGTTCTTGTGTGGAACATATGGATTGATTGATGTGGAAATTCTCATTTCATGATTTATACATTTCACCATTTGATAGTGTTTCTTCCTAAATACTCTACCATTTATGCAAGAAATGTCATTCAAGAAGAACTCATTGTGGGTTATTGTGCGGTGATAGGAACCCAAATGGCAGGGTAGTAGGATAAGACCAACAAGCTCCCATTCTCGGAGGAAGAACACAAAAATATAGCTTAGCCATGGAGACATGCACCTTCAACCAACTGAAATGTTGCAGCATCCATAATTTGGAGGAGTTGGTGACATCGGAAGAGGTAGCCAGGGGGATAATAGAACAATGCAATCTTGGAAGTACATGGAGAAGGTGGGCTAGGACATAGATAATGGCAAATACACCGAGTTCCTAAAAACCTTTGATGTTCCAAAAAATAGTGGCACGGTGACAATCATTAGAGAGATGCCACTAGAAGGGTGGAAGTTAAACTTAGCCTTTGAGAAGGCCTTGGGGCTAGTGGAAAAGCTAGAGAAGAGGCTAAAGAGAGATGTTTATGAGAAGTTGAGAAAGGATAAGAAGAAAGTCTACATGAATGATGGAATCAACCCGACTGATATTCTTGAGCCCACCATCAGAGTGCAACAAGAAAAAATGGTCCACACCCTCTTCAAGTCAAAGATATAATGCCCTTATGAACAAAATAGGAGTACCATTGCTTGAAAGCCTTGTAGCAAATACCCTATATTAGGTAAACTAGATTGCAATAAGAGAAAATGGTCCACACCCTCTTAAGTCAAAGATATAATGCCCTTATAAACAAAATACGAGTACCATTGCTTATTGAAAGCCTTGTAGCAAATGCCCTATATGAGGTAAAATAGATTACTTATGTTCGAAAAACAGTCTAGACATTAGCAAAGATGCAAGCAATAGCTCCAAGACTAGCCAAAGGAGAGTCTCTAGCTATAATGGCAAAGTCAAAGAGGAAAAAATCAACATGTCCAAGGTGTCAACCATAGGGTTCAGAGGGTGTTGATGACCATAATCCAGGAAGCCTTGGGAGAGGTGGAAAGAGAAGAGGTAGTGGAGGAAACCCTTGAATAATCAGTGATCCAACAAGAACATTGTTCCCCCACTCCAATGAGCCCTCCCACTTCATCCTCAACAAGGAATTTGGGGGAGGAAGAATTCAACAAATTTCAACAGGAGGATGTAGAGTATGTCATTAAGGACAAAGAAGCAAACCACCCCACTCAGAGTAAGAAACCTCTAGTGAAAAGATGATCAATGAAGAAAAAGACTCAAAGCCATCAAGCCAAGGGGAAAGAAGGAGAATCACGTTGAAAATACCTAGGAGAACGAAGTCCACCATTGAAGAAGATAGAGAATTGCAAAAGGTTGAAGGAAGCTTGAGGAGGAGCATAAAAAAAGACAAGAGGGAAAAAGACAAGAGGAAGAGGAAGAAAGACTAAGATAAGAGATGGAGGAGTAGATAACTCTTACCATTAGAAGATTAGTGGAGCAGACCTCCTAATCTCAAGAGTTAGCCATGATGAGCCCCACATAGGAGGACATGCCAAGCACAAGTGCTACTACAGAAGAGATGGGACAAAGACCAATGGTGGCAGAAGCCAAGGGAAAGGCTTCTCTACACACAATCCCACCAGCCATGGCCTCAACAAGCACTTCAATGCAAGGAACCAATGAGGGGGCAGTTAATGGAAGCAATGTCATGGATTTGGTGCAGTATCTTGTAAGCAAAGTGTAAGAACTTACACCTACACCAAGCGAAGGAGCTCCACTCACAGGAACCAAAAGGCTAGCAGTAGGCTGATACGAAATTACACCAAAGGACTGAAGGTACCGCACCTAGAAGTATTTGCTACTTTGATGCTCTCAGCCATGCACAACATAGAAAAGTGCGATGAGTTGGTAAAAGAGCTTCAAAGCCAACATGACAAGATAAATGAAAAAAGAAAGGCTACACTCATCAAGCTAGACGAAGAGAGGAATGCCTTCGTTAGTAACCTACCACCTAGAAAAAACGAGGTAGATGACCATAGTAATCAAGGAAGTGATGGCATTAAAAGAGGCCTTAAAGAGGCAAGGTAGGGTGAAGAGAGTCTAAAAGACCTATATGATGAAGAAAGGGAGGGCTGCATTGCCCTAGAGGCACAATGCACTCTCATATCTCAAGATAGGAAATGCCTTGAGGAAGAAATTAGTAGCTTGAAGCAACAAAGAGAATAGCTATCCAAGGAGCTACAAGAGGTAAAGGCACAAAGTGAGCAGGAAGCAAGGAGAAAGATGGTGAACCTACATAATCAACTTCACATAGCACTCCATGAGCAGGCCACCCTAAGGGAACATGTAGAGTGTCAGAACCAAGAAAAGAAATAAATAAATATATTATGGCAAGAGCAAGAGCAGGTGATCGCTACCCTAGCTCAATACCAGAACAAAGGTTTGGAGCAGATGAAAGGGAAGGCCAAAGAATAGGTAGCCAAGAATAAGGACATGATTAAAGACTTAGCTTACCAACTGACCCATTTAGAGAGTGAACACATTGTGGTAGAAAACAAAGCTGCAACGGTGGAGATAGGGATGTTGGAGCAACAAAAAGCATTCTTAAACACAGTACTAAACGTCACTCAAACAAGAGAGGAAAAGAAAACTGAGGAACTCAAAAAGAAATTAGAGTTGGCAAGGAGAGCACTTAAACATGGACTCCATGCCAAGGCGCCAAGGTGCCCAAACCTAGCACTAGCTTAGGAGTGGAGGAACAAAGAGCCAATTTAATCGTGACTGGATTAACCATGCAAGGACTTAAAATACTAGGGTTTGGGGATCTAGAGCAATGAGCATAGCCTCTCCCTAAAGAGCTAAGAGAGCTAATCCATGAAGAGGGGTCAGACTTTGAGCTTGCCCATGTTGAGGAAGAGTAGCTGCATGAACCAAGCCCCCCAATACAAACACAAGCACAAATAGAAGAGCATGGTGAGGAAGCCATGCCCCAAGAGAATGGTAAAAATGAGGTATAAGTGAAAGAGAGCAGGTAGCACTAGCATTAAGAAAACTCCAAGCCAAGCCACTACAAGTTTCTCATGTGGCCATTCCTCAAGAAGAGGAGTGCAATCCTCTGAACTAGAATGAGGAACTTGTAGTATGGGAGTAGTGGGAGAATCATAATTGACCATTTGAATTCACCTTCACCTTCCCTTGAACACTAGATAGAGTATTATCTCCAAGAGTGGTGGAGGAAGTGATAAACCTCTCGGCAAGGCTGGGGAAGTGATGGTCAAAGGAGAGAATTAGACACCCTACAAGGTGGCAATAGAAGATTGTAGAGTATTGGGAGGACAAGGTGGTGGAGGTGCCTAGGAAAGTGGAGGGGTATGAAGCACAACCTAAGTGGTGCTTAAACATCTCAGGCTCTAACTCAGATGTCTAGATGGCATTTTGTAACATACTACCATATGAGAGGAATGATCCTACCTACATGCCCTACTTGTGGAGAATTGGAGTTGATTTTAATCGAGAGGTGCATGCTAGGTACGACTTCCCTAAGATCTATGATGTGAATGCCAGCCCTTCAGAAAAATGCTTAATCATCAATGAGAGGGACCTCTATCCATCCATATCAAGCTTCCTCAAGGACTTCTCTTCTTGCCTAGATCCAAGCCTTAATCACCACTTGTAATTATCTTTGCCTCTTGAAAATATTACTAAAACAAAAGTCTACTGTAGAGGAAGAGCAATTACTGCCTCTTTTTTTTGACATTAATGTAGGAATAGATAGCTACGCAATGGCCCGCCTCATGATGAGAGCCACACTCTTGCTAGCATTTTGTATGAGCTTATTAGAAGATATGGACGATAGTAGGTTCACTAGGTGCAACCACCCATTTTTGTCCACCAGGCTCCTCAATGTAAGAATCAACCTGAAAGGATATATGCAAAGCAGAGCTTTCCTAAGCAAATCCCTCAAGCCTCCCTGGTAGCCTGGCCCCTGCCCATGAACCGGATGCCACTTAACGTTCTCCCTTGTAATCAAAAAAAGAAAGAAAGAGAGAAAGAAAAAAAGAAGAAAAAAAAGAAGAAAATAAGTGAAAATGGAAAGAAAAGAAAAATAAAATCCCTCAATTTGTACTTTATGAGCATCACAACCATTGGACCTAGGGACCACCCTAGCCACTCCCCCACTTCATAACTTAGGGCACATTAAGGGCATGTCATTTTGATAGACCTATCTTCCTATGTGACACACAACACCTCCCTTTATATGAACTAGATCCTCAAGTGTGGGACAACATCTTAGGCTTCCTATGGTTTGACCCATCTCCCAGTCCCACCATCACTTGCATAGTGAAGTACATGGTAAGGTAGACACACCCCTTAGGAAGTGCACTCTTCTTCTTTTCAAGTACATTGTGCAGTGGTGAGGCAAGCCAACAAATGTAGAGGCCTTCTTCAACCACCCATCTATCTATCGAGTGACAACCTTTAAAACCTTCTTCACATAGCATCTCCAACATGATATACCTCCCTAAAGGACCCAAGAACAATTCCACACAAAACCTCAACATGTTTAGTCCGTGTACCATCAAGTGCCATGAGACTAGTAATGTTAACCCTTGGAAGAACAAGACAAAAAATTTGAAAAATTAAAAGCAGAAGACAGTCCCAAGGAAAGAGAAAGATAGAGAACAAAGGTGCACCAATACACATTTGAGGACACAAAGCGCATGAAAAAGTCTAAATGTAAGAGGGAGGTACACAAGAATAAGCACACCTTAATATTTTTGCAAAAAGAGTGTCATGCGTATTGTAATTTATTTTGTAAAAGAGCATCATGCTCTCTCCTATGCAAGTTGTAAAGAATGAGAGGCATGGGTCAAGGCCAATGCTAATAGGAAGGAGGAGGAAAAAGAGTGGGGGAATGGACATATGCTATACCAAAAAGGGGATGGCTGCCCAAGGAGGAGATAGGGCATGTATAAAAGTCAAAAAGTGAATGAAGAAGCTCATTCTTGGTGTGTGGCCAAACTTGCTCTCTTCTTGCTTCTTGCTCTTACTTCATTCTTGTGTATGAGAGAGTGACAGAGGGAGTGTGAGAGAGAAAAAGTGTGTGTGTGAGAGTGAGGGACCTGGAGAAGCTCTTCTTCTCCTCTCTTCATCATCATCTTCTTCTCTCCTCCTTTTTCACGTATGGCTATGGAGCTTGAAGCTTGGAGCTTGCGGATGGAGCTTGCTTGAAAGTGCATCGTGGATCGTGGAGCTACCGACAAATTTGTTGGGAGGAGGCAACCCAATCGGATTCAAAGGTAAGCTCACTACATTTATTTGTGTGTGGAAGAGATTGCATGACTATGTGAGAGGTAGCCAGAGCTCTCAACTTGAAATGCTTGAAGCAATAAGAAGTCCGTGGGTCTTGGCAGTGTGCTTGCAAGAGTGACGACACTCAATCCTAAATACCACATTTGCATTCTCTATTTCTTTAGGGGTAGAGTTGCAATCTTTCTCATTCTTTTTGTCTTTTTTATTTATCTTCTTTTAGCATTCTTGTTTCTTTTTAAAATACTTGCAATTGGTCATTTTATGCCATTTTTGTCCACACTAGTAGCAAGTGACATCTTGTTGTTTTTACTTACTTTTGTTGTGATTTTTGTGTTTATTTGCAACATTTGACTTATTTTCGGTCCTTCTCTTACATTATACCGTTGATCCACTGCTATCCCCACTTGTCTTACATCTACTCTCCTCATTGAGAATAGAACCATGCACACAATCAAAAGTCAAGTTTGGGTTGTTGCTCAATGAGACAACCAATGCTTTCCATAAATCTGGTAAAGTCATGAGTAATAAGATAGCCTTGAACTTGGGATCAAAAGATTGCAAGCTTGGATATTGTAATAATTGACTCAAAATCACAATAAATTCATTCAAATGCTCTTAGGTGGGCTTGGACTCATGAAGCTCCAAGTTAACCAACTTTCTCATGAGATGGATCTAATTGATAGGAATTGTATTCTCATATGAAGCTTTAAGTTTCACCCAAGCTTTATGTGCAATGGAGAGTCCCTTGATATCAACCAAGTTATCATCTGTGACTACCATTTTGATGTTAGCAATAGCCTTCTTATTTATCTTAGCCGATTCTTCATCTGACAAAGCAACATGCCTTTCTTCTTCCAAAGCATTATCACAATCCTTCACAAATAGAATATATTGCACACAATCTTTCCAAAGATTGAAGACATGGCCATCAAATTTCTGAGTCTCAAAAAGATTCTTTGTGATGCACTACCTACCGTTTTCAGCAATAAGTTTCTATAATAAAGTGTTGAATATTATTTGCCAATAGCAAGGTTGCTGAATATAGCAACAACTACATAAAATGCAATCCCAAAGGTGCTCAAGAAGCAGATAATTTGCTACAATTTCAATCCAAATAGGCTAATTACATCATATACATGCACAAAATGTGATAATTATGCATAAAAGACAACTCTCACTTCAATAATACATCATCATAATGCCCATATGATGTTTCACTGCACAATGAGCATTCAACAATACATGTACTAAAGGAAGCTACCTGTTGACAACAACATCCCAAGTAAGAATTTCTTCCAATCAACAATGAATCTTTTGATTTCATTGCCAAAGCATGAGTTAGTGCAAAATACATCACCAATGTGAATAGTCCCAAAATTTCTCCAACAAATCTATTAGAATTGTATTAATACAAGTTCTCGAGTGCCAAATAAGGGTAAATGTTACACAAATTTAATAAATTATTCCAAAATCCCAAATTTATTGAGCCCATACATGCACCAATGATAGTGAATTCAACTTATTTGAGCAAAATTTCAATGATACATGAAAAACCCCAAATGTTCCAAAGCCAATGTGTACAATGTCTCCAAGTTTTGGGTCAAATGCCATTGCACAAGAATTCATTGTGCAAGATTAGAGAAAATCCCAAAAGGGCTAACTGCTATAGTGTCAAAAGATTTCTCCAGATTTGATGATGAATGTAGGCCAGGTCACCACAGGAGGGTTTGATAGTTGTTGCATTTTTCCAAAAGGTAATGCCGGTTTTCCTCTATATGATTTTAGGGTTTTAAACTATATGTCTGATTTTAGGGTTTTAGACTATCTATTTGAGCAAAAACAACCTACGCCTACGTACCTGAGTAAAAAAAGACCTACATCTGTACCAAATCTAGGGTTTCAGGAATGTCAATTGCACACACATGACCCATGACGATTTGATGATTTTCTCATGCCGAATAGTTGGATCTAACTCATATGGACTTCAGAAAGCATGTATGCCTCAGCAAAGCTCTGATACCTATTTGAAGGGGGTATGTGCAATAGGAGTGTAGTGTGCAACAATATGAGTATAGAGAGAGCAAAAACGTGAATAGGGTGTGTACCAATGTGGTACACACAAAGAATAAAAGAATGTATTTATACTTGGGATATGTTACACACCTTGTAAGGGTGCATTCACATGTACAAGTAAATATATACACAAGAAGTGTAAAAAAGGGCCTTTACAACCAACAAGTTTGGGCATCCATTTTTTACTCGAGGAGATATACAAATTGTCAAAGTGGTGGAACAATGGAAGCATACACAAGTGTTGAAATAAACTATTGAACATAAGATAGAAGAGAAAGAAAGAGAGAACAATACAAAGAAGAGAACTCAGAAGAATGCTCTAGAAATGGGATCCATTCGCATATAATAGTGAGTCATTGGTTGCCAATCATAAATGCTAGTCAGCTAGCATACTAGCATCATAAATGCCAATCTGGCATAAAATACTCACAAATAAAATGCCTAAAATAGTTACAAGTGTGCCCATCCCTAATAGGAATGCTCTGACTTACATGAGTTGAAAATCTTGCTAACACCCTCTCTTAGATCATGGGTGATATGATACAATAATACAAGGAAAATAAGTCATCACAGTCCATACAACATAGAACCAGTGGAGTAGAACCATGGATACCAAAACAGTGGGTGATCAAGCCACCATCAAGGTGCCTCAAAGAGAACCTGATGTCAATGTCAATCATCCCAACTCCTAAAAATAGACAACCATAGCATGTCTTTGTGTCTGTCATCAATATCATGTAGTAGCATACAAGACCATCCTGTCAAAAATGCCTCTGAATATGTGTGACCATGGATTCCTTGCCTTTGGCCATAGACTACCAAAGCGTCCCCTCATGTGAGCTCTAGACTAGGAGCCAATCCCACTCTCTATCAAATACTAGCCCATCATGAATCTGGATGTCGATCCCAACTCCAGGGTTTGAATTGCTAGTAGAACTTCTCCAAAAATACATCAAAGAAGAACAAAATAGGCATGCACATCATTCGAGTCCCATGTAAGCACAACTTCCTCATGGTTTTCCTCATCAAAATCTTCAAGAGGTGGAAAAGGACATTGAGGATGGAGAATAGCTCCACAAACAATGTACCATAACTACTTTTGCACAAACTAGGCTTCCATGAAAATAGTCCATCTTAGATAGTCAAGCCCATGTAACTTATCATTTGTAGAAGCACGAAGGAGCCATATGGAGAGGATAATGAAAGGATGGAGAGAGAATACGGCCAAAAAATAGCAAAGACTTCATAATACGAGCGTTCACATGCAATGGAACCAAAAATCTGATTTGAACAGAAGGGAAACTATTGTAATTTGATGAAAACTCAATAAAAAACTACCAAAAATAGCAAAAATGTCTTGTAGAAACAATCCTCCCATCCACAAGGGGTAGAAAACCAAAAATGTGGACTGATGGACCAATTAATGTAGCAAACCAATGATTACAAACTATAACACAATTGCAAGCTGAAAATGCAAGGGAAAAAACATAGGTAGTAGTTGACCTCACACAAGTTGAAACTATCAGCAACAAGTCGCCTAATTATAGAAAATGGAAGGTGAAGACCTAAAATCAATAGAAAAATAATAGCAGGAACCTAGATCTTGCAATCTAATACCATGTCAGAAGTGGTGTAGTAATGGAAGCATAGACAATTGATGAAATAAATGGCTTAACATTGAAGAGAAAAAAAAAAGAGAACATTGCAAAGAAGAGAGCTCAGTAGAATGCTTAGGAAATGGAATCCACGTATCAAACACGAGATAGTGAGTCATTAGTTGTGTGGGCATTGGAGCCAACTCGCAATAAATATGCTAATCATAAATGCTAGTCAACTAGCATATTGGCATCATAAATGCTAAACTAGCATAAAATACTCACAAATAAAATTCCTAAAATAGTTACAAGTGTACCAGCCCTAAGAAGCATGCACACAAACTCACACATGAGTTGACAATCTGGCTAACACCAATAGCTCTTGTACATCTACCCTCTTGATTTCAACATTCATTGATTGCATATTTCCACATTCTTCTATCTCTTCTCTCTCTCCCTCTTCTCTTGTGTTTATTATCTTTCGGTTTTTTCCATACACCTTTGCATTCATTGCACTCTAATACTTTAGAATTTTGAATAGCAGATGTCTTCTGTTAGAAGTGAATTCAACAATGAAAGCATAAACAAATGGTGTAATAAATTGCTAAACACAAGGACACAAGAGAAAAAAGAACAACAGAAGAACAATGCAAAGAAGAGAACTCAAAATAATGCTTGGGAAATGGAATCCATATACCAAACATGAGAATGGTGCATACAATATTGATTCATTGGCTCATCGGCACTGGCAATGACTCCCTCTCTTCGACAAAGCCTGTAGGTGTTGATTCAATTGAATGAAGAGGGAGCTTGGTATAAATAAAAGAAATCAATGCCAAAATAGTAGAAGGTCGACCATCATAAAATGCTCCAAATAAGAATTATAAATGCCATAATAAAATGCCTAATATACCCAGCTATACCTAACATAACTTAGGCTCAACATGAGCTATGTAGACTGCTAACACCCTCTCTCAAATCATGGGTGATCCAATACAATATAGTGATACAATGATAAAGTCATAGTCCATACAACAAAGAATCACCAGACTAGAACCATGGATATCCGAGCAGTGGGTGATCAAGCCACCACCAAGGTGCCTTGGAGAGAACCTAATGTTGATGTCGATTGTACTAGCTCTTGAAAAATAGAGAGTAGTCATAATAGATCTTTGTATGTTGACAATGTCTCGTAGTAGTAGCATACGAGAACATCCTATCAAAAATGCCTTTGAACATATGTGAACATGGATTCCAATCTTTGGCTAAGATTGCCAAAGTGTCCCCTCATGTGAGCTCAATCACAGTCTCTATCAATCGTCATGAATGTGGATGATAATCCCAACTCCAAGATTTGAACCTGCTAGATTTTGATCAATGTGTCAAGGAAGTCCCTCCCTAGAACGTGTGCACATGTATAATTGTCTAGATGAGGCACATTTGCCCCATCTCACTGCCCTCTCACACTCCCTCTCTGGCATTGGAGAGTCATGAGGAATGACCACATCACTTGTACTAGAAAGTAGAAGAAGTAGGGGCAGCCAAGCCCTTCTTATGATCTGAAGAAGATGGCCCATGCCATGCCGTAGCTTTGACGACCTTACTTGAAGAATCCTAGTTGGAGTCTGAGGAAGAGGATGAATCGACATAAGAGTCTGAATCCTGCTTCTTCTTCTTTTCCTGCTTCATCCCTTCTTCTTTTCCTGCTCCATCCTTAAAGCCACCAACTCTTTGCAATCCTTATGCTAATATCCCTTCTTATCATAGTGATAACATTAGGCCTTGGACTTCTTCTTCCTATCACCCCTCTTTGAGGCTATAAAGACCTCACTAGAACCACCAAATGAGGATGGAATCCTCCCCTGTAATCATAAAGATGTCTTATGCTCAAGTAGCATCTAGGACATCTATAGAAAATTGATGGGTGTTGATAATGTTTGAGTTCACAAAGTATTGGCCACTCCATCAAATTTTAGAGGGAGCTTGTAGAGCATAGTCCCCACAAGATGAGCCTTGGGTGGGGTGGATTGCATGTGTGAAAGCCAATCTTGTGCCTACGTGACACGAAGTAAGAAATGATGAATAGTATCCTTTGGCTTGAGCTTCATTTGCTGAAGCTGGCCAGAAAGAGTCTCACACACATAGGCGAAGGAGCCTTATATCACATTTGAAGATTCATCCAAATTGCAAAGAGAAGTCCTACAAATTGCGTGACTACCAAAAGAACTTCTATGGAAATGCAATGAAAAAGGAAAAAATATGCACGAGCATCATCAGTATCCCATGTGACATACTTCTAGTCAGCATCCATACATCCACATCAACATTTGTGTAGTATTTCTATACAATCAGGTTGGATTTGTTTCAATCATTTAGCATTTATTGGTAGCTCCGGACAGACTTGGGGCTTTTCAGCTATTTATAGCTTCCCCTCTCCACTTGGCTAATCATTCTCTTCTCTCTTCATTTCTCTCCATGTTCGTGTCCTTCTCCCATCATACTCTCATATGTTATCAGAGTGAAATGAGATGACATAGATGTGATCGGAGTTGAGATGCCCCCCCCCCCCCCCCCCCCCCAAATTGCAAATGCAACCATTCACATCAGCATTGTGCTGGATTGCAGCTCTTCTCTGTAGGTGACAATCTCCATCAACAGACACAATTGTTTCTTGGTACAGTCCAGCTCATCTTGGTGAAAGTCTACATTAGTGTTTTGTGCAAATGCACTAGTTTTTGTATTGGTGACAGATGATCTCCTCGAGACCAACCATCTACATCAATTTCATTGTGAACTTGTAGTTGTTTTCCAATGTTCAAGGTATTTCCTACTATAAATACGAATTTTTGGGTATTTTTGCAAGTCATAGAAGATGTCTTATCACTAGTTCGTAGGCTTTGATGATTCAAAGGATGAGCATTTTCATGGTTCCTCTAAAAGGCTTTGATGATTCAAAGGATGAGCATTCTCATCATTCCTTTGAAAGGCAGTAAGATTATCATGATGATTTTCATGAAGACCAAGAAGACTAGAGGTCACCAAGTCCATTTGTATAGTAGCCCTCTCCTCCACCCTCCCTCCATGTTTCCCAAGAGACCTGTCACCATGGTCTTACGATGCCTGCTATGGCACCCTCGGTGCAAGTGCCCATGCATTCTTCTTTGCCCAAAGAGGACCACTTGGATGGTTCTAACTATTCATTGTGGTCATGTAAGATGGAGTGCATTCTGGACACCTTCGACCTTTGGGAGTTTGTTTCTCATCTTGTACCCCATCCTGTGGAGGATCCCAAAGTAGGACCAATGATGGATTTTGCTTCCCTATGGATCAACTCAACTCTCGAGCTTACTATTTTATTTTTATGAGCTTACAAGATTTTGTCTTAGTGCATGTTTGCAGATTCAAGACTATCGTAGAGGTATAGAAGAAGCTAGCATATTTGTACCATCAAAAGATGCTTGTCCACCTCATATCCCTTGAAAAGAAGCTTGGAATTCTAAATGTCGATGATTCTCCTTCCATGAAGGACTACATCAACAAATCAGAGGACATGAGAGATGAGCTTGCATTTTTGAGATGGACTATATATTTCAAGGACATGGAGATGATTCTTTTAACTCATCTACCATCTCCAAAGTTTGATGTTTTCTATACTAATCTTTTTGACTTGAAGGACTCAAGATACACTTATTTGGGAGGATCTTGCTGTGCTAGTCTTGGAGCATGATGAGTAGCTTAGAGATCTAGGTTCCAAGGGATCTGACTCTAGAAGGCTTTTACAGTAGGTGTGAGGGGAGGGAAGAAGAATCGAAAACCCTAGGCCAAGAAATAGGAGGATAAGAAGGATGATTCCAAGGATTTGAAGAAGAAACTTGAGTGCCCCCATTATGGAAAGGGCACTCATCCAGAGGAGAAGTGTTGGCAAAACTAGCCCCATTTGAAGCCCAAGGAGGGCTCCAAAGATTCAAAGGTTGCACTGGCTAGCATTGAGTTGACAATCTTTGTATACTTGTTTGAGGTGGAGGATACAACTCTTCCTTCTTCTTCTCATCAAGAGAAGCCCTAGCTCATGAATAGTGGGGTCTCTTCCCACGTGACCTACTACCAAGTTTGGCTTCAGGACATGAGATCCAAAGGGGGATCTATCACCATTGGTGACAACTCTTCCGTCCTTGTACGAGGATTGGTGACAACTCTTCCGTCCTTGTATGAGGATTGTGGACCATTCTCCTATTGTCCAATCAGCATACTTCTTCAGCAAAAGTCCTTTATGTATGAGATTTGAGCTTTCACCTCTTGTCTATTTATGGTCTTACACAACTAGGTACCTGAGTCATTTCCACCTAGGATGTAGTCATCATGGAGGATGCATCTATCAGAGTACTCTTTGGGCAAGTACATAAGAGGGTGGCCTTCACACACTCACAGCCCTTGCTGCACAATCTTCACATGAGCTTGGACTACTTTGACATGCTCATTATGGGCATTTAAACCTTGTGTAAGCAGCATTAGACAACCTCATCCATAGGTTGCTACTGAGAGAGCTTTGATATTGCTTGAGTTGGTTCACACCGACCTTTGTGGACCTATGGGCATGGCTCCCTTGGGAAGGTTGTGTATCTCATGCCAATTTTTGACGACTTTAGTCATTATGTGTGGCCCTACTTCTTAGAGTACAAGAGTGAGGCGTACTTCCACTTCTATGATTGGAAGGTGTTTGCAGAGACACAAATCTCTTTCAAAGTTTGCGGCGTATGAGCATACCACAACAATGACTTTTGTTCTAACATATTTTCTCAATTTTGTGGGGATCACAATATTGAGGTGGAGTATTCCCATCTGAATACACCATCCAAGAATGGTGTGGTGGAGTGCACCAATCAGACCATGCTCACAATGGCCTAATTGATGTTGGAGCAAAGGATTTTACCCTATTCCCTTTGGGGTGATGCATGGTTACCATGGAACATATCCTCCACGTGGATAGGAAGAAAAGAGGAAGTAAACTTGACCCCAAGTTAAAGAAGCTTATATTTGTGGGCTACAATAGGACCACAAATGAGATATTAGCTCTACAATCCAAAGATTCAAAAGATTGAGGTGAGCAAGGATGTGATCTTGAATGAGGCTATGGCTCCGAAGATTCGATTGATGGTCCTTTTGTTGTAGGTGGTTCTTCGTCATTGACTAATCCCCACCCATAATCAATCCTTCTCCTTTCTTCTAGGTTACCCATTATCATCCCTCCTTTTTTTGCGACTTATCCCCCTCCTTCCTCTGCTCCTTCTCTTTCGACCCTTTGACCCTTGATGGCTCCATCTACTACCTTGTGTTTCTACCCCTTCTCCATCTCCTCAAGTTTCTTTTGGGGGGGATTGAGCCATCAGTGGGGGAGCCTTCATCATTGAATGAGGAGAATTTACCTTCCTTTAGTGAGGGGGAGTCCCTTCAATATACAAGTGCTTTATAGGTATCAGAGGCTACTTGGTCTCCTTCACAGTAGGTTGAGCCTATCCCCATCCCCAGGTGTTATCACAAGCTCATGTAGGAGTCAAGGATTACTCAATTCCTTAAGATACCTCTTGGCTCATGTAGATCATCCAAGCTTTAGGCCCAGCAGGATAGTTCACTTTGTGTGAATTATCCCCTCATGCCATAGATTCTTCATGACCACGAACCTACTATAATTGATGAGGCTCTTGCACAGGTGGTTTGGCGCACTCCTATCTAGGCTGAGCTCAATTCTATCGATCAGAATTAGACTTGGGAGTTGGTTCTCCATATGAAGAAGTGGAAGGTGATTGGTGTAAAGTGGGTCTATAAGACCAAGTATCTTGCAAATGGGACCTTGGATAAGAAAAAGGCTAGGCATGTTGCCGATGGCTTTTCTTTTCAGCCAAGCAAGTTTGGATTACTATGAGACCTTTGCACCTATAGCTCAGATGTCCACTATTTGAGCTATCTTAGGTCTTGTTGCTCATTATCATTGGTTGGTTTATCAAATGGACATGAAGTTGTCTTTTTTGAATGGCATCTTGGAGGAGGATTTTGTCTCATGGCCTCTCAAATTTCTTGTGTAGGGGAAGGAGGACCATGTTTAGGGTTGCAGAAGGCACTTTATGGCATGAAGCGAGCTCCTCGAGCTTGGTACTAGCAAATTGATTGCTTCTTCTTACAAAGTGGCTTCCATAATTTGGATCATAACCCCAATCTTTATTATGAGGTTCAGGGTGATAAGTGTGTGTTGGTCATCTTGCTTGTTGACGACCTTATTATTAGGAGGTCGATTAAACTTTAGAGATCTTGTGACAAGAGTTTGACGTGATAGATCTTGGGATCCTCCACTTCTTCCTTGTTTGAAGATTTTTCAGATGGCATAGGGCATGTTTAGCTCCCAACATAGGTACATTCCCAAGTTACTTTTGGAGTTTGGTGTGGCCGAGTGTCCGCCTATTTGGTAGGAGGTGATTCCCTTCCAAATGCTACTTGGTCAGGTTCCTTGTTGGATCATTGATCTAGCTTGCTCACACTTGTCCAAGACATTTCCTTTGTGGTGGCTTTGTTGTCTTCTTTCATGAAGACCCTTGCTCAGGCTCATAAGAGAGTCTCTTTACACATTCTACACTATTTACAAGGGACTCAATCCTACAAGATCTTGTATGGAGAGGGGGCTACTCTTTCTAGATGGAGTGACTCTAATCGGGTAGGTGATGTGGATTTGAGGCATTCCATTATAGGTTTTGCTTTCTCCCTTGAATCAGGAGCTATCTCGTGGAGTAGTAAGAAGCAACCTACTATGGTGCTTTCTTCTACTACACTCTTTGTTTGACTAATATGAGGAAGTGTAGCTCTGCCATATGTTGGCAAAAATTGGCTTTCCCCAAATTAGACCCATTCAGCTATGTGTGCCCTACCTCTGGCTAAGAACCCTATGTTTCATGCTCCCACGAAGCACATCGAGGTTCAATACCATTATGTTAGAGATTAGATCATGGATTGTGAGTAATTGGTGGTCTATTGTCCCATGGAGCACAACACTACAGATCTCTTTACGAAGCCTTTTCCCAACGCTTCCACGCTTCATCTCATGAGATTGTTGGGTCTTCAGAAACTCCCAAGATATGAGGAGTGTTAGCTCGACTATTTTAGGGTATGTTGGTTTGTCATCTCCTAGTTGTGAGCTTGCACTATTAGAGTTTGACAGAGACATTAGAGCTATGATAGTTGAGTGCACTTTTCCCATGCTTTTCTTACGTTTTCTAGTCATTTTGCTGCTCCCTATCACATGGCCATTGCTTCAAATTGCCACATCAACATATATACAACCACATCAGTATTTGTGAAGCTTTTCTATGCAATTGAATTGCATTTATCATAGTTGTTTGGCATTTATTTGGCAAGTATTTTTGGCCCCAAATATAGGTTGGTAAGGGCTTTTCAACTATTTATAGCTACCCCTCTCCACTTGGTTGATCATCCTCTTCTCTGCAAGTTTTAGGAGCACACTTTGTCTCCATCATTCTCCTCCATCTGTGATGTTGCTACCATAATCATTCTTAGCCTGATTTGGCATGCTCACTGATACCTCGGGCTGCGTGTAGGGGTTGACCAATTCACACTATTGTATTCAGGGTTCATCTTTAGTCACTCAAGATTTCTTTCTTCCTTCTCTTGCTATCTCTCTCTCTTCCTTTCTCTCTGTGTTTGTGTTCTTCTTTCGTGGTGCACTCTCACAAGATCATATCACCAAGTTGGAGAATATGGGGGTTGAGCTAGCATCCCTTGGTAAGTTGATAACTTTAGAGGATATGTCAACGATTTTATTGACTCAGCTGCCATCTCCAAAGTACGATGTCTTCTATACTAGCCTTCTTACCTCGAGGACCTCAGAGACTCTTCTATGGGAGGAGTTAGTCTGTTGGTCTTAGAGCATGATGATTGTCTCAAAGAGGTTGAAGCCAGTGGATCTAGCTACATGAAGGCTTTCACATTTGGTAGTACGAGATGAGGGAAGAAAAAGAAGGAGAAATAAAAGACAAGCACAAGAAGGAGAAACATGAGAGTTCTTCAAGCTCAGGCATAGATTCAAAGAAGCCTATTGCCCACACTATGGGAAGCAGACACATCCTAAGGAGAAATGTTAGAAGAAGTACCCTCACCTTTGTCTAGGAGCAAATGATGGAGCTAAATCATTTGAGCCTTCCTCTACCTCTACACTAGCTATTACCCATGAGTGAGTGTTCCTTCATATCCATTTCTTGGAGGAGCCTTCTTTAGTGGATGCTTCATCTTTTGAGAGGCCCTAGCTTCTTTACAATGGTGCTCCAAGTCATATGACTCCATGAGGAGATTTGCTACAAGATCTTTGTCCATCTATGGCACTATCGATGACATTTGTTCAATGCCCATATTAGTGGTGTTGGCACGTTGCTGTTATTACGAGCTCATTCACCAAGCTCCATTTTGCTGGTCCTACATGTTTCAAACTTGAGCTTTCCATTCCTCTTAGTTTATGGCCTTACTAGTCTTGCTACCCGGGTCGTCTTCACCAGGTAGGCAATCTTTATTAAGGATTCTTCTTTAGGAGCTATTTTAGCAATAGCTTGGTATAAGAGAGGCTTTACAGGCTCCATTCTCCTTCTCTTATGCAAGGTCCTTCGAGGCAGTTGTCTACTATTGCACCCGTTCCTAGTTGTGTACCATCTATCCTAGATGTTTCATCCCATCCCCCACCCTCTCCTCTGATGGCTCCCTTTGTACCTCCCATTCCTTTCAAATGGGGACAATAACGATGATGCAACTATGGATTCCTTGGCCCCGAGCATTTTAGAGGGGGGTTCATAGGATCATGAGAGCTTCTTCATCGACGATCTACATCAACAGAGTTCATTGGCATTGACACTCTTCCTATCACCCTCGAATCCACATCTTTGATCTTTGGCCACATCTAATATCTAAGAGGGGGTGTTAGCAGTCATGTTTGTTATGCAGTGTCGTCTTTTGCCTGTGAGCCTCAGTTGAGTCAAATAGGGACATTTTCCTTTTTTTTTTCATTTTCGTGTACCTCTTCCATTGCACACTCTCATAGATTCTAGTTGGCCTTTTTTTTTCACTTTTTGCTTGTATACAGGAAACATTCATGCTCTTTACACTTTTTGTTTTTATTTTCACCAGTTCATGACTATAGCCTGGAGGCCTAACTTGAGAGCATTATGGTTTCACTATCATGCTTCTTCTTCTTGTTGTCCACGTTACTAGGTATCATAGTATTAGAACACCTTCCTCTAAGCTTGCAGTTTCCACAGAAGGTGAACTGTTGTTCGTGGGGTTGCATGGTTGCATTCTGTTCATGTACAGAACGTTTCGTAGGGTACCATTCTGTACATTTGTTTCGTATGGTTTCATTTAGCATCCGTGTGTTTAGCTTGTGGACACCTTCAATTCAAGCTCCATCTACACTTTAACCTACTCTCCCTCATACTTTGTTCTCTCAGATTTTATATGTGTGTAAGGTGATTTTATATACAATTTTGTATACGAGACAACATATTTCATTCTCAAAATGTTTGTGGTCGTTCCATAGCGTACATATTCACGCACATATGAAACCACCTTGGAGTGTTGTAAGTTGGTCTCTATGACTTGCTTTCCTTTTGAGAGAGGTCTTCACATCTGGTCATGTTTGCTGGTGCGACGATGTTCAATCGGCGCGTCCTTAGCCCCCGAAATTTGAGTCATGGACAAAGTCCTAGAAGCCTGGCAGCATCTTTGCAGATTTCCAGCCTACCTCTGTTTGTGGCAGCCTTTTGTGCACCGAACAATTTACAACCATCCTGGCATGTTGAACATCTAAGATGCACCAACATCACTGGAACATGATCAAAGGCAAGGCCTCGATCCAGAAGGATGATGGTAAAGGAAAACACATGTGGCATATAGCTCACCAGGCAGGCAGCCTTGAGTGTGTACTGCTTGAGGTGAACTGGCAACGATGCTGAGTCGAAAGCTAGAGCAGAGGAGTTCATCGTACATTAGTGTGACTGGGAGGCTTGGGATAGTGATGAAGAACGAGCAAGAGTGCATGAGGTGGTCCAGTGGAAGCTAGCTCAGCAGGTGGCTGAGGCCAAATATGTGGAGTATAGCTCGATGAGGCTTTATTCCAGGGTTTGGATCGCAATATGGCCTGCATTTAGCACTCTAGCTTGGACGTAGTTCAACCAAAAAGGCTTCTATTGGTAAGTATACTGAAACACTCGAACTTCCTTCTGTTGATTCCCTTTTGCCATTTTGCCTGCACACCCATGCTACTGTCTGGCTATCGACATCAATGTAGATGCATGAATAGTTACATTTGATTGGCTAGGGTTTTGTAATTACATCATGTCTCGGTTCACAACACCATAATTGTTGCGTGCATAGAGTCTAGATGCTTGCAGAATCAACGAGCACATATGGACTTGCTTGACTAGTTCTGGATAGAGAAATGTTAGATGGGTTGCTCTCAATAGGCTCGAATTGCATGGACACACTCAAACAAGGAGGCTGGCAATACAAGCAGTAGATAATACACACAACTTATAAGCATACAGAAGAGGCTGCATGGCTTGCCAAGTGCTACAAGAACATCTTAATCTGTAGACTCATTGGCTAAAGTATTGAGAGGCGTCGAAGATGAATAGGCACTTGAAATGGCGTTGGCTCACGACAGTCAAGCTGTCTGACTCAGTAGTTAATGTTTAATGCTTTGTCTGATTCTAATCAGCAAGGAATTGCCATGCCTCTGATGTAGTGCATTCTCCCAATATCTTGCAGTCTGACACGAACATAGTGACCTATTTTATATAATGAATAATTTACATAGCTTGCCTTGGGAACGATGTCTCAGGATATGACCTTTAAACTGGCTGCTCAAAGGACATTTTATGATTTACTTGATGTATATCGCCAATGAGGAGTTCCTGCTAATATTTGTTTTCTGAACTTTTTTCGCTGGATCTAGATTCTAGATGGTGTTTTTATGTCCCCAACATAAATAGCATTGTTATAGAGACCTCTAGAGTTTTGTTATTCTCAACTATCCTCTCTGCTACAACTGTATCAATGCTATACCATGTTAGGTCAATCTCTGTTTGTCCAAAATGATCACTGGTGACCTAAACGTCAGCAATTTAAAGCTTGTGCTCAAATTAGCATTTGTCTTTCTCACAATTGGCCCTCTTGCAACATCACTTGGTCTATTTTCTATCGCTCATTCATTGTCTTACGTAATTAGGTGCATGCTTTGTTTTCTCTTAGGCCACTTGCTGTTTTTGTCCTTGTTGGGCTCCAATAAACTCTGAATGATCCTGGAACTGCTTTCACCCATGTGAAAGAAACATGTGGTATAATTTTAATTATGTAGAGTATTTTATCTCTATGTTAAAGTCATTTACAAGATTTTGGATAAAGTACTTCTTCTTTAAGAGATTGTTCCTAGTATGTCTAAACAACCATCAAGTAGGAAGTATATAGTCCTTCTGAAGTATTTGTCTTTGTTTTTATTTTTACAGAAAGGTACAAGAATGGGAACAACCCACTATGAAGTCTTGGAGGTTGCTGAAGATGCAAGCTACACAGACATCAGAGCTAAGTACCTCTATCATTTGCTTGCCCTTCACCCTGACAAGCTCCACCACGTCGACAGTCCTGTTGATGATGCAGGATTCCATGCCTTGCAAGAGGCTTGGTCTGTTCTCAAAGACCCTGCATCAAGGTCTGCTTATGACCGCCTACTCAGGACCTGCTGTCTAGAAACATCCTCAGCTGTGGAAGATGTTGTCCTTGAGGAAATGAGCAGAGATGATGATAATGATCCTGCTGCATTCTTCTATCCATGCAGATGTGGGGATCAGTTTTCAGTGTCACAACAGGAATTGGAAGCATTAGGGATCTCTTTCAATGGCAGATCTGATTTGCTGGGACAGCAGTGCACAGCTGGAGAACAAGTTTCAGTTGGAACCAGCCCTGCAAAAGCAGAGGGCTTCACAAAACAGCAGAAGTGGTCATTGACCTTGTCTTGTGGTTCTTGCTCATTGCAAATCAGACTACAAAATTAGGATTTCAAACACTTCTGAGACATTGACAGAGCAGGCTTTTATCATGGCAGTTGGAGGCTTTCCATTGTCCAAAAACGTTATAGTGTGGGAACTACTATGTTTAAGAAACAAAGTCACTGGGCTTATTAACCTTTTGAACCCTGAATTTTGCTTTACCACTTGGCTAATGTCAGCCCACTAAAGTCTCCTTGGCACTGGCCAATTGTACTTGAATTCAAGACCAACACAGTGTGTAGAGTCTATAGAAATTGGAGTTTGTCATCTTTCTCTCAACTCTTAACCAATTCAAATCCTCTCATGAATTCCTCTAGAATTCACGAGAGAATATCTCAGTTATCTCTTGGTATTGAATTCCTCCCTCTTAACTCTGTTGGCTAGAATGTGTGTATTGTGTTGAAGACTATAATGCTGTAACTCTTTGAACCATTGCTTTGGAAGCAATATGGTGCCATCTAGAAACTCTAAGTTGGTAATGTTATAACCCATTGTCACCTATTCAACCTCTTCCAATGCCGTGGGTTATAGAACCATATGCTCTCATGAGTCTCTTGACCCTTTATTTAGACTTTCTGGACCCTGTGGTTTGGAAGAAGCCTCCATAAATCTTCTCTTGTCTAGATTCAATAGGAAGCTCTTGCATGATCCTTGCACTTTGATCTAGCTTCCTTCATGGCATCTATCTCCGCTTTGGCAATGTGCATCCTCTCTACCACCCATCTACACATCTCTCCTCCTCTCTTTGTCGTGTTGTAAATAAGGACCCACTTGCTCTTTGTTTCCACCAATAGAGTGCCTCTCCTCCTCAAGGCTTCCTCTTTGAACTAATTGATCTTGTAGTGTAGATTAATCTTAGTAAGACCTAAGAACCTCTACTATGACTGCTCTCTCCTAGAAAGTTCATGGGGACCCCTCTTTTAGGATTGATATTGGCAAGAGCTACAAACCTCTAATACGATTGCACTTTGTCTCATTATCCTGAAGTCAGAATCCCTACAATATATTGGTAGTCTATTATAAGATCAGTATGTGACATGTGACACCTCTTAGCTAATAGTGATCACAAACTACCATAGCCTCCAAGATTTCAAGAAATTGACAATTATAAATTAGTATTCTTTTAGGAAATGCCTTCTCTGGCTTGAAATTTCAGAGTCAAAGGTTGGTTTAAGCTTATTTTCTCATGAGATCACTACATGCATATAATTTGTAGAACTTACATCTAAAAAGGGTCTCCTCCACCATGCATAATCTAAGAATAAAATTGGAGCCTTCCTTGTTATAAGTCTTCCTCATATACTTACCTTTCTTGAGGCACTCAATAATTAGGGACTTGATGGACTACATATTCTTTCAAATCATTCCCTACACTCATAGGCTAACTTATCACTCACCTAGGTCACTCAATATATGAGTGCTTCACTCCCTCTCACCCTAGTCCACTCCTATCTCCATATAATGGAATCTAGAACAATAAGATGAAAGGCTACCAAGCTACACAAGTACTTACTAAAGCTTCAACTTTCACCATTATAGTTTGGATGGTCGTGGAAGGATGCTTTGATAGACTCTCATTTGTGGTGTAGACTCTATGGTTCCTCTTGATTTGTTGTCTTCTTCGATCCATTTCCTCCTATGCACATGGGGAAGTAAGAGGAGAAAAGAAGTTCATAGAATACTCACAACCAAAAGAGGAGAATCCTCAAACCATCAAACTTAAGAAGTCTCACAAGCTCACTCCCCCACCCTCTCTTAGGCTCAAGCTATGATGCAATAAGAAGGGAGAGAGAGATAAAGACTACGAGAAACACAAGACAATGCATACAACACTAAACTTTTGTCATCTCTTTGTGGACTTTATTTACAAGAGTAGCTCAAGTTTTAGCCCTCGGTCTTTAGCCTTTTGGTCCACTATCATTTTAGATAATGCCCTAGGTCTCACAACATTTACACATGGGATTTTATAAGTTATGTAGGAGAGAGGCTAGTGTTTGGATTCAAAACATATTTTCATCCCGATTATAAGACTTAACTAAATTGGCCAAAATTAGGATCCATGTTTTGTGGGGATTGATACTTGTGCTCCATTCGATTTTACATCCAAGTTCTCTTCTTTTATTCCTTTTTGCTTACAAGAGATTACCTCCTATTTTTTGCTTTTTTTGTTCTATGTTGAAGATGTGTAGCATTACCCACCTTGCTAGATTTTGTTAGTCCCTTCGTATTTCATGAGATGGGCAAAGGTTCTTCAAGCATGGTGGATGGGTTGGTGATGAAGATGATGCGGGTGTTGATGGTTGCTACATTTGTGGGTGCTTAGAGTGTTTTCCTAGGAGTTGTCTATTTGAATGTGAGTGATGGGGATGGGATCAAGCGATTGAGTAATGGATCTAATGTTAAGCGAGTTGAAGTTCCCTAGGTGCGTCACATCCTTGAGAACCCAATCGAAGTGGTTTGGGTTTTGTGCTATGAATACAAAGGGTTATCTTTTGTGTAAACTTGGCCATGTCCTACTTTTGATGGGCCTTTGAGGGATGATTTTTGTGCTTTTTTTTGGGGGGGGAGGGGGTTGTTTGGGGGGTTAGGGATGGAGCTCATTGACCGATACCATTTGGACATCCTAAATTTGAAATCCCTAGGTGCAATTACTATGAGTGTGATGGATGGGATGGAGCATTTTTGCTTATTTTATTTTATCTTTTTATTTTGTAATTTGATTGCCTTTCAAGGGAGAAAAGGGGGAGGTGGCCAAGGAAGAGAAATAGGCCTAAGGGATTTAGTGAAAAAAGGATGCCTTAGGAGACATGAATAACTAGGTTGATGTTGAGTGGGATAGATGGGAGGAATGGGTGAGAGCAAGTAGTGAACCTCTCATTCATCTTCTTTAGGACTAGTGCATGGAAATAAAGCCACAAAATATACACCATAGAAAGGAAGGGGAAGATGGTATTTTTAACAAAGTGTTAGTCTCTACAATTGGGTTCTCTAGATGGTTGCTACTTGGTTCCATGCTATTTGAACTCAGCTCTTGCCCAATTGTTCTCTCTATCCATGTCTTGCTAGTTACTGATTGTCAAGAAGCTCCTCATAGGTTGCATTTGAGTTATTTAGCCCATGCCGAGGGCATCACTGCCAATCCAACTGCAATACTGATCGTAAGTAATGTATTTCCAAATGAATAGATGTTTGCTTTAGATGCATTAGACCCATACTACGCCGCACGAGAATAGGTTAATTGAAAGGATAAAGTTCCTCCCAAGTATTCGAAAGACGGAGTTTGCAAAGTGCTTGTATCACGAGAAGTAAAACTGTGACTGGATGCTATACTATAAAATTCATGCATAGCATAAACAGCATATAAGGTTTCAAAGTATTGTTGACTACCCTTTCTTGTAAATAATAGAAATATCTTTCACCCCACTCAAGGTATTTTGTAGCTTGCAAGCTTGACGGATTGCATGGTAGGCAATCTAGCCTAAAGGAAATCCATTCTCGAAGCTCTAAGATCTTTGCCCAAGCTCTTGCTAATAGCATGAACTGATAAACTCATATTTAATAGATTGGGATCTTGAAGATGTGCGTAGCTAGTACAAACAACAATCATAAGGGTTAAAAACTAAGATGCCTTGAGATCCGTCCGATAGATACTATGTTCAATTATGGCAATAAATCTGCATAGATGTATATTTCTGGTACTTGAGCATGTTAAAATAGACCAAAACACATTGGTAATCTTGTAGGCTTCAATATAGATTCATGTTATGATTAAGTAATTGTATCAATTAGGGTCCTAAAGAGTGGTTATGGTAGTTATAAATCCCACCATGTTGTTCTTGGGTCATGTGCTTGTCAGGGTGGTACCTCAACCATGCACAAGTAATTCCCACATGTGCTAGGGCATGAAGTTTGAAGCAATTGCAATATGAATTATTGCAAGAAAGGGCACATTGGGGTTGACTTCAAAAAGAAATGATTTGCAAGTAGTTGGGAATCTTGATCAGCAATCTACTAGGATTAAGCTTTATCCCTAATCTTGATCAATGTATGCAAAAACCTTGAGAAGAGGATTCAAGATTTTGGTCTTAGGGGGCATTGTTTTGTTCAACCCTCCTACTTGCAAGTAAGTTTAATCCTCTACCATCTCTTCCTAAGAAGAAAAAAATATCTCAAGCACCACCACCATCATCACCTATCCCAAATTTAGAGAACCAAAAGAGGAACTTGATTGTTCATATTGCTCAATTTGAGACAAGATGGATTGCAAGTGGTTATGGAACCATGTATGGAGTCCAAAAGCAACTATTTATTGCAACATTACTGGAAAAGGAAGTTGTTGGGTTTGTAAGTATGGTATGAATTACTCTATACATATGATATTTCTAAGACTAGCTTCTTGGTTAGACTGAAGAAGTATAAAACACCAGAAGATATTAAGGCTATCTCAAACCAACTAATTTTGCTAGACAACATAGCAAATTATCATGAAAAGAGGTAAAATATTGCTATGCTTCCTTAGATCTATCTAAATATGGCACTTGAATAAGTGTCAAATTTCTTAAATGTGTTTTGAAGTTGCTTACTTGTGCTATGCTTCGTAACTTGTGATCTTGGGTAGAAAATGATGATGTTGAAGATAAATATTCATGTTTATATTCTTATTGTATGTTGATCTCAACCAATCTTTGCATGGTGGGTATGCTTTTTAGCTCTTAATGGATAAACCTACACTATGGCAATAGTTAGTGAATTAGAACCAACCACAACCTACATAATTAATCTACATAGTTAGCACAACACATGCACATAAACCTACACTATGGCAATTGTTAGTGAATTAGAACCAACCACAACCTACATAATTGATCTACATAGTTAGCAGAATACATGTACATGAACAAGATCTGTATCTTGAAAAGTCATGGACAGTTCATGACAAAATAGCCCGAATGTGAATTTTTATCCACCCTCTTGTCACGTGCCTACCTAACCATTCCCTGGCAACATGTTTTAGTGGTCCATCGGGGAACTATCCTAGATGGCTTTGCCCTGGCACTTGCAAGAATGCACAGGGTCTATTGTCTAGGTTTCCCAGAGTCCACCATGTAATGGAAGGTACCGGCCGTCCCCACGAGGATCAACCTGCAAGCTCTCGGGGTCTTAATTTGACAACTGAGGTCTTGATGCATCAGTTAGCTCCATTAGAGGTGTCCCACAAGGACTTCTCATCCAACTGGAGTGATCGTAGTTACCCTTGGTTCATGAAGTGCAACACTTTTTTCCAGCAATTGGTTAGGATTCAACCTTAACGCAGTTCTGGCACAACTGTTGCACCTTTCCCCTAAGATAATTACTGATCAAGTTTTTAAGACCTGACCCTAGGTAAGTCAATGCTCAGCTCTACCTAATTTTTCCTAATTAACGTTTGGTTCAATCTCTTGAAAGAAGCTCCCAGCTTACCGAGACCACCCATCCGTAGTAGGACGGATCCGTCAGGGATCTCGCCCACCCACTCCCCACAAATGGTTTTCTTTAGTTTTCTAATTACCTATCACATTAAGTTATGAAATATGAAAGTAGCTTCGTTAATTAACCCGTTATCACAGGTCCCTTCACATAATTTTACGGCACAACACAAAGATATAGAAAACACTCTTTTGGTAAACATATTTTCCAAAGTTATTTACAATGCTTTCCCCTTTTGTCTACATAGAAGATAAACCTTCATTCACTGGAAAATCCCTTCTATATGTGCGGAAGAAAAAAAACCCTCTAAGATTTTCATCCCTTCACTAGTACCGAGGACTCCAAGATCCCATCCTGATTTGCGTGAGGGTCGGTGGGCACAGGCAGTTCCTAGGAGTGATCGAGAGATGTACGGCTAGAGCTCGCATGGAACTCTTGCCTTCTCCTACCTAATGGATTCCTTAGCAAGTGACCTCTCGTCGTCGGGGTTGGTCCAAAGCTCCTCGTGGCGGTACAAAACGATCCCCCTTGGAGAAGGCTTTCTTGTCTAGACATGGGGGAGGCATAGCGCAATCTTTCCTCTTAATATCATGATTATATATTTACAATCAGATCTCTCTTGTGCAACCATCAATGCATAGGAAGTAGCCCCATCCAAATCTAGGGTTTCTATTTTAAGATCCCACCTTATTTTTAGGGTTTTGCTTCCTACTTGCAACTCTTTTTTTGGGATTCACAAGATATTTCGTGAATTTGAAATCTATTTTGTCCTTATGAAAAATTTCGTATTTCCGTCCTAAAAGATAATATGGGTATTTATACCTATGGTAGGCAATTCATGCACTGTCCTGCCCTAACCCGCGCTTAGCAGGATTTCAAATGCTTTTCCAAGTCTGCTTAGACTTTAGAATTTGTATTGACAAATTCTTATCAATGTCCAACAAGTGCTATAGACTTTTGATATTTATATAATTTCCTGATACTTATAGTTTCAGGGTTGTCGAGTATTTCATAGTAATTTTTGCTTCAACATTCTGGATATTTTAGGTTAGGTTTTCTTGTTGATTCATACGTGGATCAACTCATGATATTGACACTCTCGCTAATATAACCATTAATATTAACATTAAGTGAGTTTTTAGTAATAACATAATTTTTATTTTATTCTACTCATATTCTATGGTGTTGAATTGACGATGTCCGACCATTTGCTGAACTTCAATGTTATCTAGAAAGAACAATTTTCATTTAGCTATGTCCTAAGTACAATTGTTGATTGTTATTCAAAAAACTTTATTCTAGGCAATGCAAAAATCATAAGTATTTATGCGCATCTAGTATATATTTTCCTATACAACTTTCTATTGATTTAATGCATTGATGATTTTATGATATTATCTAAATTATTTTTTATAAATTATTATAAAACTCATATGCACCTGTTTATAATTAAAAAATAAAATAGAGATAGTTACTTTTAGAAAAAAATTATAGAATATTCCATTCTCTAACAACGTCTACCTTTTTTCGGTTATTATAATCACATGCATAATTAATGAAATAACAATAAATATTACGAAATAAATCATACTTAATATATTTTCTTAATGACAGGCATATAATAATTTTCCAAGTGAAAGAGTCTTTTCACTGAATACTTAATTATTATATTACTTAGGCTATTTTCCTAAGAGACAATTCATATGCATTTTTTTAAAAATGTGTTTATAATCATTTAAAAGCAAATATAGCGATAAGCATATAAAATATTATTTTTTCTCAAATCGACAATATGTTACCTCTATCAGGTTTGCAATAATAGGGGTTTCGCCAATTCCTACTGCGTCATTTTCTCCATTGGCCGTGTTTCTTGCTTTTTTTGCTTCGAATGGCCTTCTTGAATTTTTGCGACCTCGTGGAGCCATGGATGCCTAGCGAAATTGACGTGGTAGTTTAGGGAGAGTTGATGGTCATCCAAAAAAAATTTGCCAGAGTATTTCTTAGCAATATGGCTATATGGGAGGAAGGTGTAACAAGGGGTGGAGAAAATAGAAATGAGGTAGAAGAGGGATATTTTCCTCCTTCAAGGCTCAAGCTACAATGGAAAAGAAAAGTAGAGAAAATTTTCCATTATCAGGAGGTCTTCCTTCTTGTTTTCTTTGTGAAGGAGAGGGTGTGTATTTATACCCATGAGGGGGAGCATGTAGTGGACTCATTCTTTTGGCTATTTGTCAAGAGCCAAGTGAGCTTGATTAAGAATGCATTTTGATTTCCTATCTAGTGGATGGTGATATGGGGATGATTTTTAAATACTTTCTCTCTCTTCAGGTGCAAGAAACGTCATGATGTTTGTCTTTTTAAAAAAATGTATTTTTTTCTTCAAAACGACTTCATTTGGTGATTTTTGGTCAAGTTACCTTATGATTATCTAGTTTAAAAAGTCATGCCATACTCTTTGATACTTAACTCACTTAATATCATGCTTATTTTTGCGCGTTCTTTGTCTACCGATTAAGGTTTTTGTGATTTGTCTTGCGGTTACGAGATCAATGCGATCTTTGATGCATTAAATGGAATCGGGAATGCTAAATCAAATATAATACGGGAAAATTTATGATCAAGCCATCGTAATATTATTTACGAGACGTCTTTGCTTCTTGTTGGTTGGGAATATTGAGGCCTCTTCTCATGTCAAATTGCGGAATTGATTTAATGCAAGACTTGATATTAAAAAATTATGTGCGGTCACTTATGTGATAACTCGACGAGTAATTTTTAAAACGTCTCAAGCTTGAATTCATTTCTTGATATGAAGTGTTATGGTAGGAATATTACATTCTCTCTTCAGAGGAATCAAGATGTCCTCATCTCGAAAAAGAATAGGGGAAAGTGTTTTTCTAGAGCTATCTCTTCTATCCAAGTTGCATCCTTCTCAAGATAGTCTTTTCACTGGATAAGATACTCTCTAATATTTCTGTTTCTTAGAGGTTTCTCTTTTACATCTAGGATCTTATTAGGCTAGAAATCAAGGGCTCCTTGACTAGGCATTACAATTTGTTGGTCATCAAGAATATGATCTTGATTTGCCACATAAGCTTTCATGAGACTAACGTGAAATACATTGTGGACTTTCACATGATCAGGAAGTTGCAGTTTGTAGGCATTAGCTCCTAGGCATTTGAGAACCTTGTATGGTCCACAATACCTTGGATGTAACTTTTTGAACTTTCCCAATGATAGAGAACTCTTCTTTGGCCGTAAATGGATGAAAACCATGTCTCCCTCTTGGAAAATACGATCTTGCCGTCCTAGATCAGCATAAGATTTTTGGCAGTGTTTAGCAGCTTGGATGTCTTGTCTGATAGGTTTGACATGATCATCCATGTCTTCTAACATTTTCTTAGAAGCGTCAACCTTTAGGGTTGGATTAGAGAAATTCAATGGCGTCAAGCAATCTTGCCCATATAATACTTAAAATGGAGTCATTTGAATACTTTGGTGATATGACGCCTTGTAGGAAAATTCTACTAAGGGCAAATACTGTATCCACCTTGTCAGTTCTCTAGAATAGTAAGCTCTAAATATATCTTCAATAACTTGATTAACCCGATCTGTTTGACCATCAGTTTGGGGATGGTAAGCTATGCTAAAGCTAAGGTGGGTTCCAATTGCTTCAAATAGGCTTCTCCAGAAATATGACGTAAACAGAGAGTCGCAGTCACTAACGATCTGTTTAGGCAATCCATGAAGCCTAAAGATTTCTTTCACAAATAGTCGTGCAATATCTGAAGCTTTGTAGTTGGTTTTGACTAGGCGAGTGAATTTTGTCAGCATATCCACAATCACCATGATTGAACTATACCCTCCTTGAATAGAATGTAAGCCAACTACGAAATCCACACTAATGAACTCCCATTTCATATGTGGAATGTCAAGTGATTGGAGCTTTTTGTCCTGGCATTTTGACAGGCTCAGCTTTCACCCGCTGGCAACTTAGGCATTTAGTAACATATCTGAGTACATCATTCTTCAATGTTTCCTAGTAGTAACTTTTCCTGACTACATTAAGCGTTTTTGCATAGCCAGGGTGTCCTGAGAACGGAGAGTCATGGGCTTCCCATAATATCTTCTTTTTTAATACTTGAGTGAGGCGAATGCAGAGCCTTGTCCTGAAATAGACAAGTCCATCATCCACAGTGAAATTTTGGTATTTGACTTTGAGCTTAGGATAAGTGTCCTTAACCAGGATTTCTCTAAGCATTAGCTGATACTTAGGATCCTTGTCTGCCTCTTCTTTGGCTAGCTCAATGACTAGATTGCTAGGCATCGATATCATGGTAGCTAAAGTCTCTCCTTTAGATGGCTCTTCCATGATAAGTGCATTTAGAAAAGCTTTATGACTTAATGCATCAGCAATCATATTCTTTTTTCTAGGTCTGAACTTGATTTCAAAATCAAATTCTTGCAAGACTTCAATCCACCGACGCTGCCTCATGTGGAGGTTCGGTTGAGTAAAGATTCATTTGAGAATTTGTGGTTAGTGAACAAAGTAAACTTGCTTCTAAGTAGATAGTGTCGCCACAATTTGAGAGCATGGATCATAGCTAACAGCTCGAGATCATGGGTGGCGTAATTTCTTTCATGGATTTTTAGTTTCCTTGAGGAATAGGCTATCGGATGACCTTGTTGTGCATAAGCACACAACCTACTGCAAGAGAACTTGCATCTGTTACGACCTCAAACTCTTGACTTAGGTCAGGTAGCTTTAAAATGGGTGATGTTACCAAACCTTTCTTGAGATGCTCAAAACTGTTGAGAAATAGACAAATGATGTATGCTACAGGAGGAGGTGCTGTATCCCATAAGCACAGTGAGGAGAGTGGAGAAGTTGGAAAGCTATAAAGACATATACTTGGCTCACTTTTCAATGCAATGCTATTGTCCTTTCAATCAAGTGTCAGGGTCATTGTCCTTACAGACAAGAATGTCTTTATGAGTCCAAGTCTTAGTCTTGGAACCTAATTCACTTGTGTGACAATTGGTCTTGTCTAGTCTATGTCTTCATGAGTTTGTACTTTGAGTTCTAACCTCCATAGCTGCCATGCTCTAGATCTGTGTTTTTCGACATGGTATCAGAGCTCAGTTGAGCATGGTTTAGCTCTCCTCTGCTCTCTCTCAATCACTCTTCAACTCTAGTTAGCTCAGTTCTAGTCCATGACTTCATCTCTCAACTCTACCTTCACTTGAGCTTCCATGTCAGCCATAGCCAGCAACACCCTATCATCTTGAAGCTCATGTATCTCACTCCACATACCAAATCTCTCTGGGCTTCCTTCTGGAGAGTGTTCGCCACCTCACAAAGCTTTCCTATATCACATCAATCCAATTGTCAGTTGTTGCTGCCATAACCCCAGTTTGTGGCTTCCAGGACATACCTCACTTTGAGCTCTCATATCTCTCAAATCAGGCAATATTTCATTGTGCTTTCTTCTGGGGGATTGTTCTTCTACTCAAGGATCTTCTTCCTATCACATCTAATCTTGACATTGGGCACTCACAAGCCTGGCATTGCTGAAATTCGAGGTCACTGCCATAACTGTGCTTGCTGACGATTCGTTGATCTGCACGCATACTACTGTACCCGATCCTGATGATTTTCATGGGGTTGTTGTAGAGCATGGAGTAAGCTACATTTTCATAATTTTTTTAAAAAAAAATGATCAACTCTAGCTCTAGATATCTGAAAAAAACCAGGCTTGGGTCAAAATCCTAATCTAGGAAGCCATAGCCATCAAGGTCCAAGCTCACTTTTTCTTCAATTTCTCATTCCCTTCAACTTAGGGGACACATTGCCACTCTCATCTGAGTCTAAACTTAGTTCCCAACAAGTTCAACACTTCAAATCAACAACCAAGAAGAAGATCAAGCACTGACATTTAATACTAAGCTCAAGAATAGTATCTATTGATACTCAACTAGTGTCAATTGACACTGACCTCCTTGTGACACTTCACAAATCCTCCTTGCTGGTCTTTTCTCAGTTAATTGGAGCTACTCAACATGGCAGAGCTTGAGAAAATAGCAAAGTTCAATGGAGAAGGCTTGCATGCTTGGAAGGAGAAGACCATGTACCACCTCATGCGGAAGGGTTTGTGGAACCTATTTGAAGATGAGGAAGAAGATACAGATGACAAGAAGGAAGAGGCAAAAATCAGGATACTTGCAATAGCTCCACCAAGAACCAAAGAATGGAAGAAGATGAACAACAAAGCTCTAGGCATCATTGCCTGGGGACTATCTGATGATGTCCTACATCATATCTCTGGCATTAGAGATGCTACAAAGGCTTGGGAAGAGCTTGACAAGATCTTTGGTACTCAATAAAAGAATTCAAAGGTAAAATTGCTCATGCAGTTTTATAAGCTGGATATAAAGGATAGTGCTTCCATGTCCATACACATTAATAAGTTTAAGAGTTTAAAAACCCAGCTTGTAACTCTTAAAAAGAATATTGATGAAGATGAAGCAATAGCCGTACTGCTTGCAAGTGTAAACAAGGATCCATATGAGAATTGTGTCCACTCTAAGTAATGTTCCGAGTCTCTCACTCAAAGATATTGAGCACTCACTGCTTGATGAAGAAAGCAAATTTAAAAGCAAAGATGTAAAAGAGACCAGCTCAAGATCGCATGGATTAGTGTAGGATAATGAATTAAGAGGCACTTGGTTTGTGTTTGTGTGTTGGATCTTTCATTTCTATTGCATGGATGATTGGTTGCAAAGTGTAGATAGATTTAAGATTGCATGTGAATGTAGAGTTTAGGTATTAAGGTGCTAAAGTTAAGGGGGGGAAAAAAGTAAAGAAATTTCAGTCTTTGTATACTCCACTTAGTTGCAAGTAAGGGGCTTGTAAGTAGGGGGACTTGTGAGTTGTCCAAAAGCAGGATTCTTGTTTTTTTCTCTTTTTTACCTTTTTATTGGATTTAGCATTAGAGTTTGGAGTTTGCTTTTCGTTTTGGTGTTCACATTTGCTTTCAGTAACAATATTATATTGTGGAAAAACTATAAGAGCAAGGGGGGAAAGACACAAGGCATCAGTTGGAATCTTGCATTGGGAGGAGAGCAAAGACTGTAGAAGAAATTATGAGCTTGCAAGTCTACTCCATGTTGCTCAGACTTGTAGTTATGACTACCATAACCTTTGGATGATGTTAAATTGTTTCCATCATTGGTGTAAGTTGTGCATGCATTTCTCACTTCTCGTTGTACTTGATCTTGCTTTCAAATTTTGCTTTAAGGCCCATAAGGCTACTTATCCACTTGGATGAGAGATAGAGAGACTTAGTCATACAGACATGGAGAGAGTTGGCCATAGAAGTGCACATGGATGAGCATAGCTTTAAACAAGAGCCATTATGCTTAAGCCTCAATGCTCGAGCCTTAGCCATAGGGATTTAGGCTTCATGACAATAATGACCTTAGCATGATGACATCTATCTGAGCCATTTAGCCATGAATACCATGAGTCCAAACACAATGGGTTTTATATATGCATTGCCAACTTGCCACTTTGTGTTCTACTATCATGCCAACATTGCTATACATGGGCTTATGCATTTTACTAGCTACACCTGGATACATTGGGCCTTGCACACCATGCATTGGTTGCTACATATGATAAGGACCTTAAACATCAAAGCCTTAGCATATGAGAGCCATAATAAGGCTTTGAGCCATTGTGCTTTACATCTAAGTAGCGTCTGAGTTGTGATAATAAGGCTTTGAGCCTTTCAATTTTACATTTGAGCCTTTATGATTGAGCCAACATTTTATGACTTGAAGCCTCGATGGTTGAGCCAGCCAAGGCATCATCTATCCACATGAGAGTCATGAGGCTTAATGCAAGTTGTTTGCTAGAGCCATGGGCTTTAAGCCTAAAAGAATTTAATAAGGGGCCATTGTCTAAAGGGCTTAGAGGCCATTTAATGGGCTCTTCATGCTTAATTCTTGAGTCGATGCATATAGATGTCATATTCATCCACTCACATGTGGAATAGGTATCAAGCACACCTCCGAGGAGAAATAGCTACATTATGTGCATAAGCTTATTTGTAGGATAGGACTATCCACCATGGCCTCACTAAAGACCTTGCACACAAGCATGGCATGCATAGTCCTTAAAGTCATAATCATAGGCACAAATGCTTAGGCCTAGGAAGCACACATAGAAGTTGCAAGAGCTAGGCGAGCTGATGTGAGATTCAAGAACTTGGTACTAACTCCTACACACCAAGGCTAATCACATTTTAGAGTTTGCAAGTACCTAGGTATATGAACCTTGACCCTAGGACACATGGGTGCCATCAAGTTATAAGAGCTTAGACCTTAAATTTGCATTACTTGGGCAACTTGCACTAAGGAGTCAGGAACTGGGGACATCAAAGAGAAAGTGAGCTTGAATTACAATAGGTTTCTAAGCCATCCCTTGAAGTGCATCATCAACAAGGGAGGCCTAATGATTAGTGTGAAGCCCTTTGCAAAACGAGATGCATCTTTTGCTTATCCAAAGTACCATCACTATAGTATTTGGTCTTGAAGACCCATTCCACACCAATCACCTTCCTATGAATAGGCCTACGCACAAGATCCGAAGTGCCATTCCACTCGATAGTATTCAACTTCTACTCCATATCCTTCTTTCCAATGTTGTGATTACAAAGCCTCCTTCATGGAGGTGGGCTCCATATACTACATGGCACAGATCATCAAATAGTAGTTAGTACAAACGAGTTTGGTGGAATGTGCATGGTTCCTCTGAGAATGGCATAGTCCATCTTGTAGCTAGCACTTCTCAAGGATTTCCTCAATCCCTAAATCACAGAGTGTATAATGAGCCCAACGAGGAGGAGGTTGATACTCCCCTCATTGCTCACTATCTACCAAAGTCTCTAGAAGATCCATCAAGACTGACTCAAGGGGTGAATCTGGTGGTGAAGCAATCTCCTCCTCCACTAAGGATGGAGCCTCAATAGGCAAAGGCTCCGAAGGCATTGGATTAGGTTCCCAATTGTCACCTAGATCTCCAAGAAGGAGATGCTCAACAGCCCCCTCTTTGCAACAGCTAGAAACTTTGCGAATCGAACGTCTTGCCTCGTGTACACCTGTTGGAAGTGAGATTATAAAGCTAGAATCCTTGGGACTGCAAGATATATCCCACGAACACATGTTTCTTGGAAGCCGACTCAAACTTGCCACTCTTCTTCCTTGGGATGTGAACATAGGTATCACACTTGAACACCCTAAAATGAGAGACATTTGGCTTCTACCCAAAGTAAGCCTCAAAAGGGGTCATATCAGCCATGCCTGAGGTAGGGGATCAATTAAGGATGTGAACAATGGTGGCCACTACTTTTGCCCATAGACACTAAGGTGTCTGCAGATGCTTCATCATAGTCTACGCCATCTTGATCACACTACAATTCTTCGGCTTGTAATGGACACTCAAGCAAGGACAACCCTTGGTTCATATGCAAGCCATGGTTCCATAAAGTTTCTAGATGATTCTAGAAGATTCTAGAATATTTTAGATATATGCAACATTGCTTATAACATAGATGATGTTAGTGTGCCATGTGTGAATATGCATGTCATGCCATCTGTTGATGTGTATATCATGCCATGTGGGATGCTCTTGTAACGACATGTGTTCCCCTTAGCCTCCTCAGGCTAAATTATAAATATGGGTCATGGCCTACAAGCCATTTAGTCTTGCCAACACTAATTGTGAGGCTCTTGTAAGGTAAGTCCTCTTCCAATTCTTGTCTTGTTCTAGTCATGTATATTGAGTCTTGTCATGTTATCTCTTGTAATCAAGTTCTAGTCCAATTTCTCTTTCAAGTTCTACTCTTGTAAGTTGTGAGAGCAATCTCCTCTCTCTCGACGAAGAGCACTTGCTGTGTCCATAACAGTTTGGCAAGACCCTCCTACCACGATCCTGCCTAGTCATAATGGAGTCTGAAATGGAAGGTATTGTTGCTTCTTTACAAAGCATCTAGTAGAACAACTTCATTGTCTCCTCATGACAAGGATAATATACACACCACACATATCACTGAACATAGGATATAACACCCACAAATACACATCAAAATATAGTTTGAATGGAATCAATCCCCAAAAATGAAGAACTACAAAGGAGAATCTTCATTAAAAAGATAGCACATCCAAAGACTACACCACTGCTATGCAGGATGAAGATATTTCTTCCTAAACTTCATGCTAAGCTTGAGACACTCTAGGGTTTTGCTTTCATCCACAAAATGGAGAGGTACATTCTTTGAAGGAATTGTAGACAAGACATCCTTTCCAATAAGACAATGAATTTGGTAGGAACCACCTATGTAACATAGTACAACATATCCATCTAAGCAACAGTCACATCCTCATTAGGATTTATTGTCGAAGGCTTTAGAGTGTTCAGATTGAATTGTTGATACATAAAGGCAAGATACCAACAAAAATGTGCATCAAGATGTATAGAATTATCTTCAGACTAAGCATTCACGTGAGCAAATTAAAGATATGAGTTTGAATATGCTGAAGAAGTCTCCTAGGACCTAGGAATGAGAGGCTAATTAAATATAAGTCTTGTCATCACAGAATCATGTAAAGTCCATTGCCATCGAGAGAGGATGTCATTATCAAATCCAGGAGCATCCAATACATATTGAGGTGAAATATTGATATATTCCGTAGGAGGTGGAATATGAATTAGGGTTGAACATTGAAGAGATGGATATGATAGATCATAGAAAGATGGAAAGTGTAAATATAATGATGTTGGAAATGGAGGAAATGGTACTAAAGAAGCTTTAAACAAAAGGTTAAAGGAATAGGTGGAACAACAAGAGAAGGATCTGTAGGAGGAGAAGAGGTAATAGGATCAGCAAATAAAAGGGCATGGAGTAAAAACTAGAATATGAGGGGATAAAGCAAGGGTAAAAGATAAAAGAGGAATGGAATCAAGATTAGTGGCAAGAAGATGGCTATAAGAAGGAAGGCGAGCAACGATAAGGGAATAGGAAATAAGATAATGAGGAGCATGAGGATAAATAGAATAAGAGAATTTAACATTTTAGAAGAACTCCTCAGTAAACAAGGGATTATAAAAAATGTGTTGCAACACCTTAGCATGTAACTGCTGGATATTAGACTTATAAAAAGTACCCTATCAATGACATGGACCCATGACAACATAATCCAAAGGAGGATGCCAATTAACTCCTCTACACCATGATGTGCGCTAATGAAAATTTTGCAGACCATCCACAAGATCTAACTCCACAGAATGTACATACAATATAGCTTGCAAAACCACATCCCCCACATAAATATTCGAATTGTCCTCTTTTGTAATTTGCGAGTCCCCTTTAATATACACAAAAGAGAGCAATCTGACTTGAGGATCAAGGAGGTCATCCAAGGCTTTGTCAAATATTGATTTAAGTAAGCCTTATTATGGATGTTCCAACCACCCTCTGGAGGCTATAAATCCACATTGCTCAAAAAGATATATGAGGCTAACCTCTACTGATGATATTTAAGCCAAAAGTAGGGAGGAGGGGAGACAAGCTCACTAAAATGAGCAAAAGCTTCTTGCACACAATCCATATGGTGCTGTAATCTTTCCACCTTGGCAGAGCAAAGGCATCACCTAGCCTAGACCATTCCTATAAATTTTTTAGCTCCTTCTTAGAAGGAACAACATAAGGCATAATAGGAGTAGGAGGGGGATCAGAGAGGGTAACTATTTTAAACTACAACTCATCAATATGCTTTTGTTGAAATTCCATAATCACTTGGGCATGCTTCAATTCACCCTCACAAACACTAAGCTTCGTGGCTAAAGTAAGCATCTCTATCAAAGCATCATCCTTCTCTTTAGTGATGGATACCTTATTTGCCTCTAAGCTTGCAATTTTAACTTCCAGCTCTCTAATGGTAGCTTTCTGAGAATGCATTATGACAGTAGCTCTTTGCATTTGCTAATGGATGCCATGAGGGAAAACCTTTTTGAAGTCAAATTTTCTAGTGCCTTACTCAATCTGTGAATCTAGTGTACCTTCCTATTTCACTGCAAACAAATTAGGACATGCAAGGAATGGGGGAGGGTAGTATCGGAATTTGTACCATAGGCGACAGAATAGGGACAAGGGGCACATCTAATGATCATGAAAAGGGGCACATCTAATGAATTTGAAATGGGTTGCATAGGAGGAGAAGGAATATAAGGAGAAGACTACTTTGGAAGTGTAATAGAATCAGGCACACAAATGCCACCTAGGGGAGGTCCCAATAGAATGATATTCTGTAGAAAAACCCCATAGGAAAAAGTACTGAGTTGACCCTTCTTTACATGCTAATCCATTTTAGCCAACAAAAAGGTTGTCCTGTCAAACTTAATCCCCTCAAGGATTCTGGTAGACATAGTAAATAGTTCCTTGGATAAGCACTTGGATGTAGGCTTGCCTTCTTGGAGAAATTGGCATAATTGCTTCCATAAGGGAGAGGAAATATGTGCCACCCACTGATACTCTTGAATTGGTGTTAACCTTATTTGCAACAATACAGTAGAGGTCTCCTTCTGCAACAAGACAAGGATCTCTACAGTGGATAATAAATGGTTACCACTAGGTACAAGGGAAGCTGCAAAGGGAAGGATTAGGGCCTCATTGTCAATAGCAGGGGATAAATAGAACTAACAGCCATGAATCAAGTTCGAAAGCTTCTTGTAAGTCTCCAAAAAAGAGTAATAGAGCTTTGCATCCACCATTGGAGGAAATTTCATGGCCACAAAAAGATGAAGACTAGCCTTACGAATGCAATTAGCATCTAATAGGAGAGAATAATCATGGACCAAAAGAGAAAGATGTTGAATCACAAGTGTAGGAGATTCAGAAGGTGCCATTCAGACTATTTAAAAGAGCAAGACTAACAAGACTAAACTAGACAACCCTAGGCAATTTACAGCCTATGGAAAAATTTTGACATAACCTATGTAAACATGCGATTGAAAGCTTCATGCTATGCAGACAAACAAGCACCCTAATCCTTGGTAATTAAGCAATCCAAATAAAGTATAATCAAGTCACACAATATCCCTGACTCAAACTTAAGCAAAGAAACCATAATAGACTCATGAACCACATATAGTAGATAGGATTTAACCAGACTACCATTGGTATGATAAATCCCATCCTTGTAAAGTGTATGTCATCAACCTAAGGTACGGTGATGTGGGTGGGTGAGAACTACACGGATTCCTTTTATGGGTGAAAATTTTACTTTGTAATTTATTATTTTTAAATTACCCATTACTACACGGTGAATTAGATTATGTAACCCAAACCCACTCAAGCTTAGATTGAACTTTGGTCTCTACTAATGCACTTCCTTGTTACAAATTAGATGATGTTTGCACAAAGCGCATGCATGCATGACAACAAATTTGGCGCAAAGTGCATGCATGCATGACGATAGGGGATTCATTTTAGTTACAAATTAAATGTATCTGTAGCGCATGTATGCGCGTACTGTGGACCTTCAGAGGTGAATTTTAATTTAAAAAATTATGTGGATTATTGTGCCATGTGCTCGTGCAATAACAAGTTTCCTTTTACAAGTTAATGGTCTTAATTTAACATTTTATGGGGTGCACTCTATTAATTTTGTGGGTGTAGCAGTCAGGATAATTTTATTTATAAATTACATGTGTATTATGGTGCACATGAAGAAGGGAAAAGAAAATGGAACTTGGTAATGTGTATGGGGCACTTGCAAAGTCTGATGGCACAGTGGAAAAAGAACTAGCACAACTCCCCCTCCACAAAAAATCCATAAACAAGTCTTGTGTAGCAGGTCAACTATAGAGAATCGTCCGCTTAGACAATGGTAAAATCGAAAAAACCTTATGGCTAATGCCCATCATTCAAAACAATAAGAGTGTCTAGTTTAGTTTGTAAATTATGTTTTTTTCCATTTTTTTAATTTTTTTAAAATGGTGTTTTTGTGTTCTTTGTAAGTGTGTTTATGTTTTTAATTTTCTTTTTTATTTATGATTTAAAAAAGAGTGTGATTGTATTATCAGTTTGTTTGTTTTCGTGGATTTTATTTATGTAAAATATATGTGAGTCAAGTTATGTTTTATTTAGTTTTTATATGTTGGCTTGTGTTTTTTTAAAAAATATTTTTACTTTTAGAGTGTTATGTTTGTGGTGTCCATATTTGTTTTGTTCTTTCAATGATGATATCATGTTGAAAAAAAGAAATAAAAAATGGGTGGAATTTATGTAGGGAATGGTGGTGGAATTTTAAGGATTTTTTTGGAGTTTTTAAAGCTATTTTTATGATTTGTACAAAATTTTCATAAATTTATTAATTTCGATGAAATTTTCAAATTTTTTCTTGAATTATTTATGTAAAATTTCCCTTTTGGAATGAGTTGTCCCAATTTCAAGATTTTTTTGATTTTTATGTAAAATTTTAGCAAATTTTCCCATTTAAATTAAAATTTTAATGAATTGTTATGGATTTTTGGATTTTTTGTTGTTTTTTTTAAATTTATATAATAATGTGGATAAAAGATGGGTATTGATGACACTGAGTGTGAAGAGTAGCAAATCCACCACTCAAGAAAGACTACACGCATGTCTTTGTGCATGAACGACCACGAAAGAACAAACACACAAGATGTGTCCGTCACAATCCACATGAATGAGGGTGTGCATGATCACGAGCACGACACGAATAAGAATTGTGGCATGCAACACAAGCTCAGACACAAACTTGTGCTTCGTGACATGGTGTTGGGGGGGTCAAATTAAGGGGGGGAAGGCCCAAATGTGGGGGTAGGGCCCAAATTGGGAGGGGGACTAAATTGTGTGGGTGGTGGGTTAAATTAGGGGGGAGGGGCTAATTTAGGGATGGTAGGACAAGGGGACGGGCATGTGGGGATGAAAATTTGGAGGTGCGGTGGGCAAAGGGAGGGACGGGTGGAGAGGTGGGCGGATTGGGAGCGGTGGGCGGTGGTCCGGCAAAGGGACGAGTAAGGGAGGGGTTGGTCGGGTGGGGAAGGGGTTGGTCGAGTGGAGGCGGGGTTGGTCGGGTGGGGGGGGGGGGGGGGGGGGGGGGGACAAGGGGTGGGTTAAGTTGGAGCGAGGTTGGTCACAGGGGGGGATGGGGGTGTGGGGGGTGGGTTAGGTGGGGGTGGGGGGAAGGGAGGGTAGGGGGGGAATAGGATGGGGGGTTGGGGAGTGGGGATGGGGGTGTGGGGTGGGGGTAGAAGGGACGGGGGGTTGTGGAGGGTGTTGTTGGGAGAGGAGGGTGAGGGAGAAGGAGAAGGACGAGAGGGTGTTAGAAGAGGGACGGGGAGGAGGAGGAGGAGGAGGAGAGGGAGAAGGAAGCAAGAGAAGAGGGGGAGAAGGGGAAGGAGAGGGAGGAGGGAGGGGGGTGTGATGGGATCAGATGGAAGTGGGGGAAGCAGGCACGGACCAAACGTCAGGCGGATGGCCCAACACGCAGGACGAGGCAAAAGATGGTGTTTACATGGAAAAATAATGAAAATGCAAACAAAAATACATGTAAAAATTAATAATGTAAAATCTGTTGACCAAAACGAAGTGCGGAAAAAAGGAAAAATGTATGGGCAAAGGTGTCACACACAGGCTTATTAAGTCAAGACATAGTTTCGACAAGAATAAGGCACGTTTACATGGAAAATAAAAAAATAAAGCCTAAAAATGTAATAAAAAAGTAATAACAAAAAATCAAAAAGTCAGAATTGAATGTAGCGAGAAGGAAAAATGTTTGGTTTGATGAGCTAGATAGGGCTATCAAGTCGAAATAGTTTTCCAATGACAAATGAGATGGTTCACATGAAAAAATGATAAAAACATAGACGAAAATTGAAATGAAGATTAATTCTAGACAAGCCATAAGCTGAAACAAGGGGCAACAAAAAGTAAAAATATTTGAGAAATGGTGGTCAATAGGGTTGCTAGGATAGAATGTGATTTCAGTGGAATAATGTCACATTCACAATTTAAAATTAATAATGAAAAATTGTTAGGTCGAAAGGAGGGGGAGGAAAAATGAAAAATGTACGAGGGGACTAACAGCTATAGGCTATCCAGATAGGATACCATTCTGATGAGAAAAAAGTACGTTTACATGAAAAAATATCAACAATCGTGTAAAAATAAACCCACAAACATGCAAAAATAAATAACAACTAATCCATGCATTAGAAAGATAGGCTAAAACAAGAAAAAGTGTTCGAGAAAGGGGATAGTTAAGGACTATCACATCAAATTACAGTTCCGATGTAAAAAAGATAAATTTGCATGGAAACATGTTTGATTCATGAATTTTTTTAAAAAATTTAATAACTAATAAACCATTGCTTTGAATATAGAGACTTGTAAAAAGAAAAAGTTACTAGTTCAAATAGGACTGTAAGAGCAGATTGCAATTTTAGTGAATGTAGGATGTGTTCACATGGAGGATTAACCAAATGATAAAACAATCAAAAGGGCCAGAGAAGACCGTGGGAATGGGTTAAAATAGGGTGGGGGGATGAGGAAGGGACCTCAACAAGGCATATCATGTAAGGATATCATGTGAGGATCAATTAGTAGGGTGTTCATGAATGTATACAAATGAGGCTCGTAGGGACGCGTTCCCACACTTAAAGCGTGAACATATCAATTTGACTAATCAATAGGGGCCTAATACTTGACCATGACCTGTATCCATACATCCCCACACTTAAGACATGAGACACACATAAATAAATACAAGAGGTAGGGTTAGAAACACTTAGCCCATTCAGTTGGTTGATGGAGATTGTCAACAATACCCACCGACTGGGGAGTTGAAGTCATCCACAGGAGATACTAAGTCTCATCATAGCATGATTTTATCATGGTAGGGACCAAGCAATAGTATCCAGTAAAGTAGCATCGTTGACGAAAAATCGATAAGTCGTTGATGGTGAAGAATGCAACAATTAATCACAATACGAAGCGGAAAGCTTTAGGGTTGCGGCTATAAAGCATGTCCAAACAAGGCAAAAATCAAGAAAAAAAGGGGGAAAAAAGTGTTTGAATGGATTTATGTTGCTAAGAGAGTGGTTGGAGAGGTCAAGGAAGGGTTTATAACCCAAGAGGCCAAGGGAGAGCTCATTTGCAACTATAGCATTGAGAGAGAGAGAGAGAGAGAGAGACCCATTGCCCACGTTGGATCGATCAATTCACCCATGAGTTTTTTGTGCATTGCAGGTATATACAACTCTTCCTCTCTATCCATAGCTTTGATTGGGACATGCATGCTATATCTAGTGAACGAAATCGTGAGGTCGGATCAATTTGTCATTTTATCTATCGAAATCGCACCACATTCGGCCCATCCAAGTGACGGCAACCCTGGGCCAAACCCCAAAATCGGCCCTTGGCCCTTGCATGTTCAACCATTCGGCCCACTACCATTCGGACGTTCACCACTTGGCCCAACCCCACTCGGACAAGTTGACATTCGGCCTGGCCCAATCAATCATTTGGACCAAATTGGCATTCGGCCCACTTGACTTGGCCCTCGGTCATTCGGCCATTCGGCCCTCAAACAACTACCTTCGAACGGTTTGAATTTGACATTTGGACCAATTGTATTTGACCCCTTCTCATTTGGCCCTTGTCCATTCGGATGGGTTGAATCAGACATTTGGCCCCTACAATTCGGACCTTTGGGCGGAATTTGGATTTTTCCAAATTTTAAACTGAAGGGCCTGATTGACCCAAACCACTATTGTCTGAACCCTTGAAGGCCATATAGACACTCAAAACACCTTTTTGGCACACAAGAAACAAGAAAATCTATGAAACACTGACTTAGAAGCGACTCTAGCCGATTAGCTAGTAGTCCAAGCCACTAGTAGCACCAGACTAAGTCATAGATCCCCAAATAGATCTCGATCAAGCTAAACGATGCAGCATAGACCCTAGGACTAGCGAGATCAGCCAAAGACCCCGGACTAGCGAGAATGGCTAGAAACCAAACTTACAGCCTACCATGCCAAATCCGTAAACGAGAGTGCGATAACCACATAGTCCCTATACCTTCACAACTCGTACTATTTTTCAGCACTTGAAGTACATACACACGCTGAGTAAATGTAAATTGAGTATTGTTTGTAATTAACAAGGAACACACTCAAACGTAACCCTAAAATGAATCCACTAGTAGGGGAGGACCTTGAGACATAGTCGGGTGATCGAAACCCCAAGCATAGGACCAAGCGAAAGATGCAAGAGAGAAGCCAGATGCAACAAGGAGAGACACCATTGAAGAAGTGGATCTACCCGATCTAATCAATCTTATCGACAACATGGTGGAGAGAGAGACCGCTGACATGGCAAAGACAAGCACTAACCATGGACAAGATGAAGAGCTCGACCTAGGCAGCCTCCCCAGACAGAAATCTAGCAGCTAGTCGCCAATTACGATCTATAAACCCAGGACAGACCACCACGGTAAGATGACTGAGGATATCATAGCAGACCTAGAATAGGAGAGGAGACTAACACGAGAAGCTTTGCAAGGCCTAGTGATCAACAATATAGAACAACAAGCCATGAGCTTGCAGTAGAGCATGGAAATGTGCGAGAGCCGACAGGCCCTGATGCTGAGAGGGAGAAAGCGTTGGAAGGAGATCTTACATTGGGTGAGCTTCTCATGAAGCGACTGGTAAACAACACTTCTGTCAAGCGAAGCGCTGCTGCAATGGCAACCTTGTTGCTTGCAAGATTAGGAGTTAACCAGGGCTCCAAGAGCCAATCTAAAATCCCTATAGTCACAAAGCAACTAGAAAAATACCAGCCCGACAATGATCCCTACAGCTTCGTAGAGCAGTTCGAGTAGGTTAGTGAAGCCAACGGCCTCACCGATCTCGCTCAGCGATCATAAGCTTTCAACCTATACTTAGGCAATAAGGAAAGGACTTGGTACACTAGCCTAGATGCCATAGAGAGCACAATGACTTCAATAACCTCAAGAATCTCTTCATTAAGATATTCTCGGAGGTTGGGTACTCAGGCAACCTGATCATACGACTCATAAACATGGAGACTTAGTACTCTTGTACTCTATCAAGGGTCAAAATTAGAAGATGAAGTTTAGAGGGCTAGGGCCTTTTAAGGTCCAGGCCATCAACAAAATCTGTAACGTGTCCGCCTATCGGCTGTCCATGCACGTTTTTAGCAATCCATCGAGAGACGAATCTAAGTGACGCCACACAGAGAGAGAAGGAAGACATCAGGGATTATGTGACCAATGTAAAGAGTCTCTTTAAGAGAATCCCGATGAACGAATGACCCATGGAGAGAGCGGTGATACAGGGTGAAGAACTCTACAAGGCCTTGGCAGGAAACTCAAGCTTGCAACGAGATGCGCTAACTAGGATCTTTGAAGAGGCCATTAGGGTGAATGTCCAGCTCAAGGAGAGAAGATCTAGGAGCTCAAGCCGAGAAGAGCCTAACCCTATAAACTCCGAGAGAGCTGCAACATCAAGCGAAAGATCAGACCCAATTACTCAGGACAAAGGAAAGGGTGTTGACCCAAGTCTAGGAGCTAGCGGCGGAGATGAAGATGGAGCTAGCCAAACTACAAGAGATGATGAGATGGCCAACACGCCCTCACATTCAATGTGTGTACTATGGTAGAAACCACCTGCCAGCTGAGTGCTAGGACCCTAGGTCCCAACCTTACATAAATTGTGGTAGGTTTGGCCACAATGCCATACATTGTAGACTACCAAAAGGAGACTTTCGTATTTACAATCTTACAATCAGCCTTACCTAATGAATAGGCCACCAACCTTCTTCGGAAGGGGAGCCCCATTGTGTCTCCCGGCACCCAACGATGCTAAACCGGTCATTCCTAGGATGGAGATAAATCCCACAGGAATACCTAGACCACCTGGACACTATGTAACCCACCCACCGAGCGATGCTCTAGTCCACTATGTGGAGGATCAGAACGATGAAGAACCTTACGTGAACCCTTACATCTCGCACGATGAAGCGGGTAATCCAATCCTTATGGATTATAAACCAATACTGGTGATGGCCTTAGGTAGAGGTAGAGGTAGAGGTAGAGGTAGAGGTAGAGGTAGAGATAGAGATAGAGGTAAAGGTAGAGGTAGAGGTAGAGGTAGAGGTAGAGGCAGAGGCAGAGGCAAAGGCAGAGGCAGAGGCAAAGGCAGAGGTAGAGGCAGAGGTAGAGGTAGAGGTAGAGGCATAGGAGGGCAGACCCAAGATCCTGTTGGACTTGCGGTCACCCAGGACATACCTCGTAGCGTTGCTCCCCCACCCGAGAGTGAGTAGACCAACTCGTGATAAGACAGATCTTAGATACACGGAGTGTGGAATCACTCTTCTCTTTGTTGTCAATATTCCTAGAGGAAAACCATCCTCTAGTTTGGAAATCATGCCATCAGTCCCATTGGGGTTGTTTAGCATCGAGGCACTCGATGGGGAGGCCACGCCCATCTTGTTGCATATAATGACCCACCCGCACGCATATGAAGTAGGCCAACATATCATTGCCAAGGCCTAGTAACTTAGATGTAGTCTCAATTGGAAAAAAGAGTTGGAGGTGAAGGAAAAAGAAACCAGACACAAAGGTCATGCTAAAAACAGAGAGTACCACAACACTACCTCTTGGAAGAAAGGTGAGAGACGCAGAGGTAGAAACGTCGGCTCCAAAAACAACTGAGAAGGGAAGTGTGAAGGTTGAGGAGTACCCCAACTCAAAGCCATTGAAAAGTGAAGGAGTGGATGAAAGAGGCCCAAGAACACTTAAAAGACGTTGAGCCCATATTAAAAGATGAGATTGATGATCTCTTAAGCATGAGCACACTAGACTTGCCTCTACGACCAAAATCGAGAGATATGACTGCGCCACAAGAGCAGTATCACTTAGACAGAGCTCGAACACTACAGACTAGCAAATCAGTCAAGGCCATTGTCCTAGAAATGCATAATTTGGAGAAAAGCTTAGGGAAGTTACTATATGTATATTCTCTACATCCGTGCGTTCGAGGTCTATTGATAAATATCCTTATCTGTGAATTTTTTGTGAATAAAACGTAACCCTTTTCTATTCAATTTGTAAATGCACTTCATATTACACCCTTGTGTATGTGAAAATTTTATAGGCTACTCCATCAAACTGGTTAGTGACCAAGGCATGCACTTCATTAATGAAGTGATCACTCACCTCCTACCTTTGTAATCATCCATCAAAAGTCTTCGCCTTACTATCCTCAAATGAATGACCAGGCTGAGTCTACTAATAAAATCTTAGTGAACGTCTTGACCAAAGTAGTGTCTGCTTCACATAGCGACTGAAATAACAAATTGATGACAACTTTGTGGGCCTACCGCACAGCCTATAAAATGACTATAGGACAGACTCCCTTTAAGTTGACCTATGGGATTGAAGTAATTCTACCAGTAGAGTTCTTCATTCCTAGCCTAAGAATCACTCTTCAAAAGAGATGGGATGGAAAGGAGGCATGGACAGAGTGCCTAATTGAGCTCGAACGCCTCTATCGGAAACTTGACTTCTAGCCACCCATGCACTGATATGTGAGAATCCAAGATGCAAAAGCTAGTTTGACAAGCATGTCAAGCAGCAAAATAAGGGAGACTTAGTACTCTTATAATTAGTCAAGGATCATAAACAAAATGTTACCGGCAACAGTAAAAAGCGGGAAAATAGAAAAGCAACAATAAAAAGTGGGAAAATAGAAAAATCTGAGAAGCAGGAAAAGGCGTAGGGCAGACATGGAGAAGGACCCAGAAGAATAATAAGTCCGAAAAAAATCCAAAAAGAGGGGAACAACCGCAAAAAATCCAAGGCGTAGCCACTAAAACCGCAGGAGTTAAAAGCAAGAAAGCACACCCTTAAATGTGCAGGCACCCTCAAATCCTTATAAAAGAGTGCCAGACTCCCTCCTGTGCAAATTGTGAACTTAGAAGGGCGGAACGACCAGCTAGGAAGTGAAGGAATGGAGAAAAAGGGCTTGGGCCATGGCCGGCCATGTAAAAATCAATGTTGACCACCCGTGGGAAGTGGGGCATGTATTCAAAGTTGAAAAGTGAATGAGAAGCTCATTCTTGTATGTGGCAAAAAGCTTCTTCTTCTTCTTCTCTTCTTCTTGCCTTATTGCTTATGCTTGAGAGAGGGAGTGAGTGAGTGTGAGGGAGTGAGGGAGTGAGTGTGTGAGAGTGAGGGATCGAAGAGAAGAAGCTCCCCATCTCCTCTCTTCATCTTCTTCTCTTCTCTACTCCTCTCTTGTCTCGTGCGGCTATGGAGGATGGAACTTGTTGGAGAGGGATTGAGGTTGCTTGAGCTTGCCTCAAGGATCGTGGAGCTACCGGAGTACGCGGGAGAGGAGGGTACTCGATCGGGAATTAAGGTAAGTTCACTACACCCCATAGGTAGGGAGGGTGCGTCGGCTATGTGAGGTAGCCATGGCTGCTCGGTTTGAAACGCTTGACCAATAAGTGGTCCGTAGGTCTTGGGAGTTAAGATTGAAGCTCCCTTCATTTTGGTTCCATTGCCGGGACCAACGAAATCGAGCCTTAAGTGCCGCATGCTTCGAATCGAGCATAGAAGTAGGGTTTTCAGCCCGAACCAGTGCTTGAGATAGATAGGAGATTTAGGTGTTTTGATCTTCGAAACAAGTAAGTATTTTGGTTTGTTGTTGAGCAGGCAAGTAGGTAAATCAACCTCAGCCAACTGCTTTTGATTTTTGTTGCATTAGGATAGGACTAGGACCAAGGAAACAAGGAAAAGTAGGAGGGTTTTCTGATGTTGTATAACAGGCTGAAACAAGAAAAAGAAGGGCAAAAAATGAAATCTAGGATTAAATGTTGGTAAGAGGAGCAAGGTTAAGGTGAATGCAAACCTGGGCAGGGCAATAAGAGGCCAGGAGTGGCAAGGAAGACCTCACTTCACATTTGAGATATTAAGGAGAGCTTGAGAGAGAGACTGTGAGTGCAGGTGCAGAAGGGATTCGATCCAATCATTTCGTTGTTGCCCAGCCATCCCAGGTATTTCTTGACCTTCTCTGAGTTGTGCTTGTTGGATTTGGAAAGTTAGGGCTTGTGCCAAGACCCCTACGCATTGCATTCATCATTTGCGCTCCCGCTACTGCACCGCGACAAACGCAGTCGGACCACTCTCCAGGTGTCCAAGTCCCAGAATCGGACACTCGGACTGTCCGACTCTCAGAGTTGGACCATCTGCCAGTCGGACCATCTAACTCAGCACAGCACATTAGAGTCAGACCACCTGGTCCGATTAGACCAACTAGATGACCTGACTGTTCCACCTTGCCAGTCGGGTCCTGCCACGTGACAATAGACCCATTTTGAGCCTCGGACCACTCAGTTCGATCGAATAGTCCGACTTCACCAATCGAAAGAATTTCAGTCGGACCACCTGGACTCGGACGGTTCGACTCCTAGAGTCGGACCACCAGGGCAGAACACTATAGACTGGTAAGTGAGCCACCCCCTTAGGCCAGGGCCGCTTCGAACCCATCTCCAAATATCCCCGAGTACCGGACCCATCTCTCAGAAGCCAAAGATTGGAGGAACCACGCCTGGGCAGCCTAGAGTCAATATCTAGAAGCGGGCCATAGAACAGGTGAGACTTAGAGTTGACTGATCTTCAGATTCCAATCAGGACTTGACGAAGTGTAGAGTGTACAGCATAGACCCTAGACAATACGAGAGGACAGCCAAACAAAAGGGGAAAGAGCGGGAACTGATTGGTCACTTTGCATTCGCACCCCACACTAATTTCACCATTTAAAGTGCACTAAAAGGAAAAAAGCCTGATCTGGCACTGTGCACAGGAAAGCACTAAGCACAAGTGTGAATCAAATTAACAGCTGCTTCCAATAGCAAGGAACTCACATGGAATCATAATAAATACAAAGAACCCACCAGTAGGAGCAGACCCTGAGGCGTAGCTGGGTGCCACAGAGCCTTGTTAGTAGGGCCCCAAAGAGATTGAAGACGATAGGATTGAGGGCAAGTCACTACCCGAGCCGATTGGACTGATCGACAACCTAGTGGAGTGAGAGGCTGCAGAAATGTCAAGAGTGGACACGGACCGAGAGGATGACTAGCTAGACTTGGGTGAATTCCCCCTCGAATTGCAGCGTATGGTTGATCAATATGACCGGCTAACAAGGACCGCGATCCAGAGCACACGGATCGAGGAAGTAGTTACGAGTCTTGAGGAAGAGAGGAGGGTAGCTAGGAAGGCGTTGCAGAGTATCACAGCATATAATCACGAGGAAAGGATGAGGAAATTGCTGCAAGACTTAGAGGTGCACGAGACATGATGCATTCTAGCCTTAGCTGGTAAGGCCACGACAGGGCCGAATGCAAAGAGGGAGAGGGAGCTAGAGGCAGACCTGACGCTGAGCGAGCTTGTCACCAAGCGGCTCATAGACAACACAGCTGCAAAACAGGGTGCAACATCACTAGCCACCTCTTACTCACAAGCTTAGGAGTCACACAAGGGGCAAGAAGCGACAACAAGATCCCTACAGTGGCCAAGCAGCTAAACAAGTACCAGCCTAGCAACTATCCCTATAGCTTCGTGGAGCAGTTCGAACAGGTTTGCAAAGCCAATGGTCTCACAGACCTCACCCAACGCTCGTAGGCTTTTGAGCTTTACTTGGGTGATAAGGGAAGGACATGGTACACCAGTCTAGATGCAGCAGAGCGAACAGACTTCAATCGCTTGAAGGATCTCTTCATCAAGAGATTTTCAGAGATGGGATACTCTGACAACCTCATGGTTCGACTGATGACTGTCGGTCATAAGGACAAAGAGGACATTAGAGAATATGTCACTCATGTACGTAGCATGTTTAAGAGAATCCCTACCAACGAATGACCAAACGAGAGAGCGTTCTCTACCGTCTTTATAAATGAAATCCGCAGCGAGGAACTTTACAAGGCACTAGTAAGCAACTTGGGCTTGCAGAGAGATGTGCTCGCTAGGGTTTTTGATGAGGCAATAAGGGTAGATGACCAGCTTAGGGAGAAAAGTGCTAGAAGCTCGAATCGAGATAGCTCTAGCCAAAGAACCACAGAGAGAGCCACAACCTATAGCGAGAGATCGGCCCTTGACATGCAGGATAAGGGCAAGGGCACGGCATAAGACCAAGGGCTGGCCGAAGTCAGGATGGAGCTTGCACGATTGCAAGAGCCAGTAAAGAGACCCACTAGACCGCATGCCTAGTGTGTGCACTGTGGAGGCAACCGCATCCCCACTGAGTGCCAGGACCCAAGATCCAGGCCTTGTGCAAATTGCAGAAGGTTTGGCCACAACGTAATGCATTGCCAATTGCCAAGAAGGCTTCCTTATGCACAGCAATATAACTCACCGTACTACGGGAATAGGCCGCCTAACTTCTTCGGAAGAGGAGCTGCACTGGCCCTTCCAACACCTAAAAATGCGAAGCTGGCCGTTCCTAGATTAGAGATCAATCCCACTGGCATATACCCAATCCGCCTGGACCCTTCGTGACACATCTACCAAGCGACGCTTCCATCCACTACATGGATGAGCCCAATGATGAGGAATCATATGTGAACTTTTACATCTCATATAATGAAGAGGGTAATCCGGTCCTCATGGACTATTGACCAATGCCAGTGATGGCATTAGGAAGGGGAAGAAGTAGAGGTTTTTCAGGGCCAACCCAAGATCCAATCGCCTGCTGGACTTGTGGCCACCCTGGTCACATATCGACACGCTGCCTAGAAAAAGAGTAGGCTAACGGGGAGAGAGCTAACCTTAGGTGCACTGAGTGCGACCTCTTCAGGGAATGCCCTAGGCAAAAGCCATCCTCAAGCTCAAGCAATGTACCATCGATACCTTTGGGGCTGTTTGGCGTTGAGACATTCGACAATGAGGATACACCCATCTTGCTACATGTCATGACACATGCACAAACGCGGTAGGTCGACATATCACTGCTTGGACCTAGCAACCTAGACGCCGCCTCGATAGGGAAGAAGAGTCATAGGCGGAGTAAGAAGAAAACCAATGCTAAGATCACTCTCAAGACTGACGAGGAGACGACTCTAGTGAGTGGCAGGAAGGTAACTAATGTTGAGGCTAAAACCACCGCTCCAAAAACAACAGAGAAAGGGAGTGCCAAGGTAGGGGAGTACCCCTGCCTAAAGCACCAATTAGAAGCGATTGAAAAGGTCAAGGAGTGGGTAAAGGAAGCCCAAGAGAACCTGAAGGATGCCGAGGCCATCATAGAAGATGGAATTGAGGATTTTTCTAGTGTGAGCACCCCAGCCTCACGCTCTCGACTAAGGTCAACAAATGCACCCAGCCACACGAGTAGCACCACCCAAGAGAAGCTTGGGAGCCACTAGCTAGCAAGACACCCCAAGCCAATGGCCTAGAGGTGTGGGAATGGAGGGGAGGCAAACAACGAGTAACCTCCGACATTAGTAACCACCCCAGTAACCATGAGCCTAGGAGACCTGCTTAGGCAGCATTCGACTCTTTGGCTGGAACTGAAGCACTGGGTGGAGGAGCCAATGGAGCAGACTGTGGCTGACCTACATGAGCATGATGCAGTCACACAGATACCTAGTTTGATGCTGCACTCGGTACCTAAATCTTTGCATGTAAATGCTTTTTGGGAGGGCACCGAGATGCACGTGGTGCTACCTATTCTGGCTCTAGGAGACATGACGCGGAAAGGAATCGTAGACATAGGTGCAAGGGTTAGTATCTTGAACCACACAGACTTGTAGGCCTGGGGAAACCATCCCATCGAGACTGCCACGTTCAATGTTACACTAGCAAATGGAATGAAGTTAATGCCATTCACCAGTGAAGATTGCAAGTGTCCAATTCTCTGTACACATCATTGTGATGAAGGGAGTGGACTACAACATCCTGCTAGGCCGACCTTGGATGAGGAATGCACGAGCCATCAAGGATTGGGGCAACGGTCTAATCTTCTTAGGAAATCAAAAAGAAGCAATAAGGGTGGAGATGGATACCTAGAAGACAACACATGTTGATCTGGATGCCATCTCAATCACATTGAGGGGTGACACGAAACCAACCATGTCGTATGGGGCGCTGACTAAGTATATACCCTGCCCTGAGGATGAGCGAGATTGGATGCAAGTCCTTGCAACGATCGATCTCCCATTCTCAGAAAATGAGGAGGAGTGCAAGCAAGCCGCACAAGCCATGTGGACACCAGATCAGGAACACTCAATACCACTCTGCATGGTGACAGGGAGTGCGTGTGGTTGGCCCAAACCTGTCACTTTCCATGTCCCAAATAATAAACTAGAACTCCAGGAGACCCTAGAGTATTTGACAGGTAGACTAGAGGGTAATCCTTCTGCTAATCTCATGCTTCTTAGAGACCTCTTGGGAGAGCACAAGTGGAAGTGGACCAAAATTCACGATCTGAACTTGTTGTACCATTGGGGTCTAGTCACCAACCAGATAGAGGCTAGAAAGGAGGACCTAGGAGACGATGAGTAGCCACGGAGTGATAGTTCTGATAATGAATATGAGAATTGTTCCTCCATCAGTGAAGGGAGCAAGGAGGAAATGGGTACTGTGGAGTATGATATTGAGGGAAGGGTGATAGAGCAGATAAGAGCAAACTCTAGGCCCCAAGAAAGGAATGCATATGAGATCATGAGAGGAGTTGTGAGATTGGATTGTAATCACTCTTGGTTGGAATGCATAGGGGCAGTGGATTATGAGCAGGCTGGAATTGGCCAACCACCAGTGATGTCTATGTTTAGGACAAACACACTGATCGAACTATGACCACTCGGGGAGACTCCTTCCTCCAGTGAGGGCTGTGAGTTCAACTCAGAGTGTGAAGCCAATACGGAGAGTGACCCTGAAATACCCATGCCATCCAAAACCAAACACACCAAGTGGGACTTGCCAGTCCACCTAAGACGCAGTTGGCTAAAGGAGGAAAGAAACAAACAAACAAAAGGGCCAAATGCAGAACGATAGAGGAAACTACAGGGCCTACCCAAATGCTTCACTAAGTTCAAGAAGGGTGACAGAGTGGTGGTCCTGCTAGGTGCAAAGAGGCAGGGCCAGACCAGCGAGCCTATCGAGGGACCCGGCAGAGTCAAGGAAGTCAACCTGGTAGGGGAGGGAGAGAAGCCTCGACCAGTATTCATAGCAGATGACCTAACTGAGGATGAGTAGGCTAACCTTGTTACTCTCCTACGAGAGTACGTGGAAGTGTTTGCTTGGTCTCTGGATGAACTTAAGGGGGTTAACCTGAGAGTTGTGACCCACAACATTCCTATGGTCCCTGATGCTGTTCCTGTAAAACAACGCCCTTACCCCATGAATCGAAAGCATGCCCATGTAGTAAAAGAGGAGATTGATAAACTCATGAGAGCAGGATTCATCTATGAAATAGAGCACACGGACTAGGTATCACCAATAGTGATCATTATGAAGAAAAATAGAAAGATCTGAGTGTGCGTCAACTACAAGAAAGTCAACGCTATTACGAAAAGAGATAACTATCCATTGCCATACATCAAACACATGCTCGAGAGGGTGGCAGGTAAAGAAGCCTACAGTTTCCTAGATAGTTTCTTGAGTTACAATAAAGTGCGAGTACACCCCGACGATGCCTTCGCTATAGAGTGGGGGGCATTTGCTTACATCGTTATGCCTTTTGGGCTAATGAATGCACCTGCAACCTTCCAACATTTGATGTGCACAATCTTCAAAGATATGCTCAAATGCGAGCTAGAGGTGTTTGTGGATGATCTATGCATACACTCTAGCTGGGCGGAACACTCAGAGAAACTACAGGCAGTCTTTGAGCGGTATCGACTTTATAATCTCTCATTGAACCCTCTGAAGTGCCAATTTTGGGTGAAACATAGATGCATCCTAGGGCACATGGTGCCCAAGAATGGCATCACCACTGATTTCTTGAAGATCAAGGCTATTGTCCACTTGCCACCACCCAACAATTATAAGGGTGTTCAGTGCTTTTTAGGTCACACATGGTACTTTCGACACTTTGTATTGAATTATGCATTAATTGCAAGACCACTGTACAAGCTGCTAATTGTGTTCGAGTGGATCGAAGAATGCCAACATGCTTACGAAGAATTGAAAATGGTTCTTACCACTGCACCCATCTTACAAGCCCCAGATTGGACCACAACATTCCATGTGCATATAGATGCATCTAAGTTTGCCACTGGAGCTGTGATGTGCCAACTTGGCGAACACAACCTGGATTACCCAATGAGCTTTGCTATAGCAAGCAGCTCACTGATACGGAGATGAACTATTCCACTACGAAAAGGGAGGGGCTGGCCATGGTGTTTGCCATTAAGAAATTTAGACATTATCTCTTGGCCACACCTTTCATCTTTCTTGTTGACCATCAAGTATTGCTCTATCTAGTGAACAAACCTTGCGCTACAGGATGCATTGCACGATGGTTATTGCTTCTTCTAGAGTTTGACTTCTCTGTGGTTGTATGCAAAGAGAAACAACATTACATGGCAGATCACGTGTCCCACATACCCACAGGTGAAGCCACTAGACAAGAAATAATGAACGACCTTCCAGACACGCATCTCTTTGTCTTGTCCAATGATAAGGAATTATTCAAGGCTTATTTAACGCCGTACTGGGCTGACGATGTCGTCCACGTGCTCAAAAACGGTCTACCCAAGGGACCCATCAAGAAGACCAAGCTTAGGAGGCTTATTGTGAAGATCCAACCCTATCAGTTGATTGCCGACTAACTCTATAGGTTGGGGAAGATGGGTTGCTACACAGGTGTGCATGCGAACATGAGATGCACGACACATTGAGAGAGGCACATGCCAAAATCACTATGGGGCATTTCAGAGGAGACACAATAGCCCGCAAGGTGCTGCAATCTTAGATGTGGTGGCCCACTATATTCCGTGACGCAGCTAGATTTGTCAAGCACTGCGATGAGTGCCAAAGGACCGAGGTCCCTGTGCGAAAGGACAAAATGGAATTGTCCCCTGTGATAGCACAACAACCTTTCAAGAAATGGGGCATTGACTTCATTGGACCCATTAGTCCTGCGGCCCAGTATTCACAGGCTCGATATATCATCGTAGACGAAATGGGCGGAAGTGCGAGCCACAAGGAAGAATGATGCAAGGATCACAACGAAGTACTTATGGGAGCAGGACATCTCGAGATTTGGGTGTCCTATTGAGATAGTGAGCGACCATGGTACCCACTTCATCAATGAGGTGATTTCCCACCTGATGTCAACCTTCTTGCTACCCCAAATCCAATGGCCAAGCAGAATCAATGAATAAGATTCTGGTCAACGTACTCACAAAGGTGGTGTCCACTTCACGGACAAACTGGGATAACAAGCTCATGGCAGCTTTATGGGCCTATTGAACACCCTATAAAACGGTTGTAGGACAAACACCCTTTAGGTTGACATACGGAATGAGGCTATCCTGCCTTTAGAATTTTTTATCCCTAGCTTGAGGATAGCGGTGCAAGAGTGTTGGGAAGGGAAAGATGCTTGGACTAACTATCTTATCAAGTTGGAATGTCTCATCGAAAAACTAGACTCATCGCCACCCACACTCTAATTTGTGAAAAGGTGTGAAGAAAGATGTGGTTTGACAAGCATGTCAAACAACGTGATTTTGACCAGGGCAACCTTGTGTTGTTGTACTCTGTGAAGGGTCATAAGCAGAAAATGAAGTTCTGAGGGTTAGGACCTTTTAGAGTGCGTGCCATTAGTAGGATGGGCAATGTCGAACTTGAAACACTAGAAGGCGAGGGCATGGGCTTTTTCAATGGCAGTCGCATGAAAAAATACTACCCTCCTAGACATCCTTTACATGAGCCCCCTATGATAGAGGCTCCTATCCATGTTTGCCTCGCAACCATCACCGAGATAGAGGATGATGAGGAAGCTATTGCTCCAGCTTATTTACGAATCATGGCCATAGCCCAAAAAACGCATTCTTTTGATGCTTTGATTGATGAGGGAGGTGACTTCAATATCCGAACCCATGCTCATTGGACCCTCATTGGTCAACCCCAGTTGCAGCCAATTAATGCTAACCTTAGCCCATTTGGGGGCACATCCTATGCATTCCTTGGGAAGTGCAAAGTCGTTGTCTCTATTGAGTCTAAAAGTTTGCCAATCATCTTCTATGTGTTGCCCAACACGAAAGAGCCGAGCAGGCATCGCTGCTAGGGTGCACTTTCAAAAAACAAACCCATTGTTACGTTGATTACGACTGGCAACGTATCCACCTCGCCATAGGAAATGAGCGCGTCGTGACAACTTTCAACAAGGGCAGTGCGGGTCCCTCCAAGATCGGTGCTCCACCAATAGAGAAGACCATGTCTAAGGCTAAGGAGGGGGGTAGTGATGTGTCACACCCCACTCAGCTCCCAAAACACCACCCCACCAAGCCCACTCCTCCGGTTAAGCAACCTACATTTCAATGGGTACCAAAACGTCAAGGCAAGCCTTCCCACAATAAGCAAACCCAACCCCGCAGACCGAGGAGCTTTCATGCAAGGCCTAGAAAGTAGCCTAGATGCCACTATCGTAAACGCACCCTTAAGCCACAATGGGTCCCCATAATCCTATTACGTGCTCAAGGATACTATGAGGGCAATAGCTGAATCTGGGTGCCCAAGATATCCATCCTTACGAACAGATCCCTTACACTGCCACACCTGCTTCAAGTGGCATATTCACTAATCCACCAGCCATGCCTAAGACCCAAGCTGTCAAATCTATGATAGCCACAAAGGCCGAAACCCCAAAGCTTAAGCCCATCCATTGGCCAAAGTCGCAACCTGCTGGCTTTAAACCGGCCACTACTAATTGCGAGAGCACCGTCTTTAGAGACTCTACCAAAATCAGTCCCACGCAACCTGAACACACTATGTCTCTCGAGATCTCACATCAACTTACGCAGTAGCTAGATATCTCGCAATCATCTAGCGCAACTAACTCTTGCATGCCCAAAGCAACTCACGATGGAGGTTGCATGTCTTCCGAACCGCAAAACACACAACCAACCTTCCAGGCGGATGTTTCTCCCAGGGCGCAGTCTAGCATAACATTATCGCTAATGCAACCATCTAGTTCGGTTCCACCGCAGCCACCAACAAGTCTTAGGCCTTCATATGAGTGACACTCATTCCTTGTCATGGCCAAGGACCTCGTTGCCAATTCAGGTGATGACCTGGTCACTTGCATTAAAATGCTAGACAACACATTTACGACCTTCGCCAGAAGTTATGAGCGGCTAGACCTTGGCCTTCTTGATGAGCCCCTTGCTTCTAAAGTTCGTACCTTACCATGCACCTGGGAAGAGTATGAGCTCATGACCATCAAATTCCCTCAGGTTGCAGCTAAGCTTATCACTAGCGGTGAAGTCTCAAAAAGCAAGCAATCATCTGCAGGATGCTGACCTCCTACCGAAAGCCTGCCGACTCTGCACCAATCCAAGAACTGGAAGAGCTCCTGAGTCTAGCAAGCTCTACCTCTTCATTCTTACAGCATTGGTACGCCTTTCCTCCAATGGGAGCAAAAAGGTTGCCAAATTATGATGAATGCCGAGTAGAGATGTGCAATCAAGGCTGCGGAATATGACCCCACATACGTAGCTTCTACTTCTTTTAGGGTTATGGCCATCCTACGTAACAAACTGCTCGATGATCATTTATCGGCCCATCCTTACATCTACAAAGTCCTTACAAACGAGGAGCTACACGTGATTAGCTACCTCAAATTTGGTGATGCACTCTAGGATGTCCTAACGTACATCACACAAGCATCCATTAGACCGCATGAACTTGACTGTCATGCCCAATTGGAATACAAACCAGATTTCTACCAGTGGTTGTTGTCAAAGTAAGCACACCATGCTGTGCTTTAACGTCTTGCCTCATCCTATTCAATCCTAGGAAGGATCTTCATCTTCCCACGAGGGGGAGGGGGTAAGGTGATTAGGGAAACATAACACAAAGGAAAAGTAGGAAACATAACACAAAGGAAAAACATAATGAAGAATGAACACGCATAAAAACTTGAGAGCAAAGTGCACATGGAAAATTCATGTATTCTCTTCCAGTGTGATATTCCTCAAATTTCATGTTCTTGTGCAGCTTTTCTAATTGTTCGAATCTTTCATAATGTCATAATTCAGTCTTGCCTATCCCATCAACACTAATTATGAGTACTGTCGCATGGCAGGTACCCATAATGGCAGGACAGGAGAAAGACGGTAAGCTTTCGTTCACAGAAGAAGAGCAAGCCAAGTACTGGATAGGTATGGAGACATGGGGATTTAATCAGTTCACCTTCAAGCACACTCTAAACTTGGACGAAGCCATCCTAGAGGGGCTAGTAGTAAAGCAACTAGTGGACAAGTGTGCTCTCTGAAAGTATGTGGAGAAAGTGGGACATGCAGTGGATTACAATGCTTGTGTAGAGTTCCTAAGGAGTTTTGATGCTCATAGGAACTGTGGCACAGTGACAGTAAGAAGAAGGGATGTTGCCCACTAGGTGGAGGTACCGCTTAATGCGAAAGTGGTGGAGAAGCCCTTGGCTTGGCCCCCAAGGCAGTAAAGCATCAGAGAAGAGACATATATGCCATGCTGGGGATGAACAAGGGTGAGGTGCACACAATGGATGGAGTAAGCTTGGCAGACATCCCAAACCTGAAAGTGAAGATGCAAGCAAAGATGGTCCATGCCCTCTTCTCAAGACAGAGGTACAATGCTTTGATAAATAGGATCAGTGTCCCGGTGCTGGAAAGCATGGCGGCAGGGTTCGTGGATTGGAACGGGTTCCTCATAAAGACCATCAAGACAACAGCAAAAGCCCTTGCTATGGGCGCAATAATGGCTAGAGGAGAGTCCCCTACCTCTACAGCGAGATCAACCCGCAAGAAGTCCTTTGCCAAGGCTTCTACCATCAGATACAGTGGTGTACTAATAGCCATTACTCACGAGGCCACCAAGGAAGCATGGGGAATTGAAGAGATAGTCGCACCTCCCATCCACTACTCCATGAGGAAGACAAATCGAGCAAATGCACCATGAGTGACAAAGAAATGCTTGAAGCACGATCCACACAAGCCGAAGCTAGGGCACAAGGAAAGGTGAAGACGGCCAAAATCCAAAAACAAAGGAAAAGATAAGTAAAGAAGATAAAGATGAGTTGAAGAGAGCACAAGAGGAGTCCAAGAGAATGGAGGAGCAATGAAGGAGAAAAGAAGACGAAGAATTTGAAAGAATCAGAGAAGAGTCATGAAGAGACGAGGAGGGGAGGAAGAGGAGAGGGGAGGATGAAGCTGAAGACATAAGGAGGAAGGAAGCGATAGACTTGGCAGAGGCAACTCACAGGTCCAAAGAAGAGACCCATGGAGGGAGGGAGATGAGCCTACTGAGCCTGCCTCATGAGGTTGGAGTTGGTGGCACTGTAGAAACAGTCCTGGTGGTTGCAAGAAAGGGCAAGGCCCCACTGCACCCCATCTCCTCTTCCCTTGTGCCACTCCCAGCTGAAACCACACCCACCACAACATAGGAGTCGGTGCCAACTGTGGACACCGCTCAACTAATGGCAATGATACAGCTCCTGGCTAACAAAGTGGCAGAGATTGCCCCTGAAGAAGGAACAAAGAGGCCAGCCGTAGTAGATGCAGAATCACGGCGAGACCCCAAGCAGCAAAAGTTGGAAGCATCGACAACTACGGCCCCTCTTAGAGTGCCACCAGCAGCAGACTACGATGCATACGTGGCTAAACTCCTCACTCAATTGATCTAGGCTAGAGAGGAGAAGAAAGCGGCCTTGGCAAAGCTGGCTTTCGAAAAGGAAGCCTCGGTAGCTTTGAGGCTCAAAATGTCCAAGCAAGCCGCAGCTCATCAAAAAGAGCTTAAGACTCTAAAGGAGCAGTTGGACGCCAAGACCAAGGAAGCTCAAGAGAGTGAGGATCATTTGAGCCGAAGGCTGGAGGAGGAAGAACAAGATGCACTAGCCCTTTTAAATAGTCAAAAAATGTTAATTCAGCAATATAATGAGCTCATGGAAAGGACCGCTTGCTTGGAGGTGCACTGGCAGCAAGAAGGCCAGGAGTCGGGAGAGCAACGACAAGAGCAAGAGGACGACCTAGTGTTTCGACTATGGTATGAAATAGAGGAGCAAGGAAGGCTAGAAAAGAGAAATCCAAGCCCTGGAGCAACAAAGGCAGAATGCCACAGGAAGAAGCACGCAGGAGCTAAAAAATGACTTGAAAAACACAAAAAGTGATGTGAAAGCCCTCATGGCTATGGCGATAACAGAAAGAAGACTGCACTTTGCAGAGTTAGAAAGCCGCAAGCAGATCCGAGAAAAGCTGTCGAAGAGGTTCGCAAAGGTAGAACTGCAATTTAGCATTGCGGAACAAGGAAGGAAAATAGTCGAAGAGCAGTTGAACTGCCGCAATAAAGAGAAGACACAGATGCTAAACTTAGTAAATGAGCAGTAACAGGTGGTAATGATGCTATCTTGAGAAATGGAGGAGGGGAGGAAAAAGATGGAAGAAAGGGCACAACAATGGGAGTAGCACAACTTCGAATGAGGGCATGGACTAACAGAACACCTTGCGGTGAGTAAAGGTGAAAGAATGTTCACAGAATCAAGAGCAGAGGCTGCCGAAGTGTGCTCAGATGCTCAAAGAAAAGCCTTTTTGAGCACGATGTTGAATGTCACCCAAGTTGAAGGCGAGGACTCAATGGAAAGGATGAAGAGGAAGTTGGAATTGATATCTCATGCCTTAAGATACGGCCTTCAAGAACGCACCCTTCCAACCAGCATAGGTATTACTACAACACAACAACACAATTACTTGCGGCAAGACGGCCTTTGCATTGATGAGCTCAGGGAACTAGGGTTTGAAAAACAAGTGCAATAGCCACCTCTTGAAGACTAACTAGCGGCATAGCAAGCCAAGGAAGAGGGGCCGGACTTTGAGCAGGAATATGAGGAGGAACAGCACAGAGAGCCGAGTCCGCCCCTGCCTGAATTCCCACTGGAAGAGACAAAAGGGGCACAAATCCCTCAACATGTAATAGTAACCTGAAGAAGAAGGCAAGAGCTTGTGGAGCAAGCTCAGAGGAGAGCGAGAGTATGGCCACAGCAACTCCCTGATGAGCCTATGTCGATGCACGAAGATCCCCATCCCGTCAACAACTGGTCTCAGGAGTTGGCTATATAGCGACAGCAAGAGCTCTAGACACGACCCTTTGAGCTGTCCTTTTCTTATCCACGAGCTTTGGATCTTGTTCTACCCCTGGAGACGGTGGCAAGGGTCAACAGAATGGCCATTGATCTCGTTAACATATGGATAGAGGAGAGAAACATTGCGGTTACCAGATGGAGACAGGAACCGACAGATTATTGGCAAGACAAAGTAAACCGGGTTCCCAAGACTGTCCAAGGCTACACGGCACAGCCGAAGTGGAGGAGGAGGATTTGGGATACCAACTCTGATGCCTGGACTGCTTTTTTCAACTCGTTGCGTGAAGAGTGGAACGACCCCATCTACATGCCCTATCCCCGCAGACATGGAGTTGACCATGATAGGAACTTGCATGGGGCCCTTGACTTTCCAATTGTCTACAACATCAATGCACGGACTCCCAAGGGATACTTGGCTTTTCGATTGGAGGATATCCTTTCATCCATCAACCACTTCCTCGAGGATTTCTCCTCATGTCTAGACCCAGCATTCATAACAACATGTAATTATCTTAGGCTTGTTAAGTTCCTGCTTAAGCAAAAGCATGCAGAGCTGAGGAAGCCCACCTTCCCCCTCTCTCTTTTTATATCAATTTAGGCATCGATAGTTGCACCATGGCTAGGCTCATGATGAGGGCAACCTTACTCCCCTCTTTCTGCATGCAAATCCTAGAGAACATGAGCGATACCCGCTATAGGAGGTGTAACCATCCCTTTTTGTCATCAACACCTTTGAAGATATGAGCTAGCATCAAAGAATATATGCAAAGCTACACATTTTTGACTAAGTGCCTGAGGCCACCTCGTGGACCCTCCGATGATGATAGGCGTACAGTATAAGAACTCTTTTGGTATTCCAGTCTGCAGTCATCATCAATACATCATCCAAAAAAAAGGCGCAAGAAAGAGAAAAGCAAGGGGTTGAGCTCCCCATGAAACATCTTGAGTGCCACATTCACTGCACCTAGGGTTCCCCCCTAGCCCCTTCCCCACCTCACACTTAGGGCACATCAAGGGCAGGACTTCCAGACCCGTCACCCTAAGCTCTGCACCGCACCCATGACGATGCACTAACTGGGTCCTCTAGTGTGGGACAACACCGAGGGCTTGCCCAAGGTTCAGGTTCGACCCAACTCCTAGTTCCACCGCCACGTGCACTACACGCACCACGGAGAGGCAAGCACTCCCTTAGGAAGCGCACAACTTTGCCTTGCAAGTTAAGTTCGATCCGTATCAAAGAAAAAGCACATCAACCAATGGCTCCGCCCCAACACCGTTCCCAATTTCAAATGCAAATCAGTGTCCTGACAAGCACGACCTTTGTCACAACCCTCCAACACCATTCTCAACATGGGTATCTAAACAAACTCAAGAGGATACCCGGCCACCAACACTACCATCTTCCCAGGCACCACCCAACAGTGCCATGGGACTGGCCCTCAGCTAGGAGGGGGTAATGTTACCAGCAACAGTAAAAAGTGGGAAAACAGAAAATCAACAATAAAAAGTGGGAAAACAGAAAAATTTGAGAAGCAGGAAAAGGCGTAGGGTAGACATGGAGAAGGTGCCCAAAAGAATAATAAGTCTGAAAAAATCCAAAAGCAAGGAACAATCGCCAAAAATCCAAGGCGCAACCGCCGAAGCCAGGAGGAGTTAAAAGCAAGAAAGTGCACCCTTAAATGCGCATGTCCCCTCAAATCCTTGTAAAAGAGCGCCAAGCTCCCTCCTGTGCAAATTGTGAACTTAGAAAGGTGGAAGGACAAGCTAGAAAGTGAAGGAATGGAGAAAAAGGGCCGGGCCATGGCCGACCATGTAAAAATCAATGTTGACCGCCCGTGGGAAGTGGGGCATGTATATAAAGTTGAAAAGTGAATGAGAAGCTCATTCTTGTGGTGGCAAAAAGCTTCTTCTTCTTCTTCTATTCTTCTTGCCTTTTTGCTTATGCTTGAGAGAGGGAGTGAGTGAGTGTGAGGGAGGAAGGGAGTGAGTGTGTGAGAGTGAGGGATTGAAGAGAAGAAGCTCCCTATCTCCTCTCTTCATCTTCTTCTCTTCTCTACTCTTCTCTTTTCTCGCGCGGCTATGGAGGATGGAGCTTGTTGGAGAGGGATGGAGGTTGCTTGAGCTTGCCTCAAGGATTGTGGAGCTACCAGAGTGTGCGGGAGAGGAGGATACTCGATCGAGCATCAAGGTAAGTTCACTACACCCCATAGGTAGGGAGGGCGCTTTGGCTATGTGAGAGGTAGCCATGGCCGCTCGGCTTGAAACACTTGACCAATAAGTGGTCCATAGGTCTCGTGGGTTGAGCTTGAAGCTCCCTTCACAAGAGATGAAGTTTAGAGAGCTAGGGCCTTTCAAAGTCTGCGCCATGAATAGAAGCGGTAATGTGGAACTTGAAACCCTAGAGGGAGAGGGCATAGGCTTCTTCAATGGCAGTCGCATCAAGAAGTACTACCCTCCCACGCACCCATTACATGAACCTCCAATCCTAGAGTCGTGTGTCAATGTACGAGTGGCCATAATTACGGAGATTGAAGATGAGGATAAGGAAACAGTAGAACCAACTTACTTAAGCATAACGGTCATTGCCAAGCACACAACCACCCTCAATACACTGATCAAGCCCACTAATGCCAAACTTAGCCCATTTTGAGGCCGATCATATGCACTCTTGGGAAAGTGCAAAGTAGCAATCTCTATCGAGTCTGAGAGCATACCAATGCTCTTTTATGTGTTGCCAAACACTAAAGATGCGTGTACAGAATCACTGTTGGGATGCACATTTAAAAAGAAAGCTCATTGCAATGTCAACTACAAGTCCCAACATATTCACCTCGCCATAGGCAACGTGCGTATAGTCACCGCTTTTAGCAAGGGCTATGTAACTCCTTCAAAGTTTGCAAAGCCACTGATAGAGAAACCCATCGTCAAGTCTAAGGAGGGAATCATGACCCATCACAACCTGCCAAACCTCAAGACGGGCAAATCACTAGAGCCAAAGATGAGGCCTATGAAGCAAAGCCTCAATGGATATCTAAACATCAAGGCCGCCACCTAGGAGCAGACTCCCACAACCCTGCAAGGCTAAGAACCCGCACTCAAAACCTAGAAGGCTGAGATGAAACTACTGACATTGACAAACAGCCTCTCCAAAACCTTATTGTAAGCTTAAGGCTATTACAAGGATAATACATGGATATGGGTACCTAAAGACAAAATGGCCAAGGGCACTACTCAAACATCACCCTCAAGCTTGACCAACTAAAGCATCAAGGCAAATTAGGCACACATGCCACAAGAGACTTAGGCCGCGAAGCCCATAGAACCTCAAAAGCCTAAGCCAATAGAAACCAAGCTATCAACAAAAACTACAGCCTACTACTCACAAGCTGCCTCAACGTGATCCCAATTGTACCCTTAAGGCCTCGGAAGCATCTAGTAGCATGACACCCATAGCGCCAACCAAGCCCGTCAAACAAGATGTCAAGCCACAACCTTAGGAGCAATCCAAGCTGCAATAATCACTTGCTAATTTATCTAGTTCCAACCACCACCAATCGGCCTTAGATGCTCTTATGAGCAGAGATCAATTCTAACCTTGGCCGTAGACTTAACAAAAAATACGGGGGATGACTTGGTTGCTTGCCTTAGACACTTGGATGCTACCTTTATGGCACTTGCTAAAAGCTATGACATGTTGGATTTAGGTATTTTGGATGAGCCTATAGCGATGGAAGTGTGTGCACTCCCTTGTTCTTGGGAAGAATCAGCATTTGTATTCATTAAGGCTTTTGAAGAAATTGAGGAGCTAATTGCCACCAAGGTCTCCAGAGAACATGCATGAAATTGACGCCTCATTACATCCTATCACAATAGCACTGTCCTTGCCACAAACCATGAAATCGAGGAGTTAAAACAACTCGTAACATTGACTCCTCTTTCGTAAGAGGAAATGGTATGCTGTCTGACTTCAATGGGAGCTAGAAGGCTACCAAATCATGACTACTATTGAGCAATGACATGCCATTAAAACCTCAAAGTATGCCCCACTTATGTAGCTCCAACCTCCTATAGGGTGTTAACCACCATTCATAACTGACCCCTAGAAGAGCACCTCTTGACCCACCCACATTTAGATCAAATTCTGACTAAGGAGGAGTTACATATTGCCAGTCAAGTAAACTCCAGTGACCTCCTGGCAGATGTTCTCACCTACATCACTCAAGTAGGCATCCACCCTTTCGACATGGATCACTATGCTGATCTAGAATACAATCCGAACTTCTATGCTTGGCTCATGTAAAAGTAAAGCACCAAAAACACACCTTGAATGCCCTTGACCTCTCGACCTCTAATCCTAAGAAGGATTCTTCTCATTCCAAAGGAGGGAGGGGTGATAAGGTGAAGGGGTTAATAAGGTGAAGTTAGGTAAAACCAATAGGTGAAATCAAACATGTAAGGGGAATGAAACACGCAATGAAAAATTTAAAGTCTCAATCAACATCCAAAATAGATGAAAATTAACTTGTGATTGAGGAAAAGTGTCATAAAATTTTGGAAATGAATAGAATTGCTCAAAGGAAATTTATCTTTTTGTGTTTAAGCATGTTTTTCTTTCCATAAATGCATGATCAACTCTTGCTTATCTTCTAGCAAGAAAGTGTCTTAAGAACGCTAATGGTGAACCATGGTTTCATGACAAGAACTAAAGATGGCAGCACAACAGGATCGTGCCCAACCATCTTCCATTCCGTTCACGGATGAGGAAAGAGCGAAGTATGCCATTTTCCTTGAAAATCGTGCCTATAACCAACGCAAGTTCCAAAGCCTCCACAATATTGCAAAGGTGGTGGCTAAGGAGAAGGCTGCAAAAAGGGTCATGGAGCAATGCAACCTAGCTAAGTTCCTCGAGAAGTTTGGTAATAGAAGCCAGACCACACCAAATGTGTGGAATTTTTGAGGACCTACAACCCTAACAGGGAATGTGGGATGCTAACTGTGGGGGAGGGGAGAAGAAACTAAGCAAGTTCAAATTCAACTCAGTGAGGCCTTGGTGGAGAAGGCACTGGGTCTAGAATCCAAGGTGGAAAGGAGACAAAAGCGGGACGTTTATGCCATGCTAAACATGAAGGAGCAAGTCTTGACAAATGACGGTATAAGCATTCAAGACATCCTCGACCCAAAAATCAGAATGTAGGTGAAAGTCGTCAATTCCCTCTTCTCCAGCCAACAATACAACTTCCTCGTGCACAAAATCAGTGTGCCCATACTGGAGAGCTTGGCAGGTCACTCATTGGATGAAATAGACTGGAACGGCTACGTGTGAAAAACCATCGATCAATCCGCTAAAGGCACTAGGCCTATGAAGCAAACCGGCTGGTGGGGAATCCCTGGCATCAAAGGGAGCTAAGAGGAAAAAACAATTATCCAAAGCCTCATTCATCGGGTATGGGGGAATTTTGACCACTCTCATCCAAGAAGCAGTAAAGGAGGCACAGAATGGAGAGGAAGGAGCTAATGAAACACCTAGAAGGCCACCTCCCCATCATGAATGAGAATAGTCAAGCAAGAGAATGGTTAGTGAGGAGGAGGTAGAACCACAAGCCCAATCTAGCAGAAGGAAACCAAAAAAGCCCAAGAAAAAAATGACGCGGGAGAAGGAAGAATTGCAATAAGTGAAGGAGAAGTCGAAGAAAGAGGAAGAGCAAAGGAAGAAGAAAGAGAAAGAAGAGTCTAAGAGACTGGAAGAAGAATCGAGAAAAGCCGAAGAGGAGAGAAAAAGAAAGGCTGCTGAAAAGGAGGAGGAATTGAAGAGGAAGGAAGAGGAGGACATTGCACTAGCCACACGCTTGTCCATCGAACAACAAGGTAGGCAAGACGATCTGGGTGCCTCGAGCCCGCGAAGAGATGAAGGCCCAAGATCGAGTGCACATGTGCTAGAAATGACATCACCTGCAGTGTGACTGAAGGCAAGGGCAAAGCCCCTATTGACCCCATCCCACGCCTCTTGATACCCACCACTGTAGCAGCAATGCCTACTCAAGGCACCCCGGCCATAGTAGATGCTAGCAATCTCATGGCCTTGGTAACACCATATTGGGGAATGTGGGAATTTCCCATAAGTTTGGGACACGTGGTTAAATCTTTAGATTTGTCATAACTTGAACACTATAACTCCAAATCAAGCAATCTATAGCTCAATAGATTCCATTTTTCAAGCACTTTCCAATGATAGGTCACATGATATGGTTTTGAGAAACTTATGGGCATGTTATCCGGGTGCCACCTTTTTAGTATTCAAAAAATGGGAATCGAGAGATTCCCAAATTCACTAATATTGTGTGGGTGCAGTACTTCGTCAATAAGGAACTCACACAAGATAGGAGTGTGGAAACCACAACTTTTGGGTAAAAGAGACCGACGACAAGCAGATGCTGAGTCAAGACAAGACTTGAAATGACAGAGAACATAAACCTCCACGACTCCCATCTCTATAATAATTATGCGACTACTGACTACGACGAGTATGTCAAAGAGCTGCTCTCACAATTAGAAAAAGCTAAGAGGAGAAGAGAATAGCAATTGGAAGCTGAGAGGGAGTTGGTGGCTGTCTTCCAATACTACAAAAGACCAAACAAGTGGCCATGTACCAAAAGAAAATATACGAGTTGAGCTCAGAACAAAGGAAGGAGAAGACAAACGATGGGAGGCAAAGTTGGCCGAAGAAAAACAAAGCTTCATGAGGATGCAACAAAATGTTGTGGAGTTGGGAGAGTTATGCAAAGAATTACATGTGGAAATGGCAAATCTTAGGGAAGCTATGACAACATTGGAAACATATAGACAAGAGCAGACCCTCAGATTGCATAAGGCCTATGGAGGAGGGATCGACCAAAGCATCAAAACTCCAAGTCGAAGAAGTAGAAGAAGTTCTCAAAGAATATACAGACATCATGCCCTCAAAACTACCAAAAGGATTACCCCCAAAGACTTTAAGATCGAGTTGATCCTAGTGGTAGTTCTACCGCCTAAGGTCTCATACCGAATGAATCCCACCAAGATAATGGAGTCAAAGACGCAATTGCATGTGCTAGAAGAGCAATATTTTATCCAATCAAGAAAGTCTCCATTCCAAGCCCTAGTGTCATTCATCAAGAAGAAGGATGGAGGACTTAGACTTCGCGTAGACTATAGGGCACTCAACAAGATTTCCATAAAAAACAAATACCCCATGCCCTTAATGAATGAATTTTTAGAAAGATTACATGGAGCCAAATACTTTAACCGCATAAATCTTAGGTCAAGCTTCCACCAAACCCGCATAGCTAAAGAAGACATCCCAATGATTGCCTTTTGCACACTAGACATGGAAGTTTTGAATGGCTAGTCCTAGGATTCAAGCTCAGCAATGGGCTAGAAACCTTTTGTGGGCTGATGGATGGAGTATTCAGGTCAGAGATAGATGCTTTCATCTTAATTTACATAGATTATTTGTTATTCCATAAACTATATGCCAAGTCAAAGAAGTGCGAGTTTGCAATAAAGGAGCTAGAATTCTTGGGTTTTATCCTAGGGGAGGAAGGAATCAAAGTAGACCTGAAGAAATTAGAAGCATTGAAGAAGTGGCCATTCCTAATAACAATCTGAGGAACCAACCCTTTCAACAAATAGAAGTATATGGTCTAGGAAGAAATCTTTTGCAAGTTTTTGGGTTCAACTTACAACATGTCGAAACAATTTGAAATCAAAAGTTTTCTTTGACTCAAGTACAAACCAATGTGACACTTACTTCAAGACTAGCCACTTATGGTAAACTTATAGTATGTAAACTTCAATACAAAAGGTGGCGCTAAACATCATGGTTTGCCAACACAAGGCACGTCCATCTACTCTACTATGAACCTTGTTTGATATTCAAACCCCATGTCAATGATTCGGTCAGCTTCAGCAAGTACAATGTATTTAACATGGTAAAACATAAAAGAATACAAGATGTCCTCCTTAGCATGAGCATGAGTGTCAAAAAAGCATCATCAACACAAATCCGGTTAGTCTTGTTAGGGTCACTTAAGGACTAGGATTATGGGAACCATGGGATTATGAAGTTTCCAAACCTTAGCTTATGGTGGGTGTTATTATCTCTTTGGTTCCAACCATGGAGGCTTATGATGTCTATTCATTTGGAATTTTCAATAATTAGAGAATAAGAGTTATAAGCACTAGACCAAATACAACAGTTTTGGAATCCCCCTTATATTCTTGATATAGAAAAACCAAGAATGACCTTGAGATGCCTATCCTTTGGATAATGTTTCATATGATCTCTTCAATTCTCCCTTATGTTTGCTTGGATTCTTGGGGATAAGGATGGAATAAGTGAAGAGAGTGAAAAGCTACTACATGTTGGACTATGTAGTGCTTAGATGTAATTGTCCTTGACTTGGAGAAAGAGTCTAGCCATCCTTCCTCGTTACAAGCACTACTTAGCTTAGCTGTCATGTCTTCCTTAGAGCATATAGCATCCTCTTTCAACAAGCACTACTTAGCTTAGTTGTTATGCCATCCTTAGAACACCTAGTATCCTCTTTCACCTACCACTACCTTTTGTAGTTAATCACTACCTTAGCCATCTATATGTCTATCAGTCACACATTTTCCCTTAGTTGTGTGCCACCCTCTAGAGCCATTGTAATGCTACTATGGCATCCAATCAAAACCTTATCCACTCACGAGGATAGTAGCTTCTACTTCCCTCCTCTAATATACCCATTACGTAGCTCATATCAATAAACTAATGCACATCTCAAAACAAGTAGTTGAACATGGACATAATTAATAAAGTTTAACTTGTATAACCAAAAGATGGAAAAACCCACATATTTGTCATTTTTATAAGGATAAGATGCATAGGCAGCCCACTAAAATAGTTGAGTTCCATATGGTAGTACCCCAAGAAGATGGATAATCACCACATGAGTAGTATTCCTTGAAGTATAGGCCACTAGCCTTCCTTCTTATACTAGCACCCCATTGATTGCAAGTCCACTTGCTCCAATGATTACTTTGAATGGTTGGCTAAAGTTAGGGGGATTCAACACTAGGGTAGTGGTTATTATAACTTCTTTAAGTTTATCAAAGGTTTTTTAATGTCCAATTACCCATATTATCACAATATTCTTCTTCAAGAGATTAGTTAAGGTTGTTGCAATGACGGAATAATCCTTGATAAAGATTTGATACTATCCTCTTAGTCCCAAAAATCTTGTTGTTAGTAGCATCAAAAATATAAAGATAGAACCTACGTGACTTTTGAACAATACACATTAACTTACAAATGCCCCAACTCTAAAAGTGTTTTATCCACATAGAGACCAATATGAAGGCCTTGAGACCCTTGCATTGATCTTGCAACTCATTTGACATCTCCTTGCCTCAAGTGGAAGGAAAAGGGACCATCCCATCTCATCCATACATTCTCAAGCTATTGCATTGGAATATCTTCAACCTACCAAGCCCAACCTTAATTTTCTTCTAAAGTCAAAATCACCTTGTCCATCTAGTGCCTCAATGCACAAAAATTCTCAATGGCATCCATAGCTATGGATTCACCTTGCTTAAGAATTAATATATCTTCAAAGAATAGGAAGCGTGATGGTGAGTGTGTAAGTGCATCTTGGACTAACCCTGACCTATCATACTTGACCATGTGAGAGCTACAGAGGTAAAAGACTAAGAGTGTAAGTGTAAAGCTTGCAATTTGATCTAGAGGAGGACATATTGACCTACAAGGATCCAAAGGTAGAACTTGGAGAGAATTTATGTCGTACTTTCCCTCATTTATGTAGCCATTTATTCTAATGAAGAAGAAGAAGAAAAAGAAAAAGAATGGGATTTTTAGCTTCCTATCTTGAGTGAATTTTGTGTGTGTTGTGTGTGTTTTATAGGCTCTCTCTCTCTCTCTCTCTCTCTCTCTCTCTCTCTCTCTCTCTCTCTCTCTCTCTCTCTCTCTCTCTCTCTCTCTCTCTCTCTCTCTCTCTCTCTCTCTCTCTCTCTCTCTCTCTCTCTCTCTCTCTCTCTCTCTCTCTCTCTCTCTCTCTCTCTCTCTCTCTCTCTCTCTCTCATATGGTATTATAGCCTCCTCCACTTAGGAGTTATAGTCCACAAGCATAAGATCTACAAGGAAGCCTTGCTATGGAGCATACCTGTGAAGATCTCTTATATACAATCTCTAATTGAAAAGCTATCTTCATAAGCTTGGAAGGAATTGAGGAAATGTTTCAAAGTAGACCTTCCATCTGAAGTTGTGCAGTCAAAATCATATTTTGAGTGTGTTTTGGTATATGTTCAAGAGTTAGAGATTATCCATGTGTAAATCTAGTAAGGTTTGAGAACTCTGAAAAACTTTTCCATGTCGCACAAGTTATAGATGTTTGGGGTGGCAAATAATATTTGTAGACTATCATGTATTATAGGTGTTGCCTAGTGTATGTATATGAATTGACATTGGTACTAGTGACAATTTACCTAAATTAAAAGACTGTGTAGCTTAGCATACTTTTGAGTTTTGTTATGCAATTTCTGAGGAGTTTAATGAAATTGTCAAAATGATAAGCTTGACAAGCATAACTTTCATATTTGAAAGTTCAAATCAACTTAGGTTATTGGGAATATATGGAAGGAGATAATGCAAAGGCTTTAGAGTTACTGTAGCAAAATGCTACACTTGAGCAAGTAAAGGTATCTATGGAATGAAACTAGGGTACTAGGAAAGTTGTGCAATGGCTTTTCTTAAGTGTTTAAAATTGCATGATTGGATATATAAAAGCATGGAATAACTTGGTCACCTATTTGGTACAAATATCAAAGCCAAGAGTAGAAAAGTTATATAATAATTTTCCACAAGTGTTCAAAACACATGATTGGGTGTCTATAAGATGTAGGTAGACTTGCAAATGCATGGAATAACTTAATCAAGCCATTTGGTACAAATACCAACGCTAGGAATTCACAACTAAAGTATAAGGGTTAAACAATGTCAAGCATGGCAAAGTTGTCCATCAGTGATTATGCATTTGAAGATACAGAGCATTGTTGAAAATCTTGGATCTATCAAAGTGGAGATTGGTGATGATGATATAGTGGTTGCATACTTAGATGGTCTAGGTTACTAGTACAAGTAGTTATGGACCTCCATCAACAAAAGGGATACCACTCTTGATTTTGCAAATTTGATATCTACGTTGATTTCAGTAGACAAGAACTTAGGACTTGGTGTATCTTCATCACAAAGCATAATAGGTGCTCTACACCAACACAAGTAGAGGCAGAGTTAGAGGTGTTAAATGTTATGGGAAAAATCAAGGGTACTCTTATGGCTCACATGAGCAGTCATATAGAGGTGGTAAAGGCTAATCTTGAGGTAGGGAAAAGCCATAGAGGACATAGCATATGAGTTATGGTAAATAGAGAATTATGCAATTGTGGTCAGAAAGGTCATATTGTATATGACTATCCAAGCCTTAAACGGTTTTTTTAGACCATGAGAGAGCTTATAGTGATACAATTAAGAGAATTTGTTGACTCAAAGAGCCTATGTTTACTATGTCATATGCAATCATATAGGAGCTTTGAAGTTGTATGAAAGTTTTCATGGTTCATAAGGAATCTTTGGATGTGATTTAGATAGAATGTGGTGGATGTAGGGTCTATGCTTCATGTTACCCTTTTTAATCCATATTTTGACTATTGTCTTTGAGCATTAAACATTGTGTGATGTACTTAATTATGCAGCATGCTCATTGATTGGAGCCCTTGGTAAACTACATGGTATGTGTTGTAGTCCATATTTTCATGAGCAATAGACATTACTTGATTATTTAATTGTACTCTTTAATAAATGGATCTCTTTGGTATACCATTCAAAATGTTTTATCTACATTACACTTATTTGTCTCAAACTTGTGTATGTGTTGTAAAATGTAACATGTGTGGAGAACAACTTGTAAATGCAAAAGGAAGTACTTTCTATGTAGATTTATAGGAGAACATTGTTATATGGGCTCATCAAATATCTTGTACTTCCTTTATTGATATACTTAGTTAACACATGGTGATGCTTGAGATTAATATGCATGTTTGATAATAAAGTTTGTTTGAGATTGATACATTATGTGATTACCCTAGTGATTGAGATTTGACTTATCATGAATAGTTGTTGAGGTTAGATCTCATTGAAATGTCTTTGATTTTAAGCTATTGAATTAGAGGTCTGATAGGTTTGACATGCAATGTGACTTCACATTTAGCACCAAATGTCTTAACTTGAGTTTAAGATCTTATGCTAATATTTTTAACCTTGAGTTTAAAATAGATATATAGTATTGTAGTTAACCATAAGTACATCTACCTAGGTGTGATGACATCCCCATCCCTAACTAGGCTAGAGGAGGCAACATTTAGTAGTTGCTCAAATATCTCTCCATGAGGAGCTCACCCATGGGATGCACAAGCTTAGTTAATTGGGCAGTCTTGGAAATACACTTGTAGCAAAACATTGAGGTCTAAACCCAAATAATCAATCTAGGAGTCCCTTAACTTATAAGGACTCTTAGCTAACAATCTAGTGCCCACCTAAAAAGGGACTCTTAACTAGCAATCTAGTGCCCACCTAAAAAGGGACACTTTGTAACCAAGAAAAGGTGAGAGTAAGCTAACACGACACTTGGTTTTCAATGAATGGCTTCAATGGTCACTAGGACCAATGCTCACCTACACTCATTTCCACTAAAATGATGTTAATCCTATCCAATGAAAAAGAAATGTCATGTTCTAGTGGCTCTATCTAGTGTTAGAAAACTACCAACTTATCAAGTTCACCCAACCATAGATGTCGATTTGGAAGACTGACATCTAATGCTTTCCTTGGTGGGTTTGTTTAATTATCTAATGAGAAAACCATACTACCACATTATGAGAACATATAAAAGTATCATCCTTGCATTATCCTATTACAAAAGGTTTATCATATATTCCTTAGGCATAATACGTAAATAATCAAACATTGGAAAAAAAATTCTTTTAATTAGGATTCAATTCCTTTATTATGATCCCTACAAGGGTTTTGAATTTTGAGAGGTTGTCTTAGTGTTCATAAGGCCTTTTGACGCCTTAAGGTCATTCCACCTCTTTGCTACTAGTATTCAAGGTCATCCATCCCTATCCAACAAATGTCATATATGAAGTTCAATGTCCCTATCATAGGCCATCGAAGGATTTATTGACTTAGAGCCCTTTTGGGATTCTTTTCTTAAGGTAATGAATCAAAACCAACTTGACCTTTTTTACCACTTAGATCTTAGGCGTGGACACTAAGTAGTGCTCTTCTAGGTTTATCTTAATCCCTTCGGTATTCCCATTGAACCTTTCGGCAAGTCCAACTATACCAATGCTTTATAGTATGTACATAATGTGGCTATGTCATATGGTTAAACGATCTGCCATCTATGAAATTAGGATCCTGGCACTGAAAAAAAAAAGTATTGTCTAGTTGCTTAATCCATGCATGACTATATAAAATAAGGAATCTCCGATAGTAAGTTTCATATAAGGCTATAATTGTTGATCTAATAGATCCAACAACCATTTATCAAATTAATCTTCTTATTAATTCACAAGCACATTTGATCATTTTTAATCAATAAACAAATAACTTCAAATAAAGCAATCCTTTCAACTTGAATACAACAACTACCTAGAAAGGAATCTCAAACATAGTTATCATGACTAGGTATGCTATGATGTGCATCCTTGATGATTTCTTCTGAGTTTATGATCTTCCTTCTTGAATCATCTCGAGAGATTACTAAAGGCCTCCTTTTCTTCATTGCATCTTTTAGGGGCCATTGTTCTAGAGTAAATTTGGAAGAGCTTACACAAGTTTATGAAAAAGAGAGAAAATGTTGGGTGATTTTTGACAAAGTTTCCACATATATATTATAGAAAAGAGAGAAAAAGCTAGATAGATTTTGATAAAGTTTCCACATGATTATAGAAAAGAGAGAAACAAATTAGTGGATTTTGCAAGAGCTCCAACATGATTATGGGAAAGAGAGAAAAAGATTAATGGATTTTGTCAAAGGTACCATGTAATTATGAAGAAGAGGAAAATCCTTGGTGGATTTTGGTAGAGCTCTTACACAATTGTGAGGAACAAGATAAAAGCTCATTAGATTTCGGTAGAGTTTCTGAGCAAGTATGAAGAAGAGCAAAAAATCTCAATGAATTTCAACAAAGCTTCTGTATATGATTATGGAGAAGAGGGAAAATAAGTCGATAGATTTCAAGAGCTTTTATGCAATTGCAAAGAAGAGAAGAAGAGATTGGTGGCATTTGACAAATGTTCCATGGGATTGCTGAAGAGAGGAAAGAAACTAAGAGAGAGGTGCTTCTATTAGCCTTGCTTACACGACATGTCATTGACTTTTCAATAATGCTGTAAGCTTGTGATATAGCTAGATAGCCTACACCAAGTCTACTAGTCAAATTTTCCCTTCCAAGCATTTCATGAGAACCTTCCAAATTGGTAATCCCTTCAAAGTTGGGATATCAAATCCAAAGCGATCAAGCTCTTTCTTTTTAGGCATTACATCTCGAAATGACCTATTTCATCACAAACGTGGCATCGGTGATTTCCTTGAGCTTCTAATACCATATAAACATGACCATTTTGTGGATTAGGTCTTGCACCATAGTAATTTGGATATCCTCTTGGAATGTAAGTGATCCCACAATCTTTGCTAATCTCATTGACCAAGGCTTAACTTGTATTATGGCATCTTCTAAAATGATAGGTTTCATTGATTCAAGGTAGTTCTTAAGAGGAAAATTCAATCATTGGCAAAACATTGTGATCTGTTTGGCGATTATCATTTGTAAAAAATAGTTGCAATGAGTGAAAGCTTTGAGTGATACTACCCTAAAGTTACGTCAAGATGTTAAAGGCCAAAGAATTCATTCATTTTTAAGTTTTGAAATAGGACAAAATGTATCTTTCTCTTATTGCAACTTTTATCTCAACAATCCAAGTCCTTGATCCTTCTGACACTCTATTAGCAAGACACCACTCTTTCCACCACAACTTGGCTTCACAAGTGAGATCTAGGCAGCATGCTACCATGGATCTATTTGCTTCATTATCCCACAAATAAGGAAATTATCATCCATATTATCAATGCAATCTTTCATCCCTCAACTTGGGTACCCTTACCATTGAAGTCCAATGGTTTAATTTACTTGAGAAGAAGTTTCTTCTCTTAAAGTTTAGTAGCTATTGTTGAAGGAAGTTGTTGACCGATGAAGTACGATGAATCTTGATGTTTCATGATGCATATCATATAGGGTTTATAGTTGTTTAAAATTAAAAGATTCTAGTAGCATGAGGAATATTAGTACTAGCCCTAAGCAATAAAGCACTATCGTAGTAGGAAAAAAATCATGAAAAGAATTGTCTTCGCACTAGCACGTTATTGATTTTCAATGGATAAATGTGTTTGAGCATGATGGCCATATACACTCTTGCATTGATGCACCATATGGTATCATATCCTAGATGTATAGCACCTATTTATATGAGTGATGTGATGACCGATGCTGAGAGTGTGAGGTATCCCAAGCTATAGGGCTAGATATTCCATTCCTTGGGGGCTATTCGATGAGATTTATCTATTATCTCCTGCATCAATTCATCAAAAGAGTGGAGTTTGTTTTGAATGTGTTCAGTGTTCATGGCACATCTTGGGGCCAATCCTTGAGGTCTTGATGTACTCGAGATCATGAAAACACTTTGTATTAGATTCATTAAATAATACTCTATGGAGCTCAACAATTTATTTAGTTATCTACAGATACTCTCAACCAAAACCCTTGGATTCACTTTACCACTCATTTCCAATTAGTCCATCTTTTCCTTCCCTTAATCCAAGAATCTCTTCGTCATAAGAAGTCTAGGAAACTTCAATTCACAATGAAATCCTCTTGAAGATGACATGGACTAGACTTCCACTATAACTTAATGATTTCAAAGAAGGAAATTTTTCTTATGTTTCTAGGCTCTCAAGATCATATACTTCAATAACTTATGCTCTTAGAATCTTATATTTTGATAACCTTTTATTTTGATACCACATGTGACGTCCTTATTCCTAGCCAGGCTAGAGGAGGCAACATTAATTGGACACCTCCCTACCAAAAGTACAATATGAATCCCATAAGATGCATAACTTAGCTAGTTGATCAATCCTCCTAAGTCTACCTTGCATTGGAACATTCAGGCCTTAACTTGAAAGATCAACTTAAGGATCCCTAAATTTCTAAGGTCTCCTAAATAGCAGCCTAATCCTCATGCAAGTAGGGCCACTTTGCAAACAACCAATCAAAGGTGAGGGTAGGGTAACACCACACTTGGTTTGTAATGAGTGGAGCTATCTTTTAAACTTCTATGGCCATTAGGACCAATAGTCAACCACCTTCTTTCCCCTAAAATGGTGTTAAGCTAGTTCTATCCAATCAGAAAGAAACATGTTCTAGTAGCTCTAGCTAGTGTAGGAAATATATCCAACTTATTGAGTCCTCAATTATGGTGACCATGATCTCCACTTACCACAATAGGTTTGTTTTAATTATCTAATTAGTGAAGCATCCTAGGTTCATTATACCTTTTTTAGACACAACACATAAATAATGAAACAATAGAAAACTTCATTTTAATTAGGATTAATTCCTTTACTATGAGCCATGCAAAGGATTTCGATTTCTACAAAGCTATCTCAATCCTCATAAGGGCTCCTAACACCTCAAGATTGTTCCACCTCTTGACTGGTATTTAAGGTCAACCATTCCTATCCAATACATCAAGATAAAGACATTCTATATCCCTATCATAGGCCACCAATGGATTTATTGGCTCAAAGAACTCTAAGATCCTCTACCTTGAAGGAACAACATGCTTGACCTTTTTCAGCACTTAGATCTAAGCCCTACATAACCAAGCAGTATCCTTCTAGGTATCACTTTGTGATTCCTATTAGGCATTATGGAAAGTCCAACTGCCAATGGCTTTGTGTACACATCCAATAGTCATATATCTACTTATTATTCTTATTAATTCAAAGCTCTAGGTATAAAACTGCCACATAAAATTAATAAATACAATCCTTTCCAATCTACAAATAACCTCAAGTAAAGAAATCCTTCCGACTTAAATAAAATAACTAACCAAAATAAACAACTCAAACCCCATTTTCATGACTAGATATGATATGGTTTGCATCCTCGATGATGTCTTCTAAGTCTATCGCTAAAGCTTCCTCATCAAGTTCTCCCATTCCTTCTTTGAAGCCTCCTTTCTTTCGCAACTTTTAAAAGCCATTCTTCTAGAACAAATTTGGCATCCTTTTATAAATATATGAAAGATGCATCTTTTAGGAACCATTGTTCTAGAGCAAATTTGGCCATGTAAGAGAGCAAAAGATTAGTCGGTTTTGGCAAAGCTTCCATGAAATTACGGAGAAGAGGAAAAAACTCACTCAATTTTGTCAAAGCTCACATGTAATTATGGAGAAGAGGGGAAAATACATGTATATCTTTACTGACATTCTCAGCAAATATATACGGGCTTAGGGGTTTCCCTTGGCTCGATAATATTCATCTCTTTTACCTTTATTGGTCCCTCAATGGGTTCTTTGGATGTGCCATTGCGTTTAGCCCCAAGCAATACGAGTACTTGCTCAATTTTCTTAAACTTCATGAAGCATGGTGGTAGATCCTGTTTTCTTTTGACTCAAATTCTACATCATGCTTCAAGCATTTTTTCCTTAAGTGGACTGGAAGTTTGGACTTGGATTGTAGAGATTGAGACGGTTGGGAATTTTTGGGTTAGATTCATGATCTCCTTCTATATCAGAGTTAGATTTGTCATAGTGTCCTCCTGGACCTTCACTTGGTCATTGTTGGCTAAGAATACCTCTGGGTCAGGATTTAGAACATGAGTCTAATGCCTAGTTTGCTAATAATCAAGAATTGTAAGATAGTTAAGCCATTCCAATTGAGATGTGACTTTGACAAGCCCAACATCAATGAGAAAACTCTCAGATTGTGAGGGCTTTGGGTCCAAACATATTTGCTTAATGGTGTGGCGATCAGTATCATGGTCCACTAACTTTGAATCGAACCTTCATTGTGTTGAATTGGCAAATAGTCCTCAGAGTCACTTATCTCCTTAGCCTCTGTACCTTACTTTGCTTTGGTAAGATGAGGAGCTTATTATGGAAATCAAACAGGACTTGGTGCAAACTTGTCTATCGCCATGTGGGGTTGGTATTTGATTGATTGCAAAAACACAACCTTCACTTGCTGAGGATTTTGTGCAACACAAGGTGTTTATTAGAGTTGAATAGCCCTAGAATGTGGTAGATGTTGAGTCAAGGGCCATCATGATGAAGAGAGACACTGAACTCGAAGGTTTGAGGATAAGGGTTGTAGTATCCAACACATCTTTCTAACACATGTGCTCATGGATAGATTGATACTCCAACTCCTCGATGAATGGTGATTCTAAAGTTGCAAGGATATGTATCTAATCTTGCTCATCCTTAGGGGAGGGAACATATCTAGCCAATGCTTATTAGAGTTGAATAGCCCTAGAATGTGGTGGGTGTTGAGTCAAGGGCCATCATGATGAAGAGAGACACTGAAGTGGAATGTTTGAGAATAAGGGTTGTAGTATCCAACACATCTTTCTAACTCATGTGCTCATGGATAGATCAATACTCCAACTCCTTAGTGAACATGATTCTAAAGTTGCAAGGATATGTATCTAATCTTGCTAATCCTCAGGGGAGGACGCATATCTAGCCAATGCTTATTAGAGTTGAATAGCCCTACAATGTGGTGGGTGTTGAGTCAAGGGCCATCATGATGAAGAAAGACGCTGAAGTGAAAGGTTTGAGGATAAGGGCTGTAGTATCCAACACATCTTTATAACTCATGTGTTCATGGATAGATCGATACTCCAACTTCTCAATGAATGGTGATTCTAAAGTTGCAAGGATATGTATCTAATCTTGCTCATCCTCAAGGGAGGGAACATATCTAGCCAATGCTTACATGATTGGAGGGTCATTAGACTCACCTTTTAATAATGTCAAGATAGCATCTAGGTCAATGGGGGTTGTTTTCCAGGACTCCATCTAAACATGTATTGCCTCCTTGTGATTACCTAGGAAAAGTAGACCCTTTCCCCAGTCTCTTCAATGAGACATGCATTGTGCATCCATGGTTGACCAAGCAACAAGTTGTAGTCAACTCCTTTCATGACAACAAAGTTTACCTTAAACATCACCCATGTAATTTTTACTAACCAATCTCTTAGCCCTCCCAATGGTTAAATTTTGAATCCATCAGCTCTACAATTAGATTGAGCTGCATCAGTTTAATGGGTGGATTGCCCCAAGTTTTGAGTACATTGTGGTTAACCATGCTCACACCAACTCATGTATCTATAATTCTTCAATGAATAGTGTCTCCAAGGGTTTCTACATGAAGTATTGCATGTTGCTTAGCTCCTTCTACCCATACTTTTAACCTTTGCCAAATTGTTGGACTACCTTTAAGTAGGCTTTTGAGTGGAATGGTGACTTGGTTTGATACATGTGATATAATTATGGAAGGTTCAATGTTCTCATAGATGTATTGCGATCGACTTGCATTAGGGACAAGAAAAATCCTCCTATTTCATGGGTTGTGAATTAGTTGGTGACTTAGTTGTGATCTCGTGAAGTTGTCGTGTCATTTCTTGAATGGATGCATTAAGCATGTGATATAGGTAAGGGAGGTTGATCATTGTTGAGATGTCGAGCTCTACATGAGATGGGATCCACTACGTGCCTTGGTGATGTGGCAAGATATAATTCACTGGCATGTTAGGTGAGTGACATGAGGATACGCCAATGATTCTACAGCTAGATTACACCCACGTAGTCCATCCTTGGTTATGGCACATTCATTGTGCCACCTTTTCTTTCCTTAGCAAGTTCACACTTAGTGATGCATGTATATACTTGGTGGTACCTTCATATTAGTATTTTATCATATTGTAGACTTAGTTCCTTTGTGTAGAAGAAAAAGAAGTTGTCAGACCTATCTCTCTGTGTGGCTGAGTCCCCGTTGCTTTTGTGTGTGTGCTCTCTGTCTCTTCACCTCTCTTTCATGTTGTCTATTTTCTTGGCGTCAAAACTATCCCACGATTGCACAGAGCTCAATTGAAGTCTGAGATGTGTTGGGAATAAAGGGCCATCGTGCCTTTTATATGTGCACGGGTGTGAGCTGAGTCCCCGTTGCTTTTGTGTGTGTGCTCTCAGTCTCTTCACCTCTCTTTCATGTTGTCTATTTTCTTGGTGTCAAAACTATCCCACGATTGCACGGAGCTCAATTGAAGTCTGAGATGTGTTGGGAATAAAGAGACATCGTGCCTTTTATATGTGCACGGGTGTGGACACACGCTTAGTACATTGTACTTTCACATATATATCTATCTAAAAACCTAAAGTGGTACACTCGTCATTGTACCGAAAAATGTGTTCACTCTCTACTCTGCTCTTTCGCACTCTCTCTGTCTCTCACTGTGCATACGACAGTCTGCCTCGATCTTCGTGCCTAATCAATTCCTACAAACAGGTATCAGAGCATAAGGTGCTGCAAATGGTCGTCATGCTGAGGTAGAAGACCAGAGCTGGTAAGAGACAGCTCAAAGGCGAGTAGGAGAGTCGCAGGCAGGCCCGTGTGCTAGAGAGACAGTCGACTGGTGCAGCAACTAACGACGACTGTAGGTGACGATTGACCAGCATGGTCCAGCAGGTGATAGCGTGGCAGGCGTGGACCAGTGGGTGTGACGTCTCAGGGAACAACCACCATGCAAGAGGGCACGTGGGCACCAAACACGCCACGCCAGCGACGAGGCGTCAGCGTGTGGCATCACGAGACGGCGGTCAGGTAGGCGCCGTGACGCGGGTAGGTCATGCGACCGGCCCCATAGGTCAACGAGGCCACAATTTTCAAAATTCTTCTTGAATTTTTTCCTTAGCCTAATGGGGGGTTCGCGCGCACAAGCCTGAAAGGTCAAATTTGTGCAATTTTGGCCTAGAAAGTTGAGGCTTCGCCAGATTGAGCATTGTTTGTGAAACATTGAGGCATCTGTGTTGGAATTGCAAACATTGTGCACATTTGAATTGGGGATTTCGCCAAAATTATTGAAATTTTTCTCATTTGAGTGAAATTTCTCAACATTTGACCCACAAAATTTGGGGCTTTTCCCAAATTTGGGGAATTCGATGCAAGACAAGCAAATCTGTCTCAAAAATTGCAGGAATTTGTGACATTTTGTCCCCGACATTTGGGGCTTTTAATGTACATGTGCAAATTGGGCTGAAATTACCCAATTTCTCGACATTGAGACATTGGACCCCGTGCAATTTGGGGCTTTTGCGATTTGGGCAAAATTTGTCCAACATTTGGTCATTTTATGCACATGTAGGTTGAATTCCGCACAATTTGGACATCAACACTTAGTAAAATTTGGGGGTTTTGCTAAAATTGTTTTATTTTGGCAAAATTGGACAATCCTATGCATGATAGAGGAAATGTAGATGTGTGTTTGATGCTTTTGAGCACAAAATTTTGGGGCTTTTGACCGTTCGTGTCAAATTTTATGCCTGTGGGTACATGTACAACAGAAATTGTAGCTGAAATTTTGGGATTTCTCATGTAATGTGATGCACATGCCCTTGGAACAGCTGTAATCAGTTGGATAATCCTGTAGCACTTGTTTTGGCGCTTCTGAATATTTAATTACAGATCTGAAATCTGTACTTCTGTGTGGTCATTTATTGTTGATTGGTACTTGTTTGTACCTTGGTCACTCAAGTGATAGTTTTGGCCTACATTTACTGGTTTTTTTGTCACATTTGGGCTAAAAATCATGGCTGGCAGCAATGACAGCAGTAATCTGATGCACAAAAAGAAGCTTGAAGGCACACACAATTTTGCAGTTGGTAAAAGCAATGCTACAATATCCTGTTACAAAAGAAGCAGGCAAAGCCGATCAAAACCAAAGGGGCAAAGCCCGCGGACATGGATCAGGATGATTGGGATAGGTTGAATGATCTTGCATGCTCAACCATAGAGCTATCAATTTCTGATGCCTTGCTATTCAACATTGAAGGTTTGGATTCTAAAAATGCTATATGGACTAGACTGGAAGAACTGTATGCACAAAAGAGTGCTACAAGCAAAGTGTATTGGTTGAAAAAGCTTATGGATTTGCGTATGAAAGAAGGTACAGCAATGTCTACTCACTTGAGTGAGTTTAACTCCATTTTCAGCCAGCTGGTTGCCTTGAAATTCATGATTGATGAGGAATTTAAGGCTACTGTCTTGCTTTGCACTCTACCAGAGAGTTGTGATACATTCAGGACTACTATGAGCAATTCTAATGTGATCCTTTTGTATGCTGATGTAGAGAGTGCTCTACTTATGGAAGAGATGAATCAGCAAAACAAGACATCTAGTAAGTCTTCCAGTGCTTTGCATACTAGGGGCAGATCATAGCAAAAGGGCAAATATGATGGCAAGGGACGCAATAAATCATGTGGCAAAGATATTGAATGCCATCATTGTGGCAAGAAGGGTCACTTTAAACATGACTGCTACAAATGGAAGAAAGAGAAAGGAAAAGGCAAGAAGACAGATGATTGCAAGGAAGAGAAAAAGGACAGTCAACCTAAAAAGAGCAGTGTAAAAATTGAAGAGGTGAATGTAGTCACTCATGGCAGTAACAGTGGGAGTGATGTACTGTTTGTCTCTTCACATTTTGGTGCACATGCTTTACTTGCAGATACAAATGATGACATGCATACCTGGATTCTTGATTCAGGTGCTGCATTTCATATCACGCTCATCGTGAGTGATTTTTCGCCTATACAGGGGGTCGACATGGTGTTGTCCATCTTGGGGACAACTATGCATGTGAGATTGCAGGTATTGGCAGTGTGCAGTTACAGTTTCAGCATGGCTCTACCTTTACACTTCAGCATGTACGACATGTACCTCAGCTCAAGAAGAGCTTGATTAGCACAGGGCAACTATATGATGATGGTTTTCATATCACCTTTGTTGATGGAAAATGGAAGATCTGTAAGGGATTTAGGGTTATTGCCAGAGGTTGCAAGAGTGATACTTTGTATCCACTTCATGTATCTAGTATGCGTGACCATGTTGTTGCCATGACCGAGCAGCCAAGCGTTTCTTTGTGGCATGGCCGGTTGGGACACATGAGTCAAACATGAATGAAAGTGCTTTCTCATTTGGGTTACTTGCCTTGCCTTCGTTATGCTGATTTTGAGCATTGTGATCATTGCATTTATGGCAAACATGCACAGACGTCTCACAAAAAGTCTCTTTCTTTGAAATCTTCTCCTCTAGAGTTTGTACATTCAAATGTGTGTCAAATGCCAAGATTATCTTTAGGGGGAAAGAAATATTTTGTCAATGATGCTACACGTAAAGTATGGGTTTACCCTATTCGTAGCAAGGATGAAGTGCTTGACAAGTTTAAAAAATTCTTGGCATTGATTGAAAATCAGATAGATAAGACACTTAAGTGTCTTCGATCTGACAATGGTGGGGAATATGTGTCCAAGGCCTTTTAGGCATTTTGTGACAGCAAAGGGATAAAGAGGGAGCTCACTGCCCCTCATAATCCACCCCAAAATAGAGTTGCAGAGCGTATGAATCTAACCATACAGAATAAGGTCCGTATGATGTTGTCTCATGCTACATTACCCCATGGTTTTTGGGAAGAGGCTGTTATGACAGTCGTTCCCTTTATTAATCGGTCACCAAACAAGTCTTTTGGGGGGGGGGGGGGGGGAGGAGTTCCCCAAGAAGCGTGGCCGAGCAAGCCACCTTCATGTGCTCATCTGAAAGTGTTTGGCTACGAGGCTTTTATGCACATTCGTAAAGAAAAACGTAGCAAACTTGAGCCAAAGTCCTATAAATGCATTTTCCTAGGATTTGGTGACGAGGGTGAAATGGGGTATAAATTGTGGGATCCCGAGAAAAGGAAAGTAGTACCCATAAATCATGTTATCTTCCGAGAAGATCGCATGCACAACAACCCAAAAAGACTGAGGAGGTCTGTAGGGTTGTATTCTGAAAAATAATACCTTTTGAACAGCAAAATATGCCCGTTGTATAGTAGCAAATACCTGTTGTAAATGAACTTGAAATTGCAAGAAATGATGCTAGAAATGCTCAGCCAGCTATTGCCCATGAAAATGAGGCATTATATGTGCAAGAATAGCCAGGACATCAAGTTGTTAATGCTGATTTGCAGGCTGAAATACCAGGACAGCATGCTGAAAATGAAATTTTGCAGGAATAGCCAGCAAACAATGACCATTGAGTTAAGAGATCGTCTAGGGCTACTAGACAACCTGACAGATTTGTTCCTGGTGCAATTAATGTGGCTAATTATGTCATGTTGACAAATTGTGGTGAACCATCTTGCTTCAAAGAAGCAATGGATAGACAGGTTAGCAAGAAATGGTATAAAGCCATGCTATCAGAGATGAAATCTCTTGAAAAAAATGGCACTTGGGACCTGGTGCACTTACCAAAGGGCAGAAAACCCTTCCATGCAAATGGGTTTACAAGATGAAGGTCACTTCTGGTTCCTCACCCAAGTACAAAGCAAGATTGGTTGCAAAGGGGTACAAGCAGGAGCATGGAATTAACTTTGATGAGATTCTCTCTCGTATAGTCAAGAAGACTACATTGAGAATCATTTTTGCTTGGTTGCAATTGAAGATATGGAACTCATATAGATGGATGTAAAGACTACGTTTTTACATGGTGATCTGCATGAAGACATATATATGCAGCCGCCTAAAGGGTTTGTTGAACAAGGGAAAGAAAAAATGGTATGTAAACTCAAAAGGAGTTTGTATGGACTGAAACAAGCACCAAGAGAATGGTATCATAAGTTTGATACATTCATGCAGTCCCAAGGCTTTCATAGAAGTCAAGTGGATCACTGCTCGTACACCAAGGCAGCAGCAGATGGCAGCCTTATTATCTTAGTTTTGTATGTTGATGACATACTAATTGTTGGCACGAATACTCATGCCTTGGATTCATTGAAGCAAAGTCTTCATGGCAGCTTTGACATGAAGGATCTGGGTGATGCAAATCACATACTTGGCATGCGAATACTCAAAGATAGATCTAAGGGCTTACTCTATCTATCTCACAGGAGTATATCTCCAAAGTTTTGCAGCGTTTTAATATGGAGGGGGGGAAAACAATTGGAGTTCCATTGTCTCCATATGTGAAACTCAGTGCAGAGGACAGCCCTACATCTGATAATGAGAAGGTTGAAATGGCCAAGATACCATATGCTTCAGCTGTTGGCAGTTTGATGTATGCTATGATTGCCACACGTCCTGACATTGCCTTTGCAATGAGAGTGGTTAGTAGACACATGGCAATCCCTGGCAAAAAGCATTAGGATGCAGTGAAAGGTATTATGTGATACCTCAAAGGCACAAAAGAGTTGTGCATCTGCTTTGGAAAGCAAAAGGCATCTGTTTACTTTCACAGGAGGAGCAGTCTCTTCGATCTCTATGCTACAAAAGTGTGTTGCATTGTCTACTACAGAGGCAGAGCATGTGGCTGCCACTGAGGCATGCAAGGAGACTTTATGGCTTTCACGTTTGATGGGAGAGCTTGGCATCTCTCAGAGTTGCATGTTCTCCATTGTGATAGTCAGAGTGCTATCATGCTAGCACAGAATCCTATCTTTCACGCAAAGATAAAGCACATATAGGTGAAGTACCACTTCATTAGAGATGTACTTGACAACAAGAACATTGAGCTTGTCAAAGTGCATACAGATGATAACCCTGCAGACATTCTCACAAAAGGTCTTCCAAAGGTTTGCATAATCTCCCTAACAAGCGCTTCAATGCTACAAAGCAATGGGGAGTCCCTCCTAAGCAAGGGTGCAAACCAAGAGAGAATCGTACTTAAAAGGTGTACTAGCAAGACCGAATCAAGGGGGCATCGATAGAATAGCATTTGCACGTTTTTCTAGCAAACTGACTTTTGTCTTGGAATGACAAAGTATTATTACGAGTGTTGAAGTCTCTATAAGGAGAGATATTTATATACCTCAACTATGGTTGAGTCAATGATTGGTGGTATGTCAACTAGCAAGATTTCTACAATAGAGTCCACCCTCGTGTAAGAATTCCCACAAAGTTATATTAAAAAGATCAATGGATGGATGCAAATGTGTAAAAAGTTCTGGACAAATTCCCACTGATTCCTACATTGTGAATTAAGAAGTTCATGAGCTTCTGGAAGGGACGTAAAACACACCTACTACATGGGAGAATGTCAAAAACTTCTTGTGATGTTGCCTTGGGGCCTCTATTATTAGACTGTTAAAGATATTTATGCCGCCAGAGAAACTGCAGCCAACGGTTTGAACTACCCATGAAACTGAACCCATTCTCAAACACACTGGGCTACAAGCTCGTTGGCTTGGAGCCTCTATTGTTTTATCCAGCACAGGAGTACAATGTCTACCGTTCATTGTTTGATACAATGCAATAAGTACAATGTTGATAGAAGGAGCCGTTTACTGTGCAGATTCAACACACATTTGTTCATCCCAAGTCCTTTAGCCACCTGCAAATGCTGACGTTCTGCATCACCCAAGAGCAAGAGTCTTCTAGTAATGCATATCCAACGGCCATTGATTGCATTATCAAATTGTCGTCCTCATTCTGCAAAATGTCATTCCCTGTTCAGGGATTGCTCGATGCTTACTGGCCAGCAACGACTAGCCATCCTAGACGTCAAAGGAGAAGCTCTCTCACCTGTAAACTCTTTTGTAACGCATGCGTTTGTACACCCCTTTCAGTTTTAAAGCTTTGGCCTCCAAGGATGGACAGCGTTGTATATTCTCAACCTTAATACTTCATGGAGGGTTCTCAATCCATTTGGCGTTTGCCATACGATAATTAAGTACTACAAAATGGGATGGTGTGAATAAGCGGTGTATGTGCACACCCCGGCCCCTTCTTTCTTTTCAGGAAAAAAGAAAATTTGCCAAAAGACCATCTTCCAAATTTCCATGTTCCATAAGATCAGAATGTGCACAATGGATCTCAGGCTCTCCCATAAAGAGGAGAAGATAAAAGAAATTTTATTCCACATTATCATGTATTTACATGATTTCAAAGAATATGTTTGTAATAATGTATCATACAGCCTAGATATGCTTCCCTTCTCATCAGCTGGATAGGACAAGCAAACACATAACCAATTTGGATTAAATGATCATAAGCAGGATATAGATAGCTATGTTTTAGATCACCTACATTCCTGCTCTCTATCAACCAGCTCAACTAGTTACTACAACCAGAGAACCTTAATACATCATTTGTGAATGACCAAGTAGGTAGCATGTATGTGGGTTGAAGAGAAAATACCCAAACACCGCTATGAGCAGCCTCGCACTGGACAGCATCACTGCAATACCCAATCACAGCTATGAACAGCCTCACTCCAAGGCATCACTGCTAAGAAGCCACAGCAGCCGCAACCATGTCTTTGTGGGCTTTGCCAGCCTGCTTAGGCACACCTTCTTTAGAGACTCTCTTAGAATCAGTTGCTGCTGAGGCAGCAAAATGTTTTTGAGGCCGCTCCTTCCTCGGCGTCTGCATCTTTATTCTCTCACCTATTACTGCAGTTGAAGATGAAGTGCTCTTTCTTGGCCTTTCTTGAATGTTTTGCTGCAGTAAACTTGTGTCATCATCTTCTTGCCTCTTGGAAGGTGTTGCGCCTCCTTTGTCCTCTCCAGGAGTCAGATGACCATTCATAGTTTCATGTGACCTCCTGTCTGGACTAGCATTGTTGTGAGACTTAGCAGGACTCTCCATCAAGCTGGTCCCATCACCTGATATTGCTTCTAACGAAGCAGATTCCACAGCCACTGACACACTGCCATCACAAACCTGAGAAGCCAACTTTTCCTCTGACATTCGAGCTGACTTGTCTCCTACAGTCTCATCATGACACTCTGCCGAAGAGGTTCTGTTTGTTGAGGACTTATCAGCATTTAGACAGATTGCTGTCTCAGAAGGCTCAGTCCTTGAGCTGTCAAAAGGCACTGCTCTACTCTCTTTCTTGATTGTCACTTTTTGCGAGGCAGGTGAATTTCTGATAGGTAAACCATGAGGGGGCATTTCCATCTTTCCACCATCACTATTTCGAGCAGCTTTGATGTGCTTCGACCCCACCGATAATTCAGATCCAGTTGTTCCTGCTTTATCATTGACTTTTCTCCCCAGTTTAGGAGACTTTGCACGAGTAGTTGGCATCTACATGGAAACACACACAAATTTCAAGCCCAAACAAATATCAGCAGGTCATTCTTGAGCAATAAAGCACACAACCTCTTAAAGAGCTATTAACCACCATCCTTCTTTCAAAAACTTATAATACCCCAGGTTTCTTAGCTTCAGTCTTTGGCTGCAAGGACTCCTGATAGAAGTTTGGCATTGGTGTGGCTTTGAAGTTTAGGCTCTTCCGTAGTTGTTTAATCTCTTCTTCTGCTTCTTCCTGACAAGATTGGCCAATGGTAACTTCGAATATGTTTTTGATACTAATGATGTTCTTTCAAGGCTATGCATGTGCATGTGCGCGCACTTTTTTGTACACTTACAATATTAGCTGCCCCTCCCCACCCACCCGTACACAGAGAGAGAGAGAGAGAGAGAGAGAAACCTAGTATGTAGCGAACTGAAATCACCTGTGTTTTAGCTTCAGCTTGAGTCTTTTCAGCTTCCTTTGCATTAAGCTTTGCTTCCATCTTTGAATTGAACTACAACCAAATCGGACCTTTCATGAGTGAACATGTTATCAACATCTTGTACAATTTCAACTGTGATAAGAGCCCTTCTCATATCTATTATCAGGATCAGGTATACAACAAGTTTAGGCTGTGTGTATGAAAATGCACTTTTGTATCAAGTTTCCAAAACTGTGCATCTGCAAATGCACTTTGATATCAAGGTGCCATTATGGATAACAGATACTGAAACCTGAGTAACCAGACAGTCTAAAAGTGGCTTCTTTCAGTAGTGTAAACAGCTCACAAGATTATCAAGTTGAAGCGCAGGACCAAGCCCAGCAGACCAGTATGGAATTTGAGAGAGACACCCATGTGGAGCCCAGACCAGCACAAGTTTGGAACTATGCAGCAGAAAATTGCAACCATGTAGATGTATCAATTAACACAAAAGTTAGTGGGCACAATCCAACAAACCTAACTGAAGGTCCAGCTACCATCAGCTTTAATTGGCCCCAGAGGATTTGTGAAGACTCTTTTAAACTTGTTTGGACTTGTTCAGGTTCCTGGTTTTCACCTTCAAACTAGTAAATGCACTTCAAGCCCCGCAAGGTAAGTTTCCCATTGCTTTTATCAATCTTATTTTGGTTTGTAGCAAGACTAAGGCTGATGGAGCATGGTTTTTTCCAAACTTCTGGCTTAACCATAACTGACACTAAATTATTTCATACTTTCAAGGAACCAGATGTAGGCAATAGATTTAACAAGCTCTACTACTTGACAATTTAAAATGCATCTTTAACAATAAATAGATTCACAACACATTGAAAAACTTTCATGATTTATTAGTTGCTAAAAGAATCAACTAACATTGTCAATTTTTGGTGTCCAGAGCAAGTCCCAAACAACACCAAGTCTTCTTGTCTTGACTCTTTCCCTTCATACCTGCACCACTGCTTATTGGTTTATATGCATTGATCATTTCATCTGAGCTCTTATCTGTTACTTCCGCTGTCATTCGTTGTTTCCGCTGTGCACTCTGGTGAGTTGGTATCAGAGCACAGTATTTTCATTCCTATACTTGAGTGAAGTGAGGTAGTCAGTGAAATAACGAGGCATAGCTCATTTGTGAGGCATTGAGGCTTTGAGTGTGCCGTGTTGCCGTTTTTCGAGCACTTCCGTCCTCTCACGTCCAATAAACCCTTTCAATGGCTTCCAAGCAATTCGGGAATGCGTTTTCTTCTGCTTTCAAGCATCTCTCAGAATGCTACAAGTCTCTTGGTAACTCAACAATCATTGTTGATGAAGCTCAACCTAGTTCGAAGTGGATTCTGCCAGAAATTGGTGCATCTCAAATCTATGGGGAAAATGGAATTTTCAAGTTTAAGGCATCTACCGTGTTCATAGAAGATCAAGGTATTTTAACTGTTGGGGACTCTCTTTCAGAAGATCAGCATGTGAATTTGCTATCTCTAGTTTATCCCAAAATCCAAAAACAACAAAATAAAAAAGAATACCCTTATCTACATCTCAGCTATATTCCCATATGTATTATTCCTCTGTTTAGAAAAGGATTAAATGCTTCTTGTATGGCAGCCGTCTTAGATACTAGACACTTAGAATTACAAGATATGATAGTAGGCGCTGCAGTATCACCCCTGTCTAATGGTCCAATATTCTTTGAAGTTAGACCTAATTATGTCATAGCAGTTGATGATCCTTATCTTTCAGACCTTCTAATGTTACACATTAGAACTATAGGATTACAAATGAAAGTATCTTCTGCACATTTAGCCATCCAATACAGAATGGTATTTCGCTGTATGTCTTTAGCTATACCTAGGGTGATTGAAGGAGTCAATTCTTCAACAGATAAAGGACAGACTATTATTATGAAATCTGATGAAGTTACTCAGAGGTTCTTACCTGACTGTGTTAATTGGTCAAAAATAGAATTACCTACAGAATGGAACCTTGATATTAGCTCTATTAGGAAAAAGGAATTACTTTCTCAAAAAATTATCAAAGTTCAAAATATAAAAGGAAAAACATTGCTACTTCCACAGAGACTGAACACTCCAGAACATCCAAAGGTAGTGGTTCAACCACAACTGAAGGTTTCTCCTTCACAGAGAACCAATCTTCTAAAGTTCCATACACAGCCTTGCTCTCATGATCAAGTCGTCCATGGAGTTTGCCAGCATTGCCAAAAGCTTATAGAAAAAGCTTCTTTATCCGTTCTCAATGTCATCCAGACTTTTGAGTATGAAGAAAACTACTATAAAGCTGCTCCTTATTTACGCCCTCAAAATGGCCATTCTTGGACACCAAAACTCCAGGCAGCCAATTGGACACATTTGGCTCTTTCAGGACTTATGGAAATAATGGATTCTCTTCAGCAAACCGCAGATCAATTACTTGTCTTATGTCAACAGACACAGAAAAATATTATTGTAAAGCAAGCTACCAATGTATCTTTAGCAATAGTACATACACCAAGTATGGCTACAGATTGGTCTACTTTCTCAAATAAAAGGCTACATAAAGGATGGACTTCACACTTTTCTTCGCCAGCAACTAGTTCATAAAATATGCATATCTCCAACAAAGGCAAGGAAAAAAAGATTATACCTACAGGTGAAGGTACTTCTACTTCTACCTCTACTGAAAGTCATAAAGCTAATACACTTGATGAAAATGATTTGTTTTGCTATGAAAATCTACAAGATGAATATGATTCTGAAGATCTCTTACAACAAATCCAAGACATATATTGTCAACCCACTGGTTCATGGTCACAGACCACCACAGAACCCCCACTGCTTCAAAAGACAATACAACCAGGCTCTACAGCAGTAGAACTATTAGAGTATTTGGAATTGATGTTTCCTGACTGGTCAGACTCTGATTACAAATTAGCTTTTGATGATATTTATCTTGACCTGGAAAAGATCAGAAGAGTACGAGAAGAAAATCTAGTTCTTGAAAATATGCCCTTGTGCATCAACCCTGAGCAACAAGATGATGAAGACCTTACCAGGAATGTTCATAACAGATTGAACTCCAGATATATGGGTGAAAGTATTCAACGGACACCACCGGATCTACCTACAGTAGAATCACCTGCATGGTATGCTAGGGATCAGGCTTATTTTGAAGAAAGAATAGCCTATACCCTCACATCTTCAGACGAAGATGGTGATAGTGTGATTGAAGAAGAGTTCACACCCATTAATCCTCACAGGTCTAAATCTCCCACTAGTATTCTCCGAGCCCAAATGAATGCACATAATTCTGTTACTCAAACCGGTTCTTTGAATGCAACTACATCTGGGTCTACATCAAAACCATCCCATACCACTTTCTACACTAAGATTGGTGTTCTTGAGAAAGTTGGTTCATTCCCTATATGGTCCATAGATGGGAAAACACCTGAGGAGATAAAACTACTAATCTACATGATGTATGCATATGCAGGACAGAAAATAGTGGACAAACCTTAAACTAGCAGGATTGACATCCTAAATGCCATTACACATGGATTTGTCGGTGGAATCAAGCATTGGTGGACATCGATACATCCACAGGTAAAAGCTGCAATAGCACAAAGTCCAGACCCTGTACAAATATTCTTTGAGTTACTACTAGGAGAACTAGTAGGCAACAAACTTGATGATGTTCTAGAAGCTCAAGAAGTATTCTTCAAATCCAAGCTTTGTGACCCTCGCTTGTATAAAGAATACTTGATATATATGAGGAATCTATTGTATGAAGGCTTAGGAGCCCAGGATAACACCATGAAAGAACATCTTGTGTATTCCTTTCCAGAACCTATTCCATTTTACTGTAAGCAGAAAATGAAGATTGAAAACAGAGATTTCACAGACAGTGTTGGACAGATTATCCAGACTATAGAACAAACAGTCAAAGAAGTTTGTTAGCATCAGAAGATGACACAGCTAAACCAAAGGTTTCCTCAATCTATATGCAAGCAGGCACACAAATTTGACATGGAATTCGGATGTGACAAATGCTCATGTGACAATGTACCAAAGTTCAAACATCGTCACCATAGACATCACCATCTTCCTAGGTATCATAGAAACTATTCTCATAGTAAGTCTTTTTTCAACAAACAAGATGGTAGATATCCAAAGTATTCAAGATACTCAAGAAACTCAAGAAAATTATACAAATCTTCAAAAGGAAACTCACAGTACACACAAGAACATATGAATGAAACAAAGAAAAAAGACTTACTATGAGAATAGTTTCTACGATACCTAGGAAGATGGTGATGTCTATGGTGACGATGTCTGAACTTTGATACATTGTCACATGAGCATTTGTCACATCCGAATTCCATGTCAAATTTATTCTCATAGAAAGTCTTTTTTCAACAAACAAGATGGTAGATATCCAAAGTATTCAAGATACTCAAGAAACTCAAGAAAATTATACAAATCTTCAAAAGGAAACTCACAGTACACACAAGAACATATGAATGAAACAAAGAAAAAAGACTTACTATGAGAATAGTTTCTACGATACCTAGGAAGATGGTGATGTCTATGGTGACGATGTCTGAACTTTGATACATTGTCACATGAGCATTTGTCACATCCGAATTCCATGTCAAATTTATGTGCCTGCTTGCATATAGATTGAGGAAACCTTTGGTTTAGCTGTGTCATCTTCTGATTCTGACAAACTTCTTTGACTGTTTGTTCTACACTCTGGATAATCTGTCCAACACTGTCTGTGAAATCTCTGTTTTCAGTCTTCATTTTCTGCTTACAGTAAAATGGAATAGGTTCTGGAAAGGAACACACAATATGTTCTTTCATGGTGTTATCATGGGCTCCTAAGCCTTCATACAATAGATCCCTCATATATATCAAGTATTCTTTATACAAGCGAGGGTCACAAAGCTTGGATTTGAAGAATGCTTCTCGAGCTTCTAGAACATCATCAAGTTTGTTGCCTACTACTTCTCCTAGTAGTAACTCAAAGAATATTGGTACAGGGTCTGGACTTTGTGCTATTGCAACTTTTACCTGTGGATGTATCGATGTCCACCAATGCTTGATTCCACCGACAAATCCATGTGTAATGGCATTTAGGATGTCAATCCTGCTAGTTTGGAGTTTGTCCACTATTTTCTGTCCTGCATATGCATATATCATGTAGATTAGTAGTTTTATCTCCTCAGGTGTTTTCCCATCTATGGACCATATAGGGAATGAACCAACTTTCTCAGGAACACCAATCTTAGTGTAGAAAGTGGTATGGGATGGTTTTGATGTAGACCCAAATGTGGTTGCATTCAAAGAACCAGTTTGAGTAACAGAATTATGTGCATTCATTTGGGCTCGGAGAATACTAGTGGGAGATTTAGACCTATGAGGATTAATAGGTGTGAACTCTTCTTCAATCACACTATCACCATCTTCGTCTGAAGATGTGAGGGTATAGGCTATTCTTTCTTCAAAATAAACCTGATCCCTAGCATACCATGCAGGTGTTTCTACCGTAGGTAGATCCGGTGGCGTCTGTTGAATACTTTCACCCATATATCTGGAGTTCAATCTGTTATGAACATTCCTGGTAAGATCTTCATCATCTTGTTGCTCAGGGTCGATGCACAAGGGCATATTTTCAAGAACTAGATTTTCTTCTCGTACTCTTCTAATCTTTTCCAGATCAAGATAAATATCATCAAAAGCTAATTTGTAATCAGAGTCTGACCAGTCAGGAAAGATCAATTCCAAATACTCTAATAGTTCTACTGCTATAGAGCCTGGTTATATTGTCTTTTGAAGCAGTGGGGGTTCTGTGGTGGTCTACGACCATGAACCAGTGGGTTGACAATATATGTCTTGGATTTGTTGTAAGAGATCTTCAGAATCATATTCATCTTGTAGATTTTCATAGCAAAACAAATCATTTTCATCAAGTGTATTAGCTTTATGACTTTCAGTAGAGATAGAAGTAGAAGTACCTTCACCTGTAGGTATAATCTCTTTTTCCTTGCCTTTGTTGGAGATATGCATATTTTATGAACTAGTTGCTAGCGAAGAAAAGTGTGAAGTCCATCCTTTATGTAGCCTTTTATTTGAGAAAGTAGACCAATCTGTAGCCATACTTGGTGTATGTACTATTGCTGAAAATACATTGGTAGCTTGCTTTACAATAATATTTTTCTGTGTCTGTTGACATAAGACAAGTAATTGATCTGCGGTTTGCTGAAGAGAATCCATTATTTCCATAAGTCCTGAAAGAGCCAAATGTGTCCAATTGGCTGCCTGGAGTTTTGATGTCCAAGAATGGCCATTTTGAGGGCGTAAATAAGGAGCAGCTTTATAGTAGTTTTCTTCATACTCAAAAGTCTGGATGACATTGAGAACGGATAAAGAAGCTTTTTCTATAAGCTTTTGGCAATGCTGGCAAACTCCATGGACGACTTGATCATGAGAGCAAGGCTGTGTATGGAACTTTAGAAGATTGGTTCTCTGTGAAGGAGAAACCTTCAGTTGTGGTTGAACCACTACCTTTGGATGTTCTGGAGTGTTCAGTCTCTGTGGAAGTAGCAATGTTTTTCCTTTTATATTTTGAACTTTAATCATTTTTTGAGGAAGTAATTCATTTTTCCTAATAGAGCTAATATCAAGGTTCCATTCTGTAGGTAATTCTATTTTTGACCAATTAACACAGTCAGGTAAGAACCTCTGAGTAACTTCATCAGATTTCATAATAATAGTCTGTCCTTTATCTGTTGAAGAATTGACTCCTTCAATCACCCTAGGTATAGCTAAAGACATACAGCGAAATACCATTTTGTATTGGATGGCTAAATGTGCAGAAGATACTTTCATTTGTAATCCTATAGTTCTAATGTGTAACATTAGAAGGTCTGAAAGATAAGGATCATCAACTGCTATGACATAATTAGGTCTAAGTTCAAAGAATATTGGACCATTAGACAGGGGTGATACTGCAACGCCTACTATCATATCTTGTAATTCTAAGTGTCTAGTATCTAAGACGGCTGCCATACAAGAAGCATTTAATCCTTTTCTAAACAGAGGAATAATCGTATGCCTTTTCCCGATGCTCAATCCTCCAATCTCTTCGGGATGCCCTTTCCCTTGGGGATCCACAACATCAGTTTAAAGCATTTGCCCATTGTTTTTAGGCCTTTGATCTATGGGACAGATATAGAGCAACGGAAGCAAAACAGAGAGGCTGTTGTACACACAATAAACTGAACTGAAAGACGAGAACAGATCAACTCAGAGACAAAGAACTCTGGACATGGAATCCATACACCAAAGCATGAGAGTGTGTACAAACCACACATGCTGTGGGCAACTAGTAGAGTGCTCCTGATATCTGGCTAATAGAATAAAGGCCAAAAATACAAGTTGGCCAGCATCACAAAATATCTGCCCTATCAATGAGAAAAAGGCACCTGATTCAGCCCATTAAGCTGCCTTCTGCCCATACAACCCATGAGATAAACAAAGCTAGCATGATCTTAGTTGCTCCACGTTGGGGCAACTAAGATGTACATCTTAGATCAATGAAATATTAAAATTCCACAATGTGTGTGTGTGTGTAAGAGCCTTGGTTGTGCTTCTTGGCAGCAAGTGACCCTAAGCTTACGAAGTGAACTGCTCTCTTGGTTATTAAGAGACATGCTTACTCCTTTCCCAAGAAAGGTTGTACATCATAAAGAGAAGCCCCTTCAGAAATGTAATCCCCCTGCTTCTACAGTACATTGAAAAATGTAATTCCCATGCTTCTACATTCCACTTAATTTCTATCCACATAACTCTGTAGTGCTGCATGCAATAACTTGTTTGGGAGATAACAAAGCCTATTTTACTTAAAAAATGAACTGTAGCAATTAAATGCCATTGCAAATTTACAAAGATATGCATAAGTATTCATACCTCTTTCCTCTTTTCTGCTCTTTCATCACTTCTAAAATTGAAGGAACTCATGTTACTCTTTGCTGGACTTTGTCTAAATTTTCCATTGGGTTTGGATTGACTTGGTCTAATTTTGAGGTCAAAGGAGACATATCTTTAGCTGGCAAAAGCAGCCAAGGAAGTAAAATGTCCAATCTGTTTCTGTAAAACTGGCTACACGATGTTAACACTTAAAATACTGGAAAGGATACAGAACTGGGGCTGATGTTGAATCTTCTTCCTTCAAATGGTTTGAAACCCTGTCAGCCTGCTTTTCTTCTGGTCTGGACCAAGCAGGGAAAACACTTAAGCTTAATCATCTAAATGAAAAAGGAATCTAAGTATTCCTAACTTAGCCTGAAGTGGTTCCAGATTCATATCTATGGCTTCAGGAAACGATGAACCTCACTCTCTAGGAATCTGGGGAAATAAGCTTGTACAACCATGTCTTTGATTAATCTGTTTTTAGAGGTTTTATGTTTGCATGTCACATTAAGCAAACCAATCTTTTACCTTGCTGATGAGGCAACACTTGCAGAGCTTTGCTTTCCCATTTTTTTCGGAGCCTGTAACAAACAATCAGTAAGTTTTGAAAACAAAAGTTCCCCTCGCTTTTGAGAAATATCATGCCAAAGGATGCCAATCCTCGTGACAAACTGGAAGTCACTCATCCATGACAATATTGGCTAACAACAATGCACAGTTGTCCAAGGTGCAAGAGTGAAACTTCTCCCTACTACATGAAATTTACCTGAGCTTTCTTTGAAGGTGCAGCATGCAGCAAAGATCCATTGCGATCTGGTTTTTCTGCTAACTTTGATGGCAAACTACTATTGCGATCTGGTTTTTCTGCCGACTTTGGTCGCAAACTACTATTGCGATCTGATTTTCCTGTTGACCTTGGTTGCATTGAGCCACTGCAATCTGATATTTCTGTGGGCTTTAATTGTGGGATGCTTCCCCCAACAGAAGCCCGCTTGCCAGTTGCAAGAGCAAATGGTTGTGGTACTGTAATCTGTGAGGGTAATCCTCCACTATTCACAGATCGTGGATGACTTTTCCCTTCCAATACCCCTCCATTTGCCTTTCTTATAGGCAAAGCACTACTTTTAGTTGTCTTCAAAGAAGGTTTTGCTGCAGCAGTTGTTGAGGGGGACCCTAGCTTGACTTTGGGAGCCTGGGTAGCCAGTACAGGTGAACCTTTAGAGGGCTTCCTATCTCGTGAGGGCACTTGCTTTTCCAAAGATTCTGTGGAGTTCTCCTGTACAACAGTTGAAAGAATTAAATCTGGACAATTCACATATAACCAGACACACTAGAATGCAACTCATCAACAAAGGTTTCCACATATAATCTCTATAGAAATTGAAAGTGAGCACCTGACCAAAGCATCAGAAATTGAACAAATGACAATACATCCCTGCAGGGGACCACATGTAAGCCCACTTGGATCTCTACACACAATAGCAGTGTTCAAGAAGGTATGTGATGCTGATTTAGCATAAAGCTGCTTTCGGATGAAGCTTAAAGCCTTGTGTAGAGTCAAGTTCTCATTGATTGCAATAAATCATCTGAATGGGATTTTAAAAATGGTGGAATCTGGATAATGTGCATATGTATATGGACTTGTGACTCACAGTGTTTGCAGGAGCAATACAATCATTTCCTATGGGTTATACTACAGGACAAACAAGTATGAAGCTGTATTTGTAAAAATGAGAACAGTTACTAAACTAATCAAAACCACGCATACACTAGCCCTGCATATAGCATTAGTCTTTTGACGTGGGTTTGAGAGCAAACAAATAACGAGAATTGAAATGCATAATACTCTGCTAATAAGCAGATAGAAGTACTAACCTGTACCAAATCAAGCTTTGCTTCCCCGTTTCTATCAGGTTCATCCACATGCTTTTCATCCTCAGCATGCCCAGCAAGAAAGATCTTATCAACCTCCTGACCATTTTGCAAAACCTCTTTTGTTTCCAGCTTAGCTGCCCCCGGTTCTGGAAATGCAAATCCTCCTTCAGACTCCTCAGAAATATCTAGATTATCTCCTTTGTCATTGGATGCATCATTGTCCATCAGTTTTTCAAATTTATCGGCCACCAAGCCTTGATCTCTTTCTGCATCACACACTTCGGGAATCGAATTAAGTTCTTGAGTAGCAGCAATGAGCTGGCTGGTGGTTCCATTACTCACATGTTCTGGATCTCTTGCTACATACTCAGAAGCATCACGCAAACTTTCATTGGCTAAAACTAATGTATCAGTGGCATGACCGTCTGATGCATGGACCTGTCTTTCCTCTGTGTGATGACTTTCATTATCCATCTCAACAAATGTCTGACCATCACCGTTGCCCTCGGCAAGGGCTTGCTCCATAGCCTTCCTTTTTGCAATTGCCTTGTAATAAGCTTCAAAATAGGCCTTCTTCTGACGGACAGAACCAGGGGTCGAGCAGTTCCCAAGTTCTTCAAGGTATTGATTATGGTTGAAGGAAGATCGCTTTACCCAAGCAAATGAATCAGTAGTAAACCTCCCAAATGAAACAGACTCACCAAGCCCTCCATCAAAAGAATCCTGCAACCCAAATGAATGTAATTAAAAGAAGAATGGCTAGTTGAATTTAAGACCCATTGTCAAAATCTTTCTGTAAGTTTAAGAATGGCATCTAAGTCATACAGCACATTAACACCCAAAGGTCCAACTTACAGACTTAAGAAATGAGATGACTGACAAAATCTGACGCAAGACAGCGACTTAACAGAGAAATTTAAAAATTTTTCAAAGACAAAGCTACATTGATAACATACACATCACAAGGTTGCAAAATGGACAACGCAATCAACAAATGTCCAGAACATTATATAAGAGATTCAACATCGTTTTTGAGAGAAAATGAGAAAGTAATAGCAATAAGAAAGGATAAAAATGCTGGAGTACAATCCTAACTGCTCCTGAAGTCCCCATATAAGCCTTTACGAAATCTTATGCTGCAATAAAACAAAACGTATCTCAAGAGGATTGTACTAGGCAATAGTCTTGTGAGACTACTGCATCTGCTCTCACTTGTGGTGCATATTCTTGGGGCATGAGTAGTCGAAAAAGGGCCATCTGATCCAGAAAATGCTGGAGTACAATCCTATCTGCTCCTGAAGTCCCCATATAAGCCTTTACAAAATCTTAAGCTGCGATAAAACGAAACGTATCTCAAGAGGATTGTACTAGGCAATAGTCTTGTGAGACTACTGCATCTGCTCTCACTTGTGGTCGATATTCTTGGGGCATAAGTAGTTGAAAAAGGGCCACCTGATCCAACCAAGACACAAAAAGATGGTCATGTGGACGACCACAGCTTAACATTGGTCCCTCAAATTAACTTGATAAGCAAAACCTGCAGAGTGTCCAAATGCATGGTGAAAAACACTAATAGCGATGAAGGCAAACTGATCAGCACAAGCTATGAAGGTATCTGAATACAATGGCAGCCCCTAAAGAAATACATTGTGTCAGCAATGAGAGTGCCAATGAGTGGAGACTGGAAGGACAGCTGGCTGAATATGAAAGGCCAGTGTATCGCTACAATGACAAACTGCCCTAAAATAGGTAAATGACTTGGTGTATTTGAGAATGACCTAAGTTTATAAAGCTCTCAATGTTCCCCACCAACTCAGCATAGAACTCACAAGCAGGAGATCATCAAACTGCTAAAAGCCTTCCCCCCCCCCCCAAAAAAAAAAAAGGGTGTGCCTGAAGTGTAAGGCAATGGAAGAGCCTATAAAGTGGCCACACACACACCCATATACAAGCCAATAAAAGGCCAAATATTCACATGATATGCACTATGCTAACACCCTCTCTCAAATAGTGAGTGATAAATACAATGAAATATGCAATGAAGTTGTACTCAGAATCGACCACCAGAGAAGATCCTCTGAACATCCACCATGTCCCATATCACAAGAGCCACCAAAAAACACTCAGCAGCATAGTACATATGACCACGACATCAGATGCACCATGGATAGCATTGCACTAGGTGTACTGGTCAATGCCAAATGCACCTTGGAAGAAGCCTAAATCAATGTCGATCATACTCCAACCTTAAACATGGAAAGTGATAATGACAAAATCTATTTGCCTGCCATGCATAGCCCAGCAAAAGCTCAGTATGTACCATGGATTCCACTTCCTCTACCACCCTGCCAAGGTCCCTCCACATCAGAACCAACCAGAAGCTGAATCAGCTCGTTGTCCCTAACTCCCATCATGGACTTAAAGTCACACCACCTTCTATGAGCAGATTAGTCAGCTCATCAATGAGTCTGTGCATGTATATTTCTGACCTGGGCACAGGAGATTATTTTAGGCATCTTTCTGATGCCTATTTTTGTGATTTCTGGCATTTTTTGGCTTGCCAACTTTATTCTTAGGCCATCGCGATTCTGGCTGACCTGTCATTGTTGTATGATGAGTCATTATCATTGTGTATTTTATTGTATCAAATCACCCATGATCTAAGAGACGGTATTATTAGATTAGACAACTCATGAGTGAGTTCATGCATGTGTATTTGTGGGCTGGGCACAGGAGATTATTTTAGGCATCTGTCTAGTGCCTATTTCTGTGGTTTCTGGCATTTTTTGGCTAGCCAACTTTATTCTTAGGCCATCGTGATGTTGGTCAATTTGATGCATTCTAGGCATGATCTTTTGCCTACTTATTCTTGGCTCCCTCCTCCACATTGATTCACTCACTTGCAAACTTCTAGAGCATGTCTTGTTGAAGAGAGGGAGCTAGTGCCAATGCCCACACGATCGGTAAATCATAGGGGTGTGTGATTGTCTCCTATTTAGTAAGTATATGGATTCCATTTCCCAAGCATGTCTTTGAGTTCTCCCTTTGCAATGTTCTTATGCTCTTTTTTTTATCTTCTCTTGCGTTGTGCAATCTATTATAGTAGTCTTCAACGCTTCCATCACTGCATCTACTTCTAACAACTGCAAGGTTTTAGAACTACCACACACAATGGTCCACCACATCAAATAGGAGCAAAGCAAGAAAGCCCCACTCATACCCTCTCATTGTGCCTCTATGGCCAGCAAGTGCATAAGAGGTGAGGGGTTTGCAATACCGAGGTTGGGAAGGAACTTCCACTATCACAGAAAGAGCTACCATAGCAGAGGCAAAGTGAAACAAAAAGTCATTCACCACCCTTGTCCTTGTTGCCTATCTTCTTCAAGGCCTTCTTGTGTTTCTTGCAATCTTTCCCAAGATGCCCCTTCTTGGCACTAGCCATAGAAGTAGCATGTTCCCTTCATCTTCTTTTATTTCTTTCCTCCAACAAAGAGTGATTATAGATAGGCATTGCAAATGACAATCTCCCTTGTGACCTTAGAGCGGACTCACATGCAAGTAACATAGAGTTCATATGCAGAAAACTCACCAATTGTTGAGCCCTCAATATATTAGCCACCATCACACTTTGGAGAAAGCTTGCACAAATCTCCACCGTGTGCTAGTAGAAGAGCCAAAGCCATGTTTTGAAGATGACATTGGATAATTGTCACTCAAAATAAAAAGGTTTGCATCAATTCACCTACCTCTTGACATAGAGTTTTAAGCCATCTTACAAATTTAAAAAACACATAGTGGACTATGCCTCATAACGTCATAGAGCTTGGCCTAAACTGGTAGGGAGGTCAAATTGAAGATGTGAAGCCGGACTTCGGACAATGAACATAAACTAACTTGAACACATGAAATAAATCAATGGATAAACAAAAGATTCACTTAACAAGAGAGCTAGAATGCTTGTCCTCAATTAGCCTCACCAACCTTGACCAAATTTGCATCCTAAAAATAGTCAACAATTTAGTTCATAAGAAATTAGTGTTGTGGTTGGACTTTGAAGGGCGTGAAAGAGTAGACCAAAACAATGCTTGCCAACAAGAGCTCAAGTGTGATAATAAAACTGACTAGGCATTTAGATCTTTGAGTAGATTTCAAAACATGTAACCAAGAGGCTCGAATACGTGTATTGGTGTGAGAAATCCCCACTTGTTAAATAAAAGATTTTCCAATATCCACCCAAAAAATCTACTCCAAAACATTCTCCATGAGAGTTAATTGGAGAGCAAGGTAACTGCATAATGCTTTCACTGGCATTGAAATGCAAAATGCCTAAAACGTTTCACTAAAATGCGAAACGCCTTCAGTGAAATGGCTGACTGAAACATGATTTTTTAATGGGAAAAAAAAAAATCTTTTTTCTTGCTTTTTTGAGGCTTTTCAACAATCTATAAAGAGGATACACATCATTTGTTGATATGAAAGGAATTGTATCATATACATGTGTAAATTGTGTAGGGACCAGTTAGGCACGGAGATCAAGACAGAGAGAGTGAGCATGTTTTCAGGTACAATGACGAGAGAGTACCTTTAGGTTTTTAGATAGATATATATGTATAAGTACAAGTGCTAAAGGTGTGTTCACACCCGAGCACATTTAAAAGGCACGAGACCTTTATTCCCAACAACCTCGCACCTAAAGGCAATGTGCCTTAAGACGAGAAAAGAATCAACTAAGTCTAGGTATGTACAAAGCTGAAATACATATATCTATCCAACTCCCATCATCTGTCAGCAATGAGCAAAGTGCTCTGTTGGAAGACCCTTTGTGAGAAGGTCTATAGGGTTATCATGTGTATGCACTTTGACAAGGTCAATGCTCTTCCTATCAAGTACACCTCTAATGAAGCGGTACTTCACCTCTATGTGCTTTGTCTTTGCATAAAAGACAAAATTCCGTGCTAGCATGATAGCACTCTGACTATCACAATGGAGAACAGGTAACTCTATGATGCCAAGCTCTCCCACCAAACGTGAAAGCCATAAAGCCTCCTTGCATGCCTCAGTGGCAGCCACATACTCTAGCTCTGTAGTAGACAATGCAATACACTTTTGTAGCCTGGAGATCCAAGAGGCTGCTCCTCTTGTGAAAGGAAACACATACCCAGAAGTGGACTTCCTACAGTCCGCATGACCGGCATAGTCTGCATCTGTAAAGCCAACAACAGATGCTTTCTGCTTTCCAAAGCAAATGCACAACTCCTTTGTGCCTTTGAGGTATCTCATAATACCTTTCACTGCATCCCAATGCTTCTTGCCAGGGATTGCCATGTATCTGCTAACCACTCCCATTGCAAAGGCAATGTCAGGACGTGTAGTAACCATAGCATACATCAAACTGCCAACAGCTGAAGCATATGGTATCTTGGCCATTTCAGCCTTCTTATCATTAGATGTAGGGTTGTCCTCTACACTAAGTTTCACATATGGAGGCAATGGAACCCCAATTGTTTTCCCCCCCTCCATATTAAAACGCTGCAAAACTTTGGAGATATACTCCTGCTGAGATAGATAGAGTAAACCTTTTGATCTATCTTTGAGTATTCGCATGCCAAGAATGTGATTTGCATCACCAAGATCCTTTATGTCAAAGCTGCCATGAAGACTTTGCTTCAATGAATCTAAGGCATGAGTATCCCTGCCAACAATCAGCATGTCATCAACATACAAAACCAAGATGCCATCTACTGCCTTCTTGGTGTACAAGTAGTGATCCACTTGACTTCTATGAAAGCCTTGGGACTGCATGAATGTATCAAACTTATGATACCATTCTCTTGGTGCTTGTTTCAGCCCATACAAACTCCTTTTGAGTTTACATACCATTTTTTCATTCCCTTGTTCAATAAACCCTTCACGTTGCTGTATGTATATGTCTTCATGCAGATCACCATGTAAAAACGCATTCTTTACATCCATCTGTATGAGCTCCATATCCTCAACTGCAACCAAGCCCAAAATGGTTCTTAATGTAGTCATCTTGACTACAGGAGAGAAAATCTCATCAAAGTCAATTCCATACTCCTGCTTGTACCCCTTTGCAACCAATCTTGCTTTGTACTTTGGTGAGAAACCAGAAGTGACCTTCATCTTGTAAACCCATTTGCATGGAATGATTTTCTTTCCTTTAGACAACTGCACCAAGTCCCAAGTGCCATTTTTTTCAAGAGATTCCATCTCTGACAGCATGGCTTTATACCATTTCTTACTGTCCTGTCTGTCCATTGCTTCCTTGCGAGCACATTTTGCTGTCCAAAAGGTATTTCTTCTCGGAATACAACCCTACGAACATCCTTAAACTTTTCGGGCTGTTTATGCATGCAATCTTCCCAAAAGATAACATCATTGTTGCATACTACTTTCCTTTTCTCGAGATCCCACAATCTATACCCCATTTCACCCTCATTACCATTTCCTAGGAAAATGCATTTACAGGACTTTGGCTCAAGTTTGCTACGTTTTTCTTTACGAATGTGCACAAAAGCCTCACAACCAAACACTTTCATATGAGCATATGAAAGTGGCTTGCTCGACCACGCTTCTTGGGAAACTCCCCTTATAGGGACTCGTTAGGCACGAAGATCGAGACAGAGAGTGAGAGAGAGTAGAGTAGAGAGTAAGCACGTTTTCAAGTACAATAACGAGAGAGTACCTTTAGGTTTTTAGATAGATATATATGTGTAAGTACAAGTGCTAAGGGTGTCACACCCGATTACATTTAAAAGGCACGAGGCCTTTATTCCCAACAAATTGCGACTCATTATTTATATGGAAAATAATTTTGTATATATTAATCAACCGTTTCACTCGGCCTTTTGCTTGGGACTTGCCCAAAGATAAAACCTTTCAGGGTGAAACACAATGTTTCCGGATGAAACGTTTCACGGTTACCTTGTTGGAGAGCCACCATGTATTTGACATCCAAATGAGCAAACCCGCCCATACACATTAGAGTAGTAGCATGGTCCCAAGATACACAAGGTCGGCCCACACAAATTCCTTGTTTGTTCCATAGCAAAAATCAAATTGGCTATACCAACTCATCCAAAGTTTTTGGAGGCCATGGTAACAATGGTAGAAATAAGAAAATCATAGTACCCATAACACTCTGTGCCACTTTGACAACAAGCATGAAATGGCCAACCTTAAGGTTTCCAATATACAAAATTATCCCTCATGCAACCAAACATCCAATTCAACAAATTCATAGATGCAACAAACTCCAATTAGATAACCCACATGTCTAGTGATCCTCCCTCTAGAAACAATCACGCCGTGCCATCCCAAGTCATTCAAATTTCTTTAATGCAACTAATAAAAACAATCATGCCACGCCATCTCAAGTCATTCAAATCTCTTTCCATGTAACTAATAAGAACCAACTTTTACATACTCATATGAGATTCCCATGCTAAAGCAAAAGAAATCTAAGCATTCATAGCTCTTGCCACATTATATTTCTCTGCCCTTAGAAGCATGAAAGAGTCATTAACCAATGATTGAGCGACAAACTTCACACCACTAGGAGGGTGAGACCAATAATACCTCCATTGAAGGCAAGCTTATACAGTAAACTCGAATGGGATGAGTGACCAAAGGAAACAATAAAGGACTGAGTCTTGAGAGGGCATCCTTGCATCAAAGAACGAGAGACAGCAATCTCTTCAAAGACCCCTCTAGCATGCACAATCATGCATTTCCACTCTAACTAATAATATATAGCAATAGCCATTCGAGGCCCTAAACCCATAGAAGCCATCAGTTCTTGTAAAAAAGACTAACATAATCATAAGCTTTTTCTTTGTCAAATCGGGTCATTGCCACTTCTTGTCCATTGTCCGAACACTTGTGCGTGATCAATCCCATGTTGAACATTAAGAATATTGTGCAAAATATTTTGACACTTGATAAAACCATATTGTCAAGGATGAATCAACAACATAACTATTTTTTGCAACCTATTTGCCAAAAACTTAGTCAAGAATTAACACAATGACCCCACCACAAAAATTGGGCTCCACTACTTTAACTCCATTGATACAAGCACTTTGAGTAGAGAATGAAGTAAGCCCAACTTCCAATCAAAAGGTATCACACCAAACCTTCATAGCTCTTGGGAGTATTAAGATGCTCCATGTGAGCTCCAAATAATTTAGTTGGCAATTCATCCCATCCTCAGCACTTCTATGATAGAGATGCAACAAAACATACTCTGCTTTGCCCTTTGAAATGCCTACATATAAAGTTGATTCTCACTCAAGTGACTTGATCACAAACCATGTCTAACATATATCTACAGGTTGCACTGACAGAATCCAAAAAAAAATCTCTACCAAGGTCAAAAAGATGAATAGTCCATGCATATTTTGAGAAATCTATGGTTGCGTAACCATGAAACCTTGAGAATCTAGCAAACATACAATCTTCTCTCATGCATATATCTAATGCAATCTTCCAAAGAAATCATGTTCGACGATTATCATCTCTCAAAGAATCTGAGCAAGCCAACAACTTCTATTTTTCATATTGTGTGTTCTTGCATAGAGGCCATTATGTTAAGGTAAAAAGGTGTATTAACATTAAAACTTCATTCAGCTCATTAAATAGGGATAATACCATTTATACGTTAGAACACCTACAACAAAACACTTAAATTCCTCAACAATGTAGAGTACACATGTAACTTTAGAAGAGATTTGACAAGTATACATGACTCTACCAAAGGTTTAAGATAGTAAGACAATATAATCATAATCCATGAGTTTCAAAAACTTTCGAGATCAAGATTTAGAACCCAATATAAAAGACTACACTATGCCATGGCCCATGAATGATGATAACATATGTCAAGATTAAAGACTCAACAGTGAACAACCATAGACTCGTATTATGGCATATAGACTTAAAAAAGAGAGTACTCATTAAACAATGCATGAAAAATAAGTACAACTATGATGTATCATGCATCAGTGTCAAGACTCAAGTGATCACAGTATCTCATCCAAATGCCAATGAACCATGAACATGATTAACTAACAATAAGACTACAAAGTACAAGTCTATGAATCATGATCTACCATCTAATGAGAGTCACTTAGTATCATCCAAAGGCATGTCCTCTATCTCGTTCTCTGGGCTACTAGCAAGAGCACTAGTACTACTGCTAGAGGAAAAGAAAGCATCATCATCCCCATATAATGCTCGTGTAACAATCTTCGTGTGCATAACATGGCAATAGCTGTATTACCACCACTTCAAGTCACCTCTAGCTCCATGGTTGCTAATGATGCACATGTGGCTTCAAAATGTATCCTTAACCATGGTTTTATAGTGGACCTTGCTGGAAATAAAGGAAACCAGCAGCAAAAGTGGGAAAAACCAAGTCGAACCAATGTGGACAGCAAAGGACAAAGAGAGGAGAGGGATTGCTTGCTAGAAACACTAAAAAGCAGCTGCAAATCTAAGGGAAAAGAGCTGCAAATAATGTGGGCAAGAAAGGAAAAGGATTGGGCAGCTGACGGACGAGGGATGTAGGGTTTCAAGGCTGTACACAGCAGTAAATGTGAAACGGAAGAAACAAACAACAACCAAGGAGAGTGATCAGCCGAGAAAGACGGTGGAGAGCAAACGAAAACAGGTGGAATTTGCACACAGTGAGGTGAAATGAGGCACTTGTCATGAAACTAGGTAAAAGCCTTGCCTACCCAAAGCGGCTGTCCCAAAACACATTTCGGGGCCAAAACATTTCCATTTCAGGCAGCTATGCTCAAATGCGCAAGTCTGCTTCAATGTCCCACGAGTGAAACCCTAAACCTTGGTCAGTCCCCTCTCTATAAATGGAGAGTGAACTAGGTCACTTACATCCCTTTGAATCCTCTTTGCATAACTTTTGCCATTCACTCTGCCCATCATCACTAACTCTTGCCATGACCATTTGAAGCTGCCCACACTTGTGTTTGGTTCTAGCTACTATCATCATCACTTAAGCCCCCTTCACAACTGCTCTAGACCCCTTCACAATCATTCCAGCCCCCTTCGCATCCGCTCTAGCCCCTACCAAAGAGTTTCCAACTGCCAACCTACTCGATAAGGCCTAGTGGACTTTTTGTATTTACATCAAAACAAGCCGCCCTGCTGTCGTCCATCGGCTAGAGGTCATCCACACTGTTGACATCACCTTCCACAACTGCATTTCACTATTTACAACACTCCCTAATGACCACCTATTTGCTAGTCTCCTCCTAGTGACCGCTAATTAGGTCACCACAACTACCATGACTACCACATCATCATCCATACAACCAAGACTTGTGTTCGGTTTTACAACACTTATTCTACATCAACCTGATCTATGTTTGTAATTTTTGTTAGTGGATATGTCTGTTCATGGCTGCGTCTATGCATGTGATTCAGTGGGCTAGGGCACCAGGATATTATCTTGATTATTTAGGCATTTTTCCTTACCATTTTATGATGATCATATTAGCATTTATTGCTAGCCAACCAACATTAAATGTTAGCCAACCCGACATGATTTATAGCATTATTTTTGCCAATTTATTCATGCTTCTCCTCCACATTATGATCATTCATCACCTGACTCGTTCTAGCGGAGGGAGGGGAGCAGGTGCCAGTGCCTTCATAATCGATGACTCACATTGGTCCTGTGTTGTCTCATATCTTGGTATATGGATTCCATTTCTCGGGTGTCTATTCGTTTTTGAGTTCCTTGAGTAGTGTTCTTTTCTTTTGCAGTGTTTCTCTTTCTCTTTTCTTTGTCTCTTGTGTACAGCAATTTATTGCAGCAGTTTTCCACGTTTCCATTACTCCATCCACTTCTGACACAGCATCAAATTGCAAGATCATTGTTCCTGCTGCTGTTTTACATTGTTTCAGGTCTAAGTTTTGACTTTTTGTCTGCTGCCTGGACCTGTTCTGACTGTTGTGACTGATTTACAGCCCGGGTGACCACCTTCTGATCATTTTTGGCCTGTTTCCTCAATTTTTTGTAGACTAACATTTTCGTTTTCAGCTTTTTGGGCCTCTTTCAAGGCTGGGGACCTGTTACTAATCCTTCCAAATCTGTGTTTTGGTGTCTGCTACCTGTGTTTTACTGATCAGCACCTGCATTTTAGCTGTTTGCTCCTGTATAGGGCTGGGCTGGGCAACATTTTTTCCAGCTGGTTCTGGTTATTCTTGGTCTGTCTTCTTACTGTGTGTTGCACTGCTCAGCTTTAGAGCGGGTTCATGTGCATCCCGTTGTGTTCTCATCACTACACTCTGGTTATTGTTCATCTTTCCTCTATGTGCTTTCTTTACTACTTGGAACTCGTGCAATCCTTGTGAGTCTGTATGTTTGTCATACTTTTCTCCCTAAAGATACCTTGTCTTTCTTCATCTTCTCTGTATCTCCCTCCTCATGGCTCCTCTAGCATCTCCTCTTGATGGTCATATTTCTTCATCTACAAGTGTTATGTTGGAGACTTGCTATGTTCAGCTTCAGGTTTCTGTAAGGATGTTGCTCTCTCTTGGTACTTCAGAGGTTCCAATTTTAGAGAGGGATGCCATGCGGCCAAAGAAGAAGCCTGAGTGCTATTATTGTGGCAAGAAGGGACATCTTTGGAAGGACTACAAGACATTAGCAGCTTTACAACAAGAGCAAGCACAGACGGTAATGACGGGTGAGGACTCTCTAGGTGAGTCTTCCTCTTCTCCAGGCCCAAGTTTAGGCACCATCTATGTGGCTCCAGCGATAGCTGCAGGGGCCTCCCTTCCAAGCTACTAGTACAAGTGACGGGGTCATCCCTCACAACTCTCCAATGTCAAAGAGGGAGTGTGAGAGGGTGGTGAGATGGGGTAGGTAAACCTCATCTACACATATATACAAGTGCATACATTCCCGAGAGTGGTTTCCCTAACGCATCGTCTGAAGTGAAACCAGCCTTCCTTCCGTGGATGGGTGGTAAATCCTTGATTACAACTTAATTACAGCAGCAAACAATAAATGCAAATCTGAAAATACAAATTTACCTATTGATCTTGGACAAAGCAAACCCAATTGGCCCCAAAATTGGCGCCCCTTTCGGTATTTCTTTAGCTTTATTGAAGAAGAAGTTAATTTACAACTCCCGATCCCCTTCGCAATACAAACTCCTCTTGCTGTCCAAAGTGACCAGCAAGTCTTCAATCTGTTTTGCCCCTTGATTCAAGCACTTAATTGCCCTTCATCCACTTCATAGACGATGGAAATGCCCCAAATTCAATGGTTGGCTAGTCCTCCACCTGAATTTAGCTGAAATTCACCTTCAGCCCTGAAAAATCCAAGTCTTGGAGCTTCCAATTTTTTGGCGCGCTTCCCAAGGCTGCTGCTAAGCCCTAATTTCTACTATAAATTAGGGTTTATAGCAGATAAATTTGCAATTTCTCAGCCTCCAAGGGTCCAAATGCTGAAATCTTTAAAGCAAGGCTGTGAAATGGCTAGGAGATGAGAGAGAAAGCTGTAGAGAGAGAAAATTCAGAGTTTTGTCGCAAAGAATGACTAAAAATTAGTCAAATGCAGCTGCTACCCTGCCACAACAACATTAAATGTTGTCGCCTACAACTAAGACATCCAAATCAGCTGTCACCTTGTACCTTGATGCAATCGCCCGGTTGTGGAGGGTCCGAATCTGCAATCGCCTCCTCAAAACTCACTCGTGGCTGGCTGCAATGGCTGAAAATAGGCTGGCCATGGCTGCTCACAACTCTCCCACATTTGCTACCGCAAGAAAACGATCTCGTTTCTCCTCTTCTTTAGACTTTTACCAGCCTATTTGGGCAAGTTTCCCGAGTGGCAACCTTCCCAAATGGTTTTTTCAACATTATCCATCATTGAATATTAATTTTCAACCTTTAATTACTAATAATTATTTTGGTGCCCAAAAAAAAATCTGATTGACCAATAATTAAATTGGCTAGGCATCTTCCACTCCAGAGTCTCTCTGTGTCATCTTTGACCATTAGATTGGCGTTAGGTACCATTAAACACCATATCTCTAGTGTCACCAACTAGCACTTATGGCCAAATGAATGACCTAGGCCAACAACTTACACCAAATACCACCAAGTACCTGTGCAACATAACTTATAGCAACTTTTGCCTTTAACATCCCGTGATTTTCTCGAATCCCGAGCTCGTAAATTTACTCTAACCCCAATTGCACCTCACATGTGCAACATTTACTTAATCATGTGATTAAAAATTAATCCACATGTTAAGTGAGGTTTCAAAAATACATATCCTCATGACAAAAGTCTGGCAGAGTTCAAATCCTAGTGCTAGGATTGACATCCAAGTTCATGATGAGCTTCTTCTTTAACATCGAGCAGTCTTGACTCCTAGTCTAAAGCTCACATGAGGGGACACTTTGGCAGTTTAGCCAAAGGCAAGGAATCTATGATCACATAGGTTTAGACTTCAGAGGCATTTTTGACAAACTGATCTTGTATGCTACTACAAGACATTGTTAATAGATATTGAGAGCTACTATGATTCTTCTCTATTTTCAAGTGCTCGTATGATCAACATCGACATCAGATTCTCTACGAGGCACCTTGGTGATGGCTTGCGCACCCACTACTTGAGTATCCATGGTTCTACTATGATAATCCTTGTTGTATGTACTATGATGGGATATTATCATTGTATATTGTATTGTATCAGATCACCCATGATCTAAGAGATAGTGTCAATAGATATGCCAATTCATGGATAAATCTATGCATGTGATTCAATTGGCTAGGGCACCAAGTTATTATCCTGATTACTTAGACATTTTTTCTAACATTTTATGATTATCAATGTAGCATTTATTATTGGCCGACCTAACATGATTTATGACATTATTTTTGCCTATTTATTCAAGCTTCTCCTCCACATTATGATCATTCATCACCTAACTGGTTCTGGTGGAGGGAGAGGAGTAAGTGTCAATGCCTTCACAGCCGATGACTCACATTGGTTTTGTATTGTCTCATATCTTGGTATATGGATTCCATTTCCCGAGTATCTCTTTGTTTTTGAGTTCCTTATGCAGTCTTTTTTTCTTTTGCAGTATCTCTCTCTTTTCTTTGTCTCTTGTGTACAACAATTTATTGCAACAATTCTCTACACTGCCATCACTACATCCACTTTTGACAATTGTCACACATCATTTTTGAGTTTTTTAACACTTTTCCACATCATCCTCTTCTTCAACCCATGGTTACTATTACTAAGGATCTGTCTCCAATGGACAACACACTCCAACACCTCTATCGAGCCGTTCCCACAAGAGTCATCAACTGTTGGACTACTTTGCTTTTAAGCATTGTGTGCATTCATTCACTCATTGAGCATACATGTCATTCATTCAATTTCATCATCTTCTTCCCTAATTTACCTTTTTTGTGTTTTTGTTTGAGTTATTGTGTTCTAGTTGTCTTCATACATTCTACGATTTCTTCATGCAAACCCTACCATATCTTCACATGGTATCAAAGGCAATGCTGTAGTGAAGAGGATCCTATGGCTATCACAAAGGGTTGGTTTGAGGGAGTTGCACAAGCGAATGTAACCACGATGCTGAGACAACTTATCCTTTAGACACCATTGTTGAGCCACTAAGTTTAAGGGTTCACTCATAATCTTAATTATCATGCATTAACCCCTAATTTAGTCTCCTTAAAACATCCCAAAAAAAGTAATTAATGCCATTTTACTATTACAACATGGCTTATTTATGGCAATAGGACAAAGGCACCCCCATCCTTCTATAAATCTGAGTTTATGTTGAGTGCATCCTTATCCCATTCATTCCAGCCAGCCAGCTTTCAGCACTCTCACCTTCCATTGCTGCCCACACTGCTTCCCAAAGGACATCTCAGCTTGTGGAGCCTTCCGGAGTGCTGCCACTGCTATCCACAAGGTTTAAACAGCCAGGCAACCTGTTTGGGAGAGTTTCTACATGATCATCTTCATCAGCCACACCTCACCCAGCTGCATCTCATCATTTACCAGGCTGCCAGCTGTATGTACTGTGTGCAGAGGCCACTCGGCATCCAGTCTTCATCAGGCAGCTGTTGACATCATCTCCAACACCTACATTTTCTGCCAGACAGCCTGACAGCTGCTATCATCTGTGTTTTATTGCCTGGCAGGCCACCCGCTGTTCACAGCCCTCTTGAACAGAGGACGGACATCGCGGTTCGTGCTTCACACTGCCCTCACACCCCTTGAGGCGGACATTGCAGTTGTGGTTCATGGTGGCTGACCTCTTCCTTCATCAGCAAGGCACTCTGGTATCCATGGCTTCTTTACCAATAGATGACCAGACTACTGGGTGCTCCTACTGTGGCATCACCAGACACACCACCGATGCTTGCCGACTTCGACCTTTGCTCCCCACCCCCCCCCGGAGTATATGCGTCTTCCACTAGGCACTCCTTGTGCCACCTCTCCTTCATGGGCCACAGAGATCGTTCTACATCGGCTATCAGAGTACTATGCTCAAGGCAATAAGACGCATCCAATGCGCACTAAGTCCTTTCGAGCACAGGGAGGATCAATTGGCACTACGACCTCCTGGAGATCGTCGCAATGCCAACGGCAATCTTTTCCCACTTATTTTCAGGTGCAGTGGCTTCCACGACCTACGGATCTGCAGTCCGCTCCATCGAGACAGTGATTGTTTGATACCGTCTCCTCGTCAATCTGCTCCTTCTAGAGACAATGGCTGCTCGACTCCTTCCTCTTCTTCGGCTACCCAGTCTGCTCCACTAAGAGACAACGATTGTTGCCCACCTCATGCTCATTCTGAGCCCCACCCTTGGCTCATCCTGAGCCTCCTTCTTCCCCACCCTCTTCCACTCAGTTTCGAGAGGCACTTCTGAGTGCTTTCTGGCTTCCTCTTCGGCACCCCAGATACCTTCTTTGGCACGACCGGCGGCACTTCCTTCGACATCAAACATTTCGGAGTCTGTGATCCATGAGTTTTTTGATTCCCTATCTACTTCAGAGGGGGATTCAGAGGGGATGTTATTTCTTTGCCCTCAGAGGGGGCATCTACTTTTTCTTCGACTTCAGCGGGGGGCCCTCCACCTCCCACCTCAGAGGTGGAATCTACTCCACATGAAGTTCTTCACCCATCCTCTAATTTCTTGGGATGGTTGTCTTCAACCAGTCATCTCTTCTATTGATACCCAAGATCTTCAGGTACCACCTAAATCGAGACCTCGAAGGTTCAACCGCGACTTGGTGACGAGGCCTTCATATTTCTTCCAGCATGGATGCACAGAGCTAGTAGCTTCTCTCCTGAGGTTGAGTTTCGAGTTCTCCAATTCACTCTGTCTACTAGTCTTTACTACAAGTTCCCTTTCTGATGGAAATCTTGGATCTTCGGGATCCTCTACATCTTCCTCCTCTTCTCTTCTTGCCTTGGTCACTTGGTCAACATGGAGCCACCTCCCGAGATCGAGTACAAGCATATCCTTATGGTTCTCGGCACCACACAAAGTTCGACATTTCTCCTATGCATTGCATGTTTTCATCATCTTTGGACTAGGGCACTTGGGCAAGTGACCAATTTCCCCACGAGGAACACTGTCCAAGTGGCACCTGCTGCATGAGCATTCTTCAGCATGTAGCATTGCCTCTCCACCTCACTCTTCTCTTGTTCCCCTTTCTGGGCTTGAGAGGGGGTGTTGAGAAACCCTTCACCCTTCACCCGTAGTTTGCACTTTTTGCATTTTTGTGTTCTACGTTCAGGGTTTGCAACCCCAAAAAGAGACACCATCCTAGACTAACTGTGCCTATTTATAGGCCACTCTCTCATTCATTCCTGGCGGCTAATTCATTCAATCCGTCACCTCTTCTCTCCAGTCTCTCCACTACCCTTACACCCCTTCAGGAGGACATTACGATTCGTGGTTCGTGGTTGTCATCATCATCTTCCTTGTGCTACGGCACCCTTCTTCCCTTGTATCACATTCACTCCATGATTCAGAACTTCATCATTCCATTCATCAGAGTTTCTTCTCTCTTCTCTTTTCTTCTCCATGTTTGCCGAGTTCACTCCATGTTCCTCCCCGCCAACCCTACTGTCTCGCTGGTATGTCATCTTTTGACAAGGAGGTACAAGGATACCACTAGAGGAGTGGATGGGGGATGGGATAAGTCCCCTACAAGGTGCCTTGTACTTTTTATTTTGCCTTGGTATACTTTGTCCCAAGGGGAATATTAGTAGATTCTATTCTCATCAAAAAATAAGGTGTGTCTATGAACAAGCCTTAATGTGAAGAAAACCCTAATCTAAATATCTTCCTTACACAACAGTACAAACCCTTGCTTGTGGAGTCTAGAGTAACTCATCGAGTCGAGATCCCTTGTCACCATGAGAGAAGGCTCTAGCATGGGGACGGGACTAGGATGGCCTAGAGACAAGCTAGGACTGGGATGAGTAGCTAGAAAATTATCATCCCATGTTACTGTGTTGTGGACTAACTCATCCAACTCTCTATACAAGGTTGAATGCTTGTTTGCAAGTTAAAATGGTTGAGACCAAATTCTTTTCAAAATTCATGGCTTCTATGGTGTAATGAATAGGTTGCTTTATCTTCAAAATTCACAACTTCTATTGGGTAATGAATTGGTTGCTTTATCTTCAAAATCCACAACTTCTATTGGGTAATGAATTGGTTGCTTTATCTCTTCAAAATCCACAACTTCTATTGGGTGATAAGTTTCAAATTATCTACCTTGATCTCTTAGTCCTCCATTCAAGTTTACACCTCATTAAGGGTCTCATGATAACCATGATATCTTATACAATGACCACAAACAATGAATGTCAAAAGCTCTAAAAAGATATATCTTTAAGAGTAGCTACATAAATTTTTGCTAAAGTACCTACTTACGTCATCCAAATCCTTGGTTAAAGACAATCCTTATACATAGGGCACAAATGTGATCTAGTCTAATCAAATGACCTTCTTGAAGTAGCCATGATATTCTTATGTCTGATATTCATATGAGATTGCAATGCAAAAACTTAAGTAGTCGAAACACATGCAACGTAACACATAAGTTTAAAATACAAATCACCTTGTCTTTAGAAAGTTCTGCTATTAGAACTCACACAAAGAAAGAAAGGGAGAACCTCTTCTAAAGGTCATCAGACCCATGACATGAGGAACGCATTACATTGTGGATGTAATATAATGTCTCATAGACAAAATATGGCAAAAACAAAAACAACATTAGCATGGAGACTAAAATTTTACATCAAGATCAAGCCTTGCTGCTGTTATCACCATGGAAAAGCTGGTAGATATTGGGCAAGGTTCAAATAGTACTTTCCTTTTGATCTATAAACATTGATTGCAATAAATCTGTCCACAGATTGTACGAAATTTAAGCTACACATGCACCCTTAAATATCTTCACAAACAAGTATAATCAGCTATCAAATTCATGAAGAAAAACCAGAAAGACAACATAATCATTTCAATATTTCCAGCCTGTCAGTGTAACTCAGGCTTAATAATGCTCGTGCATGATAAAGCAGTGTGATCATAGATGATTCTGAAAATCGATCTTTTGGTATACCATCCCCCAAATACGAAATCTCAGCAGTGAAACAATTCCCTTTCAGTTGCTTCGACTAGAAATCTTTCCGAGTCCTAAATTGGATTTACAATCGTCATCCACAAATGTGTTATCTCGAACCTATTCTTTGACGCAGGTAAGAATGTGAACCTACTTGTGCAGTGTGGTGATGTTCAAACGCATCTTCATCATGAGAAGCAGGGCATTGTACTCCAGTCTCCATGCGCACACCTGCTGTGAAAATGTGGTAAGTTTGATATAGTCATGAAAGGATTAAATACAACTCAAAATCCGAACTTCAAAGTGCTGATTAGCCCTAAATCTGCCATTCATAAATCTGCTTCAGGAAACAGTGACACAGATCCAGCTGAATAAAGGCGCAAAGAGGTCTCATAAGGGTGTATATCTCCATCTTCCTAATAAGTAAATTGCTATCCAAGAGATTATTGCGGAAAAGTGTAACCGGTTGCCCTGATCCATAATTTGCACACTGCCCATTTGAGGTGCAGCTAATCGAGTAAGGCAACCATGCCGCATAAATTTACGCAAAACTTCAGCGCTTGTGATTTTGAATGATTATCTGTCTGGGTAGGATCTCTGCACATCTAACAACCACCACATGCAGGATACTACAATTGGACACAATATTGTGCAGAAATTCCAAGTAACCGCCGATATTAGCAGAAGGGATTGGATCTGTATACGTGGGAGCACTTTCTGTAGCTGATTAGCGCTGTCCGAGCAATCATTGAGCTGAGGCAGCTAAGTTAGCCTCGGCTCTGAGACAGTAAAGAACCCAAAAAAAAAAAAAACACGCTAAACTAGAGGGATTGAGCAGAATGCTGGTTGTCGGAACTGACCTGGAGCCTCTCTGTTCGAGGTGGAAGAGGAGATGGGGAGCCCAAAAGGGAGGGATGTAAAGGTAGGCCGGCTGAGATGGCAGCTCAATGTGGCGAACAAGACAAGCAAACCATTGGTAGAAGAGAAAGAGAGGGTAGGGTGGTTTGGTGGCTAGGGCTTGAAGCAAAAGAAATAGGAACAGGGGAGAGAATAATAGTAATAGCAAGAACAATGAGAAGAAACAGGGCAGGGAGACATAACAAGGGGCGATTACAGTAGCAAAACTTAGAAAATGGAAATTAAAAAACGCGAGAAAAAGAAAAAGAAAAAGAAAAAGCAGAGAGAGAGGGAGGAGGAAGGTCTATTGAAGCTGAGAGAGAGAGAGAGAGAGAGAGTTAGAGAGGGAGGGAGGTCTATTGTAGCTGACAACACAGAGGAAGAGAGAGAGGTTATTGAAGCCGAGAGAGAGAGAGAGAGAGAGAGAGAGAGAGAGACGGGGGGAGGTATGTTGAAACAGACGGAGGGAGGGAGGGAGAGAGAGAGAGAGAGAGAGAGAGAGAGAGAAGCTGCACAGAGGAGAGACAGCTAGCGTTAGCAGCAGTAGCAGTACTCTTGTTTTGTCATGGGTTGGGTGTGAAGTCTGAAGGATAAAAAAATGTGTATGAGATTAATTTAAGTAAGCCAGCCCCGGTAATGGTGATTGCAATGCAATGCAATTTACTATACTGGTATTGTTGGGGGCTGATGGAAAACTTGTGTAAGGTCGCCTGAGAGAGATACGTGTGATAAAGGAGCTCTTTGCTTCCCAGCCTCACACCCGTGATTCTCGCCGGCCGTTTTGCCGTCCTTTTGCTGTAGGCTTCCCTCGCGAAGGTAACGTTCTAGTTCCCCCCCCCCCCCCCCCCGGGGGACTCTTCCTGGCCTTCTGCGATCCCAAGGTACTTGTTGGGCCTCACTCATAACTATTGCAAACGAGAGAGCATTTTACAGCACTTTTTTGTAAGCTTGCCTAAACCAAACTTTGAATTTTGAATGAAGATTTAAACCTTAGACAGCAGCCACACGCAACTAAAATCCGCCAGCGACAAATGCAATGGTGCAAGTCCAGTTGTTGCCTTGGGCCTTCGTGGATAGTTAATGCTTAAAGGAACCAAACTGAGGTTAAGTGGGAGAAAAATAGTAGTTTAGCCTATGCTTCTTTTAGTATTGCACGTATGGTGGGCACCATAAGCTGACATGAGCTAGACAACTTAGCCTCTGTGGTATTTTAATCCTTGCAAAATCATATTTCTGTTAAATTTTCTGAATATATTACAATCTGCATCTAAAAGTTGCAGCATTGTAGTAATATGCATCGAGGCAAGAAAAAAATAGTGTTTGTGGGAGGAAAGGGGGAGAGGGGAACTTGTGAATTTATGTCACACATGGACCTTTAAAACACATGGCACTACTTTTTTCTTCTTCTTCTTTTTTGTTGGGCTAGGAGGAGTGGTTTTATGCCACCACATGGCCCCCCTCCATGCAAATATCTAAATGGAAGCTAGCTAGAACCATCATCAGCCATGAGCGTGAGAGCAAGAGATCAAGATGATTGCTCACAAAAGAAAGCATGGAAGATAATGGTGGCTTGATCAACAAAGGTGGCTCTTCTGTAGGCTCTCACAAGCGCAAATGTTGTGACATTGATTTGAATGGTGGGAGTTCGGCCTCTATAGAACCTCTTGTCAACTTTCAAACAATGTAGAACAAATCTATTAGATCAAAAGAAGGTATTATGCTTCACATCATAGCTAACCCTCAATTGGTACCTGAGATTCTTGTTATATCTCTTCATAGAAACATGGAAGATAGGGTGGAAGGAGTGTCAAAGAAGGTGATCCTCAATGTTGACAAGGTTAGCGCAAATGTGTTCAGGCTCAATAGCAAAGAGATGCTAGCTTTCTTCACTAGAAAGCACAAGGGTTTTCCCAAGTCTCTTGCAATATCAGACAAGATGTTCCATAAGTAAGCAGGAAAATCAAGAATTTCCATGCACACAAGACATTTCCTTTTATATAGTCCTTGTTGACCTTGATTGGCTGTGACTATATGATATAGATGAGCTCCAGTCCCCAAAAATAAACTCCATGTTCTAGCACCCTCTCTATTGCTTTGAAAAAAAAAAAAAACAAATATCACTTCAAAAAAGTGCTTCCCACCATTGTAGTAGATTTGATGCATTGCATAGATAGGATCATGATGAACTCAGTGGCAAACTCCATGGCTCCCACTTAAGCTTACTTTGAGCAAATTCACAAGTGTATGCTACAATTGCAAACTATGGAGGGACCATTATAGGGATTGATCCAATGAAAGAGGGGAATCTCAACATTCAAATCTAATCGCAACTTTATCTCCATGGGTTGAGGAAAAACCATCAGCCTTTTGTGAGAAATATCGTTCAAGAAAGGCCAATGGGGAAAGAAATTTGGTAGCCAATTAGGAATATAAGTGACAAGGAAAGGCAAGGGTTGTTTATTTGAGAGAGCACATTGGCAAACCAACACAAGTCCAAAACTTTTGGAACAGGATGGACATATTGAAAGCTAGCACAAGTAAGGCAAATGCTTTTACTAACAACCTTAATAAATTTCTTATGGATCGACTAGAGTAAGAATATCCTAGACTGAAAGTCGATATTTGAATTATGTTAATTTAATTATAATAAGTATTGCAAGAAAAGGCTAAATTTTTTCTCTTGTAAAGGCTCAGTTCTAAACTTCTCCATAACCAATCAAAGCATGGTGCCATTGTAACGCCAAGACCAATGGAGACACCCAAGTTTATTAATAGACCAAGGCACTCAAATCCTCTCACCAATCAAGAAGCATAGCTTCAAGTTTCTATTTACTCACCATTGACCTTGCGAAAGTCACAAACTCATCATAAACCACAATAGTTCTATTATAATTGCATCAAGGTTTCTTCTGTTACATATGCAAACATTCAAGTTGTTCGCCATCTTTCCTTTGCTGAACTTTATAATCAATGTGATGAAGCAAGGGTTGAGTGATTAGGAAAAAAGGGGGTTCTAGAGGGCATCCTTAACACATCCTTAGAGTGAACGAACCAAATTAGCAATCATTGATACAAACAATTATTTTCACCTTGCAACATAATGCTTACACCATTTTGCAAAATGTATTAAAAACTGCACCACTCCATTAGCTTAATTAGCAAGTGTCAACTTTACTCTCTTGTAAGCTTGATCTAAATCCATCTTGGCCTCACTCCCATCTCCAATGCATTATTAGTTCATAGCAAAAGTTTCAATATTGCATTATGTTACTACATGAAGCCATATCAATAGGGGTGAAGCAAGACAAAGGAAGGATATACTTTGATTCTCAAGGCCATTGCTTTGGATACTATTTTATAAACACTGTTCATCATAGTCAATGGTTTATAATGACCTAACTTTCATGTAAGCTCCCCTTTAGGTATAAGTTTCATCAAACCCTAGTTTTCCTGTGCAAATATCTTATTTAATTCTCTTATTTTATTTGCTAGTCTACATATGTAACTTGCACAAGCATCCCATAAGCCATAAATACCTTTGAAGGGATTCCATTAGTACTAAGCACCTTCTCCTTTTTTAGTTTCTTTAGGACAAAATGATACCCTTCTTTGCTAAACAACCTATCCAGTAGAAAGCATCCTCATTGCTTATTCAATCTTTCATAGGATCAAGAAAGGATATTAGCATCCCTTCATAACCCTCCACAAGTTTAGGCCATGAATCCACTGAAGAAGAGGTATGGTTCAAAAATATATTCAATACACTTTTCTCACCCTTAATCGAATTATCATTATCATCCTTTATAGCTACATTGTGTCACATTTTTGCTTCTCCTTCATAGATTGAAAGAAGATCTAGTGCAATGATTCACCAACAATTAAATCCATGGTCCTTAGTTGAACCTTAGTAATTGAAATTCTATTAGCTTCCCTACCATTAATGTAATGGTAGATCCACTCTACATGACCACCTAAAAGAGATCCTCAACCACCGTGGGAATAGTAGACAACTCCCATGGTATGATCTCATGTGCTATTGTATACAACACCTAGGCAAAAGGCATGCACTCAATAAAATAGAATAATGAGCTCCAAATCTCCAATATTGTGAACTTCATGAATATAGGGATGATCCTACTTTTAAATGATCCCTTACAATATCCCCTCTCATTGCCTCTAAAACACATGTGCCTTACATGCCTTCTACTTATTTATAGCTCCAAATTAGGTGAGAAGTTGATAAATCCTACCTTGCACACAAACACATCATTTCTAGCAACTAGTCATGTTTTGGGTCTACATTGGACTTAGGCGCATGCTACTTGTTCTCTTCCTCCTTTTCTTGCATTTTAAGGGACTAAATATTTGGAAATCAAATTCTTGCAATTTAGCAAAACCCGAAGTTGCAGACTTCAAGCTCTCAAATTAGTACTTCATTGAGTCATTTGCAAGTCACAAAATCTTAGGCTCTGCAACAATCAATGTATTGAGAATAAGATCTTTTGGGTTCTAGTCTTCATTGGACTTAGGCACATGCTACTTGTTCTCTTCCTCCTTTTCTTGCATTTTAAGGGACTAAATATTTGGAAATCAAATTCTTGCAATTTAGAAAACCCGAAGTTGCAGATTTCAAGCTCTCAAATTAGTACTTCATTGAGTCATTTGCAAGTCACAAAATCTTAGGCTCCTCAACAATCAATGTATTGAGAATAAGATCTTTTGGGTTCTAGTCTTCTTAAGAAGATCTGAAATGGGCTCAAGCCAAGCATGGCAAACACTATATCAAGAAATGCCACCTACCTATGATATTGATTGCTTGTACTCCCTTATTTTAACTAAAGACCTTTAAAATAGGAGTTTTTTATTAAATAATATTCATTTATTCAAATGCATTTACCTCTTCATATGTAAAATCGCTTGGCTCCTAGCACAAAGAGGAGTAAAACCCACTTTCAATGACCAAAGTAAGAGACCAACTTTTGGATAGTCCCTTGAAGTTCTCGATACTTGTTTTTGCTCAGCAATTATTTTTTAAAAACATGTTCACATGAGAACTCTTGTACTCACACATGTTATGGCATATTTGTGTGTACTTAGACTCTCCAATTCTATGATTTCTATCAAATAGTAGCTAGCCACAATATTTCTCAAGTAATGGTACAAAAGACCTAGCATCCATTTTTAATCTTAAGTTTCACCAATGTAATGAGTATTATAAAATACATGGAATGGCATTTTTAACAAAATCATGATAATTTTAGCTCATGTATAGGGAGTTTGAGATAGGAGAAAGGAGCAAAATTTTTTAGAGCTAAGATGCTGTGCTTTTCCATGCATTTTTCAAGCTAAAATACAAGAGTAGAAATATTGGATGATTTGCCCAATTAATCTTTGTGAACTTTCTATTGGAAATTGATACAAAAACTTCAATCTCATTATCCTACAAGTTTTTAGTATTCTATATTTCTTTGTCATATTTTAAGATGATTTGACCTTTATATTTCAAAGATTAAAGATATCCTTAAAAGATTTCAATTGAAAATAACGATTCACTTAACACTAGACCTCACTTTTTATCCCAAATTGAGCTTCAAAATGAGGAGTGTACTTGCAATATCTTTAGAAGCAACATAGAAACTAGCAGTAGTTGTGTGGAAGGCTAGAGTAAAGGATTGGGATGGTGGGGAAGGGATGGTCGAAGAGGCAACCCAAGCCTTCAATAGGTGGTTTTGGCTTTTTTATGGTGAATTTCAAGGTAAATTTGTCACTATGTTAGAGAAGCCCAGACTCTCTAAGGCCCTCTATGGATGAGAAATGAGAAGGTGGGAAGATTCACTCAAATGTCTCAAAACTGGTGATGGCAAAGTCTTTATTAGCTATGGTAGGAGAAGTGACTTCCATAGATTTGAAGGTTTGCATATCTTTAGGGGATAGGAATGCTAAAGGAAAAGGTGTCCTCAAACCAAGATTAGGACATGGACAAGAAGGATAAGGAGGATCTAGGTTAACATTCCTTCAAGAAAGTTGAAGCTTATGCTATGGAAACCCTTGTGAACAAGCTCACTACAAGAGAGAGAGAGGCATTGCAAAGGAGATGCCCACCTTATGCATTTGTGCAAAAGACACAATGTGACACTTTAGCACTTGGCGTGGAAGTGTTAGAAAGTGAGGGCCTTGTGGTCAAATTTGAGGGAGTGGATGAAAGGTGCTAGATCTCATGGCAAGATTAATGCCAATAATGTTTATTTGGACTATGGGTAACTTAATGAGGGACTAGCAAAGTTTTGGGACGTGCTATGTGCAACTTCCATTAAATTCAGTTGGTTGAAGCTGCAACAACTTAGTCCCCAAGGTACATGAGCTCATAATCATGCACCATAAAAATTTTTGGCCACAAACAATGTAGTAAATGATCCTTAATACTCTTTTCCATGCACTTATCTCATCATAAGGAATTCTAAATCCATATAATTTGAAAGGTCTAAATCTATGTCACTTGATGCAAACCATCAACATACATAGAAGTATCATGTATTTTGGCATATCAAGTTTTCACCATGAGGATCTGAGGCTACTCACACATCAAGAAACCCTTGCTTGAGCAAATTAAAAGTTGAAATTTGCATGCACTAGTCATTGGAGATATTAGCCTTACCTATATCCCATTATTAGGCATGGTGCCTAGTATCCGTGTTAGGTGGCATTCAAGTCCCTAGTTAGCTAGATGACAAGCCCACTTTTAATGTTCAAACTTTTATTGCCAACAAATTGGGACTTTAACACCCATCTTTAGTTGATAGAACAATGTTGAATACAAATGTTGCGGTGGCCACAATATATGTGTAAACAAAGTGCTCATGACCACACTAGATATAAACAATCTAACACTAGAGAAATTGGTGTGTAACTACCTTGATATATTGTGCAAGATGAGCAATTTGGCTCTTGATTATGGTGGCCTTAAAAGTGGCATCATGGTTTCTCACCAAGCATGGTAGATGGACATGAATTGCCTCGATTTTCTACAAGAGGGGGTTCCTCCAAATATTAGCTAAGAGAGTGGTAGGAAAGAGCCAATGCAAGATCCATGCATGTATTTTTCCTATGAGAACATATGATAGTTCTCAAGACAACTAAACAATATAGTTTGATTGCATTAATTTGACCCTACCAAGGAGGAGGAACCAACTAATTGTTCAAGTGGGCAAGAGCACATACTTACACAAACACACCATATTACACAAAGGCACCCTATGAACATGGGTGTGTGACCATGCACCCAATGAGTCTTGAACCCACAACTTCATGATTATGAGCCCAAGTGTTAAATATTAGGTTATCACATGTAGGACACAAAACCATCATCCTCAAACCCCTAAAAATGAATGATAGAGGTTAATAGTAAAGGTCAATGTTTCCAACCCCTTTGAGACATTATCAATGTCAAACAACGATGAATCACTTTAGCATCGATGCTTGGAGGTACAAGGAAATGGTGATATGATACAGATATGTAGGCAACCCTTTCAATCTAGTTCATATGCTTGGAGGCACAATGACATGCTAATATAGTAAGGATATGTAGGTAGTACCTTCGATCTAGTTCACCCTCGGTAACGTTCAACCAAATCTACAACTAGCTTTAAAACAATTGTTATTATTTCAAATGTAGTGTCATTTGGTTGCACTTTAGCTAATATAGAGTTGTTACTATACTTTGCAATTGTATGCCCATATTGGATGAGGCACTGCCTATAGCATCTACTTGTTCCCTACTTTATTTGATCATCAATGAGCATGGCTTGCTCTTGAGCATTAAAAGTGGCCCTATATTGGGTTGCATGTTTTACCTTGTAGTGCTATAATGTTTCATCTTGTATTTAAGGACGATTAATTAAATATGCCCTCTTCTTTTTGAGTTGTTAAACATACATTGTATTTACAACATTCCTCCCCATTAAATTGTATGTCTAGGCTTTCCATTAAGCCTAGACATACAATTTTATATTCAATCATTGGCAACAACAATAGTTGTTTCATGCATGCTCCTACATTGTTCCTTTTAATTCATTATGTTTGCTTAACTTTTAACTCTGAAACAACATCTTCCAACATATACATGATTTGGAGCAACCAAAATACTTCCACATGAGGATCCTCTCGTTAATAGCCAAAACCATATTAGATTTCATATTGTGTATGTACATTGCAAAGTCCATTAAGCTTCTAATTAACTTCTAATGAGAAGCTTTCCTTTTCATGAGTTCCCTTGTCACAACACTACATTATTATCCCTTTTTCTTAAAACTTATTAGGTTTGTAAGTGCAAGATCTTCAAAGAAGTAATACATATTTGAGCTATTCTTTTATATTTTTTACTTATAGATTATGCATTTGATGTTTTCTCATTCATAGAATTGGTCAATGCTTTCCTCCCAAAGAGTTGATTTTACTTGTACATTATGCATTTGATTCATAGAATTAGTTAATGCTTTCTTCCCAAAGAGTTGAAACTTGGGAAGTAACAAAGCTTTATATTTCTATCTTTTGAACCCATGTGTTAACTCAATCATGCTGCAAATGTTGTTATTACATTTATTTTATGATTCTTGTAGATTACCTATATCATGAGATTTCATGTCAAGATCCTTTTTCTAGCTTGAATGTCTCCCTCCTTGTTTTCTGTTTCAAAGTGGTTCTCCCATCCTTTTCTCACACTCAAGATGTTGACATGATATAGATCAATTATCAATTAATTAAAGACTCCTTCGAGGTATACTCATTACAACTCATACTAAGACCTTGGAAAATTTGATGCAACGAATTCAAAAAAAGAATAGGTTTGAAATTGTAGTCTAGCGAGTATTCCCAAGCAAAAGAAATGTATGCAAATAATGAATGTTCCCATTTTGAAGTCTTGCTTGTCTTATCCTCATTCATGGACGTGAGAAAATTCACTCCAAATGATAAACAATTACAACATTGAAAAACACACCATGCTTAATGGCATAAAAATAATTAATAATGGCATTCTTTGTAGATGCTCATCCACAACATACACAAGCCTAATTTCAAGGTGGACAGAGAAATCAAGTCTCGTTTGCTTCACAAGTACCAAAACTTGACAGGTTAGATATTAATGCAATATGTAAGTTGACGACCAACTAAGCAAAAGCTAATAAACAAGACTACCATTTCATAACCTCATAACTCATGAATAACCCACCATTCTAATCACCTAATAGTTGTTGCATGGCTTACAAAAGCAAAGCATGAAACATACCTACCATGTCTAGAATGACCTTTATCCCTTTAAACCACAAATAACACTACAATATTTTTCTTTAACCATAGATCTATTTGGTACACGCTCTAGATGAATATAAAACCGTGAACTCTTGTTCCAACCAATACTCATCCTTCAAAATAATGATGTATGTGTAAGCTCTTTATACGGTTTTAACATTTGACTTTGAATGCAGGGGCTTAGATGGCATTCTTATATCATCATTCCTCCATTCATATGGCATGAAGATTTTACATACTACTTTCTAATGAAGAGGCCCTATCCACCTAAGTTGCTATGCAACAAAGTTTTATATTATGTCTAGAAACACTATTTATGCATTACATACTATTTTTGAAAACTTTTATAAAGAGCATGCTAGATGGGCAAAATAAGTTCTCTCAAGGTTGATTACCTAAGAATAAAAAATTGAGTTAGTGACATTTGTATAAAGTAATAGATTGCATGGTACAATATTAACATATGGTCATGCATATATGTAGATAAACACATTTGCATAAATTTAAATGTGAAGTTTATAACAACAAATGCTAAACGAATCTCATTTGTGCAACCTACAATGATGCATGGTTGAATGTATGCATGTGCACAATTGAACCTTAGAAATATGCAAAAGGATTTTGGTCCTAGACAACTAATCCTCAAAATCCCAAAATTCCCAAAAGAAAACCAATGTAAGAGTACACATATAGGTTCATACATGCCCTTGGACCCCAATAACACATTCTTCATCATTCATGTGAGTTAGCATGCGTGTTTGTATAGGTATACATTAATGTAACTATGTTTTTGGTTGTTGAAAGTTGTCCAACATTAAAACTTGTACAAATCAATGTATGTGTTTGTTTAGGCTATTTATAGAATTTTTTTGCAAGCTCATGGATATCATCATGTATTCTTCTATACAATGAGTTAAAATGTTTAGAACATTTAACATCAAAGCCAACAATATCTCTTTAGACCCCACTTCTCTACTTAGTTGAAGGTATGTAGTTTTTTTTTCTATCGTTTGGTTTTAGTATGACATCATCTATTATTTCATTTGCATCAATCATTGCATGTCTACACGAGTGCTTTTGTTAATCTTACATTGTTTTGATTGCTTTCTAGCAAGTTTTCAGACCTTCTTATGGAGAAATTGTGTCTATATACACGCTTTCCAATGCAACAACCACTACTATCTTGTTTTCCTTTATGCTAATATCATGCATGCCATTCTTGTTTAACTAAGGGTGGTTTCTTAACCAACATGAGAGGAGGGAGGATACACATATAACTTGTAGGCATAAAGAGAGAGAAAAGTATATTAGTATCTTGCATGCTATAGAGCTCTAGAAATTTAGAAGTGTTGCATCTAATGCAATGTATTTACTAATAGCATAATCAAAGTGATAGAAAACCCAAACATGGTATCAAAATCTTGTCAGTAATCTAGACTTGGGTTCTCGTACATATCCTTTTAAGGAAATGGGGCTAGCATTAGTAGGATACTTTGTAAAAGTTTGGCACTTGCAAGTTTCCCATTTTGTAAATGTATGCTAGTTAACGACACACCTTATATGTTGCTCTAGAACACATTTAACTCAATACTATTTTGGCTATAATGTTGTATGTTTTGGTTGTTGTTGAGGAGATTTTTCTTCTTGCAATGCATCAATAGTTTGGAATAATGGATGACAAGTGGAGGTATGGATGCCATAGTCAATACACTTGGCCTTGTGGTGGATGTGGCTAGTAAGAAGGGAAGTGCCTTTCACTATCAATAGCTTCATTTGTCTCCTTGAACATTCCCTTTGTTTTTAGTCCCTGGTTAACTTTTGAGCTTGGATTGTAGCCTTCATCTTACTACTTGGATTGTAACCTACATCTTCTCAAAATTGTCATTTTTTGGGCTTTGTTGTTTCTCGTCATAGTTGTCGTTGTTTAGTGGGTGATATTTTTAGAGTGTGTAGTTTGGAAAGTTGAGTAATCCTTAGATGAAGCATAAGGGGAGAATTTTGGTAGTTATTTGCCCTAGTACATTGTAAACTCCCAATGTGAACATGTGTCCTAGTTGAATTTACAACTTGTGTTGGATCAACTACCACCTTGGATATGGTCCTATAACTTTGTGGCTATGGTTAGGGAGATTGTTATTGTTTTAATGTTTAGAGGGTGAAAATGGTTGGAAAGTGTGCATCATATCTAGTAGTGAAAACACAGAGCTTTGTCGACACCTTGTTTCTTGTGGATGTGGCTAGTATGAAGGGGATTCCTTTGTGTAATATTATAGCTTCATAATCTTTCCCATTGCTCTTTCATCTTTAGTATCCTTTTCATTTTGTTAGCTAGGTTTATACGTCTTCACTTTCTTTCCTATAATTTTTTTGTCTTTTCTATTTCTCACTACACTTGCTTGCTCATGTGTGGTTGGTTGGGGAGCAAATTTTGATTTTGTAGAGACATTGTTGGTTGAGATGTAAGGGGAGAAGCTTAGCTTTTGTTAGAAATTTTGTGATGTATTTGAAAGATTGGCATAACATGTTGCATCCCTTTAAATGGTCTACATGGTTGCCAACTCCTTACAAGAGAGAGAGGGAAAAGATGAGGTTGAGAAATAGACTAGAGAGGGTGTTTGTATCCCAAAGAAAGGGGTGCTTCACAATGACCTCAAAATAGAGCAATAAAAATGGTAAGAAAGATGCTTTAAAATATAATATAATTGTCTTGAATAGTCTCAAAAGGATGCAAGCCCGTTTTAACCCTTCCTTCACCTTCCTTCACCTTCTCATTTACCATGATTCATGCGTAGTCAGTGCACTTCCTCTTCACTATATATTGCTATTTTTGGTTGATATTTTATAGCATAAATTTTAGATTATTTTCATGTCTCCAATTGTGGACAACTTTTCTGAAGGAACTTATTCCAAAAATTCATTTAACAACTGCATGCTCTTAGACATAATGTGGCTAATATCTAGCTTTGCTTGTCTTCCTTTCATGGCATGACCATTGATGATATGATGAATTTTAGTGAAGAACAAGCAGACTTGTCCATGCTTACAAGCCAACTCTATGCTCCATGATTCAACCATTTTTTTGTATTGTGTGCCATTTGGCTTATTGGGATGCTGCTCGAAATTGCTAAATAGGGTACCATTCATAAGATGGCGAGTGTCATAGAGCCATGCTGCAAGTTGGGGGATTCGATCCATGGATTAAGAGAAACACATGCACGCCCACCTTAAACAATTGAGCTATTGCTTGTTGATTGATCCAAAAACTTGTAAGTCTTCGTATTTATTTGGAAATGCCAAGTAATTTACTATTTGCAAGCAATAAAGAGTTGTTTGAAGGTTTGACCCTTACAATTGAATATTATAAATGTTTATCAACATAATTTATTTACTAAATTTTTTTGTGCTAATGACATTTTTAAATGTATGTATATTATAAATCATGTTGAGATGATATAATTACAAATCTATAAATGCAACCAAACTTCCTCACGTGCATGTGGAGGTATCATCTTATGCTTATGTTAATGCAAATCCCATGACATGCTAGCACAAATGTACAAATACATGAGAGTACAATGGTACAAATTTGTTTTTAGACTATTGTAAGTTATCTTTCTATATCTAATGTGGATAAGACTTACTATTATTTATATTGTTAGAAATTATGAAGAACAAACTAGTTATTTGTGAGACTATGATGATGGACTTCGAATGTTAATAAGCAAAATAGTCATTTTCATATATCCAAAAGGAAACAAGATGTTGATTCAAAAAAGATAAATCCAAGTAGCTCAAAATGAATGCTATCATTGTCACATCTTAAAACAAATAAAAAAATAAAATAAAGTATTTCTTACAAACCATAAGGTTTATGGTCTTATGGTAGATTAAGAGAGGAAGATAAAGAGTGCAAGAAGTCATGTGAAAAATACCTATAAACTTTTTGAGAATCTTTCCAAAATGTGGACTAAGAAAAAAAACCATTGAAATAAATAAGATTAAAATGATTATTATATATTGCATTTTACATTATTTAGAATTTGTTATTTATGCAAATAATGGCCAAATTTCACATTAGGCCCAAAATTAGACATATTATTTTATGACAGATCAACATTTTAGAAAACTATTAAATACTGCTTACATTTTGTATGAAGACCTATTGTAAAGAAGGAGATAGAGAGGACATGAAAAGTCTACAAAAGAGAGAGAAAGTCTAGATAAGGAGAGAGAAAGATTGGAAATAGAGAGAGAAAGACGTGAAGAAGAGAGAGAAAAGAGAGGAAGCCATAGATACTAAGCGAGAAGGTTAGAGATGAAAAAAATTTATGTTACTTGCATGAATGATGAAAAAAAATCATTTTATATCTTATACTTATACCAGTGTGGCTAGAGTATTATTCTCTCACTAAAATTAAATGCGTATTTTCCTTTTATTACAACCTCAAAACCAAAAAAAGAGCTCATTACAAAGAAGTGATCAATGAGGATGACAAAGTACTACTCTATTTATAATAAATACAAGAATATGGACAATCTAAAGGAATCTTCATAAACTAATTGGAATCAAAAGAGAGGACCAAGTAGACCATATGTACATCCATGATAAGCCATAAAGGTAAAGTCTTGGTCACAATATCTTCATAAAAGTCCATATGTAAATAGTGAACAACAACATGTTGTCTACAATAGTCCCATGCTATAGTAAAACTAAGATAGCTTTTGATAGACTTATTTGATTTGAGTGTGCCATATGTCAAAATAAAGCTCATGATATGTACTTTCAGCCCAAACATGTAAATGATCTCTAAAAATTGATTAAGATAAAAATTGTTCTAAAACAATGAGATGTTTGACGACTATCTATAATGAAACAGGAGCCACATATGTTTGTTCTTTAACCAAAAGTGCCTCCTTGTGATAGGGAAACGCCTCCACTATAGATATTGGTCTCCAAGAAGCCTCTTTTGAAGGTAATCCTTTCCATTTGATTAGATATTCCACCATGGATCGAGTACAAAGCTTCTTTTCTAGTTGGCCAATGATCACTTCAATGATATATTAGATAACTACCTCTTCATCCATTGGTGGAAACTCCTTAGTATAATCCACTTGTGAGCCAATGAAAGGTTTTAATTGTCTCACATGAAAAACATCATGGGTCTTGGTAGTAGAAGGAACTTGCAACTTGTAAGCCAAGTCTCCAATCCATTTAAGGATCTTGTATAGTCTATAATAGCAATGTGCCAATTTGTTGCTGGAGTGATCCTAGACTTGGGCACCTTTATAAGTACTAACCCTTCTTTATGAAACTCCATGGGTTTTTGTCTCTCATTAGCATAGAGTTTCATCTACTCTTGTGCCTTCTCAAGGTTCACTTTGCATTGATGAAGTAGGGCCTGCATTCTTTCTAGCTCTTTCTTTCCTTGTGGATTAATCCTTTCATTGAACATAAATGTTGGGGCGGGGGGGGACACCTCATGACCATACACAACCTCAAAAGGAGGAACTTCAATACTGGCACGAGTGATATTGTTATAAATAAACTCAACTAGGTGTATACAAGCATCCCATGCATGTTGCACATAATGGTAGTAGTGGCAAAGGTAAGTCTCTGGCCATTTGTTAACTGCTTCGTCTGACCATTAGTCTAGGGGTGATAAGTTGTGGATAGAGCCAATTTAGTCCCCATAGAATTGAAAATAGCCCACCAAAAATTGCTCATAAACTTGAAATGATGGTCATGAACAATGACTTATATAATTTAAATACCTATCCCATAAATTGACATGTTACTTGAGATGCTGAAAATTGGCTCTTTGTAGGGATTAATAAGTGAGTTGCTTTTGTTAACGTGCTTGATATAATATTCCACCCCTTTTTAGTTATAAGCAAACCAATGATGAAGTCTATACTGATGTGCATCCATTTACCCTCTAGAATGGGAAATGACTGTAGTAGACCTGATGTGTGTTATCTTTGTTTTGTTGTCATGGAATGCAACATGATACAAACTCTTTCACATTTCTCCATAAGCCTTTTTAATAAAAACTTTTAGGAATCTTGTCATAGGTCTTAAATACACCTAAGTGACTAGTTGTTGGTGAAGAATGCATTTTTTCCATGTTTTGCTTGAATAGGGAAGTGTATGGAATAGCAATCTTGCCACGAAACCATATGAGATCATTGTATTGAAAATGGAAATTCTCCTCCATTAAACCTTATTGTAATTGATAAGAAAGGTAACTGAAATCTTCATCTAAAAGATAAGATTCTTGTATTTCTTTAATCCAATCATGATAAATTTCAGTCATAGAAGACACTCTATAGGTCCACATTCTTGTTAGTGAATCCACCACAATGTTGATTCACCACAATGTTGTCTTTAGTGTGGGTAATATCAAAGTCATAATTCTAGAGAGTAGCCATCCATCTTCTTTGCTTTGGAGTAAGATTGGATATGTAAGAAAATACTTGAGTACCCTTGTTATGGATTTATATTTAATGATTTATTTTTATTGTGGATTTTATCTATTTGCTACATGATTTGTGACTTATCATGTGAATGTGTGTGTACAGTACTATTTACATTATGCCTGTTAGACAGATGGAAGGATACTAATGAGTGCTATGTTATGGCAAGAAGATAATTAGATAGAATTAAGAAAAAATATTATTTTAGAGTACACAATTTAATGTGTAGAATTAATACACTCTACAATGTGGCAAAATAATACTACAAAAACACTATATTTTATATGCACCTATTAGTATAAGAAGTTATGCGTAATAGCTTTATTTTGATGTATTTATTAAAGAAGATAAAATATTATTTTTGTAAAACTATTAGAATAGAGCACGTTTTGATTTATTTGTATAAACGCAAGTTGTGCAAAGTGAGAAAAATCAAGAAACACAAAAAGGATGCTTTAAATATATTTTGGACACAAGAGCTTATTCTAATATTATAAATACATGCATGGGGGAGGTGCTCACCCATATATAGGGAGAGATTGTACCAAATCTTGTATTGTGTAAGTTGTTGGAGTCTTCTTCTTTCATGCTATTTATTCAATTCTTATTCTATTTTCAATTATTGGTTACTCCATGGTAAATGTAAGCAATATTGGTATCAAAGCAAGGTGATTGGTTTGCATGTCAACATCAAGAAGGGAGGTATCCATTCACCTTAAAGACTATATCCTCCTCCACATCATGCATCACTGGAATAACCACTGGAGGAACACTCAAAGGTTTCTACGTAAACATTGGGTTTTTCAAGTGTGCTTTAATTCCCAAGCCTAAAGTGTTGAAGGATGACTTCTCTAAGGTTCAATTAAAAGTCACTTTCTCTCTTTCCTTTCCACAAACCCGTGTAGATTTCCCACTACCATCTTCACTAGAGGTTTTAAGATTTGTGAGTATCAACTTGATGGCATCACCTTGCACTCTCCAAAACCACCATTCATTCATATGAGTCCACCATTTTGGTTGTCCTATGAGTAGACCATTGACTGCCCTGTCGACGTTGTCATTAGTGCAACGCTTTTTTAAGTTTTAAGCTTAAAAGCTTTTTACTTTACTCATGGGTAGTTTATTATTTTCATTGGGGTTGGGGAAATCCATAAGCACTTAGGCCCTTTATTAATTGGCTCTTAAGCCACCAAGGCCTTGTTCTTGCACAAATCCAATTATCTTCAGTACCCAATGAAGATCATTCTAAAACTCTGTTCTTGTGCAGGAAAACTTTGGAGTATTGATTGGTCATACACAACAAATGAGATTTATTTTGTGGGCTTCCTAAGAAATCTTTTACATGTAGGGTATTTTATTCTACAAGTTTTTCTAGGGGATTATCCACATGTAGTGGGTTTTCTTTAAAGCTATTTCTTGCACCCTGAATTGCTTCTATCATGTTGGATTCTTCTAACATCGATGAAGTCAATACTGAGAATATGGAATCATCTCTTCCAGAAATTACATTGCAGCAACAAATTGATCTTCTTCAACATAATTTGAATGTAGTCACATGGGCACTTCAAAAGCATGAATATCAACAAAATCCTATAGCTCAAGATGAAGGTGATCAATATTGCTCAAATCGTGAAGGGTGTATTCAATGCTCAACAAACCAAAAGGGATGAGAAAATAAGTTGCGAGTCTTTTCAATTGTCTAAACTTGATGGGAAAATGGATGATTTTTTTTTTGTCTTGGTTGAGCTAGTTCGATGATTACTGTGATGAAGAAGCTTTTCCTAATAAAGATAAAATCAAGTATGCAACCAATAATTTGATGGATAAAACTTTGCTTTGGTGGAACATCCTATGCCATAGCATCAACTGTTCAATGACATGGGTTGAATTTCAAGACAAAGTCAAAGAATCTTTTATTTTGCCCCACTTTCATCTACAAGTGAGGAGTAATTGGTCTAATTTATATTGGCAAGGAGGCGAGAATATTTCTATCTATATTGAAAGATATTGGTAAAGACTTTTGCTATTGTGCATGCTTGAGGAAGTTTCCAAGGGTACACAACAATGCAAAGATACCCAACATTCAAGCTAAAGTGAATTCTCTTAAACCCACCTCTTGTGACGAAGTTATCTCTTATACCCATAACACCGAGAAAGAATCCCAATCTATTGCCTAGATGCTTTGTAGTCAACAATCCAATACACCTCATTCCCTCAACAACAATCACAACCTAAAGTGACCTTTTGTTCCTTATTGCCCTAACTCTTTTTTTATCTAACAAGTCTTCTAATTTCCAACCACGAACTGGCAACATGCAAAGGTATCCAAACAACAGGATAAAGCTTCAAGTTGCAAATCTTAATGTTAAAAAAACCAAAATATTTTGTCAACATTGTGGAAAATTTGGATACTATTGAGTGGATTGTCAAGTTCCATTACCATCCAACAACAACCAAAACACTGCTTAATTGCATAATATCGAAGGGAAACCTGACTACACTCCTAACTTGACTATTGACACACTATAGCAAGAAGCAACTATCGAAGAAAAATCATGTATATTGCCTATTTCCTTACATGTATTACTAAAGATGAAAGGTTCTGTGCATGATTTAGATGTGACTGTTTTGCATGATGATGGTAGTTCTCATGATTTAGAGGCTACAACTAGAAACTAATCCTTTATTATACAAGGTTGAATTTGCATTTCAAGGCATTAGGTACAATGGTACAATGAAAATTAAGGGACTAGAAATTTCTATAGGAAAACATAAAGAAAAACATGATTTCTTAGTTGTACCTCTTCAATCATTAGATATTATCCTTGGTATACCTTGCAGATATCAATTTAATCATGACATTGATTATCATACATACATTTGTCATTCAAAGCTAAATAATTTATTTGACTAGTGACCTTGAGATTGAATTGTTCCCACTAATTAGTCATACACATGCTAAGTGAGCATTTATGAAAAAATATAAGGTATGCATGATTTTTTGACTAAACTTGAAAAGTTTGAGACTTTTGCATTGACACCACATAGAAAAAGCTTTTAGATTCGGATAAATATTGTTGTGTAGGTGATTATCCACCTTAGATACCTCCATCATGAGGAGAATTAGATTACAAAATTGAATTGTTTCTTGATGTCTCTCCACTGCATAAAGCTCCATATAAACACGATTCTTTGCATAAAAAAAAATCAAAGATAAGTGACTAAATTGTTGGATAATGGTTCAATTTGTCATAATTCTTCTCCTTTGGGTGCACCTGTTTTTCTAGTTGAAAAGAAAAACAAAACATGCAACATGTGCATTGATTATCGAGCCATAAATAAAATCATGGTTAAAAACTGATATTTGATTCCTAGAGTTAATAATTTACTCAATAAAATTAAATGAGGTAAATAATTTAGTAAAATAGATCTTAAATTAGGATATCATCAAATTCATATGGATTCAACTGATGTATTTAAGATTGTATTTAGGACACAGTTTGGACATTATGAATTTATTATTATGCCTTTTGGTCTTACTAATACACCATCTACATTTGCCCAAATGATGAATTGAATTTTTTAGATTATCAAGATTTTGTAATTGTTTTCTTTGATGATATATTTGTTTTCGGTGAATTAGAAGAGAAATATAAGAAACATTTGCGCATTGTGTTTGATTTACTACACAAAAATCACTTGTATATTAACCTTGATAAAAGTTTGTTATTTTAACATTAAATTGAATATTTGGGTGATATAGTTTCTATTGAGAGTATTATTGTTGATCCTAAGAAAATTTAGACCATAAAAGAACAACTTAATCCCAAGAGTGTGTACAAAGTTTGATCTTTCCTAAGATTAATTAGGCTTTATAGAAAAATTGTTAGAAAAATTTCCATGATTGCTTTGACTTTGACCATGTTGCTACACAAAAATATTGTTTTTTGTTGGGGCCCTAGTCAACAAAAATCTTTTGATACTTTGAAATACCTTTTAACCTATGCACCAATTCTTCATTTGCCTAGCCTTTTTTCCTAGTTGTCACATTGATGCTAGTGGTTCAAGCATAGGTACTATGTTAATGCAAAATGGTCAACCTTCAAAACAAAACTATAGTATGTAGATAAAGAATTATTATTTGTAGTTCGTGCTTTGGATATTTGGAGATATTATTTAATGGGGTCTAAAGTTCTTATAAATATTGATCAATATGCGATAAAACATTTACTGAATTAATCCCTAATCTCTGACCCAACACATTAAATGGCCTTTCTTCATTCAAAATTTTCACCTTATGATCCAATACCAGCCATATCATGTTATGTTATTGTAGATGCATTAAATCGTAGACCACAGAAAAGTATTGCATCGCATCATCTGCTTGGATTTGATAAAATTAAAAGTGTATATCTAAACCATGTTTCTACTATTAAAATTTAGACCTTTGATTGCAATGATTCCTATGTATGTTTTTTATCTAGATTTCTTTTTTATTTGGCAAAAATTCTAGACTACTAACACCACTATCTTTGTTAATTACTCTTATGTAAATGGATTGTTATATTATCAATGAAAGCTATGTGTTACCATATCTTTTAGGCATGTTGTTAATGAATCAACTTGCATATATGGAACATAGAGGTATCCAATCTATGATACCTATACACAAAGAGTATTTTTATTAGCCTGTTATGAAGCATGCCATAGCTGTTTACTTCCTGGCAAACACCTTAGAACTTACAGATTTGAAATTTGTGACCACACTCACAATCACATTAGATATCCCACGGGCATAAATTTTCCATAGTAGGCAATGTTTTGTATAAAATCCATGGAATTTTATAGTGCAAATTCACTGTAGTAGGAAGAACTAGTATATGGTGCAGATTTGCCATAGTAGGCAACACCATCTACATGTGATTGGTTGCCCTTGCATTTTTCCTTTGACTTATCAACTAGGGATAATTGTTTTTCAACCCCTAGGAAATGTTATGGGTTTACATTTATTAATTAATTTTTATTATGAATCTTATCTATTTGTTGTATAATTTGTGAATTATCATGCAAATACACGTGTATGATACTTGTCACATTATGCCTGGTAGATAGATGGAAGGATACTAATATGTGATGTCCTATTGTGACCAGATAATTAGATAGAGTTAAAATAAATTATTATTTTGGAGTGCACAATTTAACTCATGAAATTTATGTGCTCTATAGCATGGAAAAATAATACCTAAAGCATTATATTTTGTGTTGGCTTAGCATAAGGACTTTGCATACCCACATGTCTAATATATTCATTTTGATGTATTTATTAGAGAAGATAAAATATTATTTTTAAAGCTACTAGAATAGAATATATTTTAATTTATTTACATAAAAATAAATCATGCAAAGTCAGGAAAAGCAAGGAACATAAAAATGACACTTTCAATGCATTTTTGGCACAAAAGCTTATTCTAATATTATAAATACATGTATGGAAAAGGTGCTCACCCATGCATGGGGGAAGATTGTACCCAACCTTGTATTGTGCAAATTTTTGAAGTCTTCTCCTTTCATACTATTTATTCAATTATTAATCTATTCTCAATTGTTGATTGCTCTATGGTGAAGACAAGCAATAATCCTATGGTTACTCTTTACATGGAATTGGCTACCATAAAGATAGTGGTGCCATTTCTGGATAACATATAATATAGCCAACATATCGTGGTCATATATATTCATTTCCATCTCTTTGTTACTCAACTTGCAACTTTCAAAGGCTATGACCCCATGATGTTGAAGTAGGACAATGCCAATATCTTGTCAATCACTAACAATACACTGAATGATAAATTCCTTTGAGAAATCAAGGTAGACTAGAATAGGGGTTAAAGTGAGCATCTCTTTCAACTAATTAAAGCTACAAATTGCAATCGAGTCCCAAAAAAAAACTTCCTTTAGACTTTACAAATCTTTCTATCTTAGTATCTGAACTTGGAGTGTAAGGCAAACCTCAAACACACACTGAATGAGAGATTAAATTTAAAATAAATTAAAATATTAATAAATAAAAGTAAACTTTTAAAAATCACCAATATACTAAAAGAAACTTGAGTACTTGAAAGAATTAAGGAGCAAAATAATTTGATCAAAGAGGTTGAAAATGACTTTTTATAAAAAAGCCTTTGATCAAAGAAAATTGAAAAGTGTGTAATACGGTTACTTAGCCATTATTTGGGGAAGACCTAGAATAATGGTGTATTATCCACATATAGAGACATTTCTCCAAACCGAATAATGCTACCTAGAACTTAGAGAATACAAGTATATACTATATATCAAAGTTGGAGATTGTTGTGCCCCCCCAAAAAAGTGATTTTAGCTACTATAAAAATTCCACACACACACACACACACACACACACACACACACACACACACACACACACACACACACACACACACACACACACACACACACACACACACACACACACACACACACACACACACACACACACACACACACACACACACACACACACACACACACACACACACACACACACACACACACACACACACACACACACACACACACACACACACACACACGCACACACACACGCACACACACGCACACGCACACACACGCACACACACGCACAAAGAGAGAGAGAGAGAGAGAGAGAGAGAGAGAGAGAGAGAGAGAGAGAGAGAGAGAGAGAGAGAGAGAGAGAGAGAGAGAGAGAGAGAGAGAGAGAGAGAGAGAGAGAGAGAGAGAGAGAGAGAGAGAGAGAGAGAGAGAGAGCCCACCCCTAGCTAGCTTAGGGTAGATCTTTAATAGCCATTTCACAAACTCTCCACAAGCAGCATTGTCTATACCCCATATAATGCATGGACCTAGTCAATAGGTTGATATTTGAGTCTACCTTGCAATGAGATGCCATAACCTTGGATCTAGCCTAAGACACAAACTTCTCAAATCATCTTCAACCTAACTAGTACTTGTAAATGTTGTGTCCTTATGGTAGGCATGCATTTCTTTAAGATAATAAATTTCCACACTTGGTTAAGTGAGACTTATTTTTGTGTGTTGGTTGGTTGGGGTTCTTAGAGTATTTTGATCTTCTCAGCTCTAGTCATTGCTAGCTTGAGTGTTGGAAAGATACCCAACTTATCAACCCACTTGTCCTTAGAAAGGGACTCTTAAGGTCACGGTATCTCACCTTCCACTCAATGAACCTGCATAATTTAGTTACCTTTTGGCAACTTATACTACCACACAATCGTGACACAATAAGTATAGCTTTCAATTAATCCCCTATTTTAAGATTTGTTACACGATCCTTTAGTCATAAGATGTCAATAAATGAATAGAATAACTCCTTTGACATGGTTCAATTCCTATCACAAGATCTTTTTACAAAACTCTTGCTTTTTACTAAGCCAAAAAACTCTTATTGTGGTTGTTCTTCTTGTTATCTAGGATTTGATCCTTGACTATGTTAGCACATGTATGGTCGCGTTCCTTCTTTGGCTATGGGAGATATTTCCTATATTGAAGGCCCTCTAAGGTTCTCATTGCACCTATGGAATCATTAGCTCTTTGCTTGGTATACTAAACAACTTATTGACACCTTTAGAGGTGATAGACACCATTGAGCTTGGGGTATATCCAACTATCATCATTTTCTAAATCCATCCCCTTGGACGATGGCAAGATAAATCCCTTATATTCACATGCTTAAACAAAAAACAACCATATCTATGGCATACCTAATAATAATCTTCTAGTACAATTCACCTTGTAAAACAATTGACATTTCTTTTAACAATCATGAATCTATATTTTGATAACAAAGTTTCGTACTTTTTCTATCATTTATGAGATTATAAAGTATTTAACCTAAGGTTAGGTCTAAGCTCCTCTATTTTTATCTATTCTTTTGAACATTAGATCTTCATGCTACCATGCTAGCTATCATCTCCTAATTTTGCTTACTACCAGATAATAATTGAAAATATTTTTGGGTATACTTTTAGAAGAACTTGGGTTCCTTGACTTGAAGTAGGTTGCTTGATCAACTTGGCTTCATGGCATTCCTTTGGGTCATTGTAGCTTTCTTTGAATTGGTCCAAAAATGGGAGCATTCTTCTCCTTCTTTTCTCTCTATCTCTTTTGTTATTTATCCCTCTCTTTTGTATCTTTTCTAAACTTCTTTCTCTAACTCTTCATGTCTCTCACTTTATATTTTGTAATCTTTCTCTTTTTTAATCTTTTGTTAGTCCCTCTCCTTATTGTCTCTCTTATGTTCTCTATATCGCCTCCCACCCGTCTCTCAGCATTATCCCTCTTCTCTTATTCTCTCTATCTTTTGTCCACACACACACACACACACACACACACACACACACACACACACACACACACACACACACACACACACACACACACACACACACACACACACACACACACACACACACACACACACACACACACACACACACACACACACACACACACACACACACACACACACACACACACACACACACACACACACACACACACACACACACACACACACACACACACACACACACACACACACACACATTTCCATTAGACATGTAATAGGGTATTTTGTTTTGGGGGGGATGCTACCTTGCCAACACATGGCCTCATACTTCCCTCCATCCTTTAATTCGTCCTCTTTTTATTTTGCTTGGAAGTTGGGACATATTAAGCATGGTGCCTTCCCCTCAACATGTATGATCTTCAACATGGTGGTAATGTTATAACATGTGATGACAAAGCTAACTAATTGAGAAAAATGTTTCCATAAAAAAGAAATTAATCTTTGATCCTTAAGCTAATAAAGCTGTTAAAGTCTAAGAAGGGGTTAACACATGGTTTTGCATAAATTGGTATATCACATTCTCTCCCCCTCAGAGAAATCAAGGTGTCCTCAAATCGATCAGAGATGGGTTGTTTTTTAAAAACAAAGAGTGGACCTATCTATTCAAGCTTGAATTAATGTTATTGCTATGCTTTACTAACATCAACTCATTGTGACATTGAAAATAAGTAGAAAAGCAAAGCACAACCACAAAGCTTGAGCACATGAAAATAGCTCCAAATCCCTAGATAGATATGCCACACCATAGCTTAGTAGGTAAAACCTTCATCATAGTCTTTAGGCCATGATTAATGGAACATTGTGTATAATGGCATTTGCATAGTACAAGTCACTCAAAGATAGACTTGATGTCATTAACTTCAAGGGGAAAACCCCTAGGCAAGAGTATCACCTCGGGCATTGTTTGCTATAAATTTGACTATGAAAATAAGATGATTTTTGCTTTTGTAGATTGTTTATTTGTTGCATGATGTGTTACTTGTTGCATATACACAAACATTATCACATGTTTTTGCATAAACAGAAAACCCCTACTAAGACATCTTGTAGTGAGGATTTTGTGTGCTCGATTGTTTGCATGACTCCTTGTTTTGTTGTTTTTTAGCTACATTTTTTGTGTTTGATTAGACTAGGATTGTTTTTTGACATTCTTAGATTTATTGCACTTGAGAATTTGATTTCCTTGGTTGAGATTGGTGTTTTCTTGGACAGATTGGAGTTGGATTTGGATTGAAGTTGCTAGACATCTTGAATCAAGTATGATTTTTTGTCGATATCTTTGCAATCACTGGGATTAACGGTTCATGAGCACTTTCACTTTGCACTTGTTAGATATACTACACTTAGGGGCCCGCTTGTTGATTTTCTCCAAACACTTCCATGATATAGGTTAGGTTAAAGCACTTGTTGCACCATCATTGAGCACTAGCATGGCATCATGCTTGCTGCAACTATATGCAATAGAAAGTGTGGGAAATGATGCGAAGTTGCACAAATATATTTATGGTTTGGAGCCTAGTCTCTTAGGTGATATTATGGCCCCAAAATGAGCCACAATATTCCAAGTAGATGAATTAGCTGCAAACTTGCACAAATACATTTATGGTTTAGAGCCTAGCCTCTTGGATGATGTTATGGCCTAGAAACTACCCATACTGCTCTAAGCAACTGAATTAGGTGAAAGGTATGCTCGCAAGTATGTGAAGTAAATGTTGGTGGATCTAGCATATCTTTTGGCAGCCCTAAAGTCCATACATATCCATCCTTTAATGCTTCAAGGTAGCAAATCAATTTTAAATTGCAGCACAAGTAAGGTGAAAATAGATCCCAAAATAATTCAACAAGTTTTTAAATCAACCATATCCATGGAATCATCTCTTTAGAGAAAGAAAAGAAAAGGGTCTATGGCTTAAATGTGGAGAAAATAATACGACTAACTATGCTTCAAAGTGCACTTTTAAGAATGGTAAAACTAATACCTATGACATAATTGTCCTTAAAGATATTGATGAAGAAGAAATTGAGGATCAAAATGTGGTTAGACATGCTAAAATTGAAGATCGTGATGAGGAATTTGAGGATGATTAGTTCTATGACCCATCAAATGGCTTTTCTTTTGACCCAACTGAAGATGTACAATTTGATCCAGGTGGGATTGATTTACACACTACTACCACTACACTTTGCTCTATTTCTATGGATGCATGGGAAAGTTCTAGGACCCCCAATACACTTTGTATACAATGTATCATCCATGGAAAATATATTTTCATTTTGAGTGATAGTGCTAGTACTCATAATTTTGCAAATAGGTCAATATTTGAGAGGCTAAGATGTCCTCGCATAGATATATCGTATCCCGTTAAGGTTCATGAGTAGCTTTAATAGATGGTACACAATTCTATGGGTGCTAAGTTGGCTCCATCTATAGCCTACCATCCATAGATTGATATTAGATAGAAAGGGTCAATAAGTGGTTTGGAGACCTATCCTAAACACTTCTATTATTATGTGTAGCAAGCATGGGAATCTTAGCTATACTTGGTTGAGTTTACCTAAATAATGCTATTTATGCTAGTATTGGATTTTCTCCATTTGAAGCCTTGTATGGCTATAAAGTGCTCCTTCTCACTGTTCTCTTTAGTGAGAAGATTAACCCTCATGGGAAAGAACAATTAGAATGGATGCGGGCCCTTCTTCAACGGTGCAAAGTAAATCTTAGGAAAGCTCAAGAGCATATGAAGGTGTATGTTAATGAGAAGAGGTCTCCTATGGAGTTCTAAGAAGGAGAGTTAGTGTTGCTGAAGGTGTCCAAGTCTCACTACTCCCCTTTGAAGGATAGCTCAAGCAATAAGCTTGCTCATAGGTTTATGGACCTTGCAAGATTCTGAAGCGTATATAGGAGACTTGGCCTACAAATTGGAAATTACCTCTTCTACTAAAATTCACAATGTATTCCATATCAACAAGCTCTTTCTTTGGTACCCAAAGGACACAACGAGTGAGTTACCTCCCATTGATAAAGAATGTGTTATATATAGTATGCCCTTGAGGAGCTTATAGGTGAGTGTGAAAAGAAGCTTTGATCTAGGTCCATTATTTGAGTATTTTATTAAGTGGACATGATTGCCACTCGAGAAAGCTTCTTGCAGGCTTATATCTATACTGGATGAGTTTCCCTATCTTTGGAATGTATTACTGGTTGATGTGTAGTCATAGTTGGGCCTGTAGACAATACCCAAACAATAGTCTATTTTAGACCAAATTTTATTCTATCTATTTTTTAGCAAATTGCCACTTACATAAGATAAAATTACTCTTCGAGAGTATCATTTTGATATGGGGTATGCCTCCTTTGGACAAGCCCTTGGAAATTTATTTTAGATTTTGTTTGGCAGGGGTTGTTATTACAAGTTGTCTATTGACTACAAACACCTTTCCATGAATATTTTATGGCTCAAAATTCTTCTTGAAGGCATCTAAATGTTATACATTATAGAGACATCTACCTTAGTCTTTATCTTTAATAGCCAAAGACTTAATTTTTTCCAAAGGCATAGAATATAAAAACTGAGTAGAGATTTATATTTTTATTGCATCTGGGATATGATATTATGTCACATTGACATAGGTATTAGAATGTTAGAGACTTGTAACTTTCACCATTTAATAATATTCAATATAATCTCTTTAACTCTCCAACTTCTCTAAGCTTTCATGGCTTCTCTCACCTCTTTTCTTTCATTCTAGCCTTTCCCTCTCCTCTTTTCTCTTACTTCTACATGCTTCCCTCTCCTGTATAGTCTCCTTCATGAAATAATTGTCTACTACTCACAATCACATTAATCTCACATGAGTACAAATTCACGATATGAGGTAGCATTTCGTAAAAATCCAAGGTTATCTTATTTGCATAGGAAAGGTATAGATTTGTTGCATGAGGTAGCATTAGCACGTGGTTGATCACTCATGGTTTTTTTTTTTTTTTGGTTTTATCAACTGAGGAAAGTTACTTAAGATGGTTTTTACTTTTGTAGATTTTGTCTATTTACCGCATGATCCGTGACTTGTTACACATGTGCACATGTGCGACACTGGTCGCATTATGCTTGTAGATAGATGGAAGTATACTAATGTGCTTTATGTTGTGATGATTAGATTATTAGGTAGATTTATGTGAATTAATATTTTTAAAGAATTATTGAAAATAAACTATCTTTAAATAAATCTACATAGTTAATATAATATATAATAGTAAAATATTATATATATTTTTATATTTATGAATTATTCATTTAAGCTTCTTTAGTGATAATTTTAACTAAGTTATTCATCTTTAGTACTATTAATTATTTAATTTAATCTCTTTAACAAACGTAATGCTAAAGTATTAGATTTAAGACATGCTTTTATTAGAACAAGCTTTCTTTATAAAATGCATTGCTATTTTCTTTAAGTGGTTGAAAAGCTTTCCTAGCTTTCTTTATAAAAGCAACAAGACTGTGTGCAAAATAAGAGAACATGGTAAAAACTTAGCTTTGTTGTTTCTTTCTCATTCGAAGTCAAAATTGAGAGTTTTCGCAATCATACTAGAAGTCTTAGTATATTCCGAACATGATGGTGATATCAAAACAACATGATTCAAGATACAAATTTTTTGGTATCAATTAGGTAAGCCATAAGAAACCTCTTACTATATGAAACTTTATAGTTTGATTGATAATTGTATTTTCTTTGCAATTGGATATATGTTATGAATGTAAATAGCTATGTAAATCAATATTCCATAATAGAGAATGGCAAACCATGGCTTTTGTCATGGGGGAGGTTGGGCCCTGGCATGTTTTTTTCTCTTGTTCTTTGTGAATTTTTAAACTTATTCAAATTCTTTTATGTTGAATTAAGTTATCTATATCTAAGATTTGAGATCTAGATTTGCACACATGGTCTGATTCGCAACATTGCAAACATAAAGCAAACCTCTTCATTAAGCATAATAGCTCCTTCATACTCATGGGCCTATTATTTTAGAAATATCAAACTCTTGATGTTTGCTCACAAATCATTAGTATTAGTATCATCGTCCTATGCAATGAGCAAGTAGGTACCCTTGATGAATAATTCATTCAACAAATGTCAAATTTAAAGTCTTGTCAACCCATAAGGATACCTTCCAAGCCACAAGCTACCCACACACCTCTACATAGGGATACTCTTGAGATAACATTAGGAGGAGATAGCAAAATGTTTGTACTATTAGAACTTGGAAGAATCCAAATTAGGGGATTCAACTATTTTTATATGAGAAATTGTTTGAGGAGCTCAAAAAAAATTTCAAACATCAAACATGCAAATAAGGAAGTTAAATTTTGCTTACTTACTAGGTAGTACTTGTGAGATCAAAACTTACAATTAAAAAGAGATGCTATATATCACTGTATCATATTGATCTGTATGTACTAGCTCAATGAATTTGGAAGAGGAGCACATCAATATAGAAATAAATTGTATGTCTTGGATCCATTCCTTGGATGAATCCCACTTCCCCCACTTTCTTCTTATCCTCTTATAATAGGGTCTCTCTTTGCCTTAGCTTCCAACTTGTCCTTTTCTACTTAGTCACAAACACCTCAAATTCTCCATTTTTTGAGCTCTACTTTAGCTCATACATAGTAGCATTAAGGAAGCACTTCTATCTTTACTTGCTCTCCTTAGTCTCATGCCACTACTTCTCACCACACCACCTCCTCTCAAACTCTCTCATCCTAGAATGTCATCTTGATGTATTGTCACTTTTGAAGTGATCCTACTCCCCTCCTCATGATGCCTTTATATAGACTATTTAGGTGCTTTAAAGAAATTCATGCCTTTTCAAATATATACTATCTTTGCTACAACATGTTGCACTTTTCTTAATGATGATATTTCTATCGGTACCCCTGTATGGATACTACCACCTCATCACAAACACTCTAAACATATGCTTTTAGCAATTTCGTCCATTTTATTTGTCCTAGTCTCTTTGTGCATCCTTGAAAAGCCATTGCATGCCTCCACAGATGGCATTTCAAAAAGCATCACTATCATTGGCCACTTTTGTCACCTCCATTTAAGCTTAAGATTTATATTAAGCTTTTGTGCTCTTCAATGATGGCCCCTTTAAAAAATCAACTTCCACATGCCTTTTAGCTCTAACTTTGTAGGTCCTTGGTCACATGGCCTCCAGTTTTCTTTTGGATTTTGCACCCCAAAAACACATCCTTTACAACATCATGACCATCCTAGGGTGCTTAAATAGTGTCTCCATACAAGATACCTTGGGGCCATAGTCCTCAAATAACCATAATATCTTATATGCTATCAGGGCCAAGTTTGTGATGATACACCTATCTTCAAGCTCGAAACATATAGAGTTAGCCATCTAGATCAAATTTAATCCTTGACTTAGAATTGTTGTGGTGTTAGGTAAAACCTTCGCTATAGCTGATATGAAAATACCTAACACATTGCCTCAGCCTCATACAAAGAAGACAGACAAAAAAGCTCCTAGGCTCAAAGTCCTTTCCAAATCTAGCCTACATTAGGGCACAAAACCTATCATTCCCTTCCTTATTGTGCATAATGAATGTGGCATTGCCTCATCCTTAGACCCATTTAGACCCTCATGAAAAAACCTCACATAGTTACCCATTGCCCTAGTCCAATAAAACATTCATATTCATCAAGAAAAACATGATTCAAATAGCCAATGGAACCCTCTTCCAATAAGGTGCCTCCATAGTGTCTCTCCCTTTCATCGATGTGTCCTTCACCATTGCCATGATCCTAGATTTATACTTCTTCAACTTGCATTCATTTACCCTTCTCATATATAACTCACCATTAAGATTTGCCAAGCTAATAAGTGCCATTAGCATACTTCATTACTACTTCGAATGGTCTCTCTCTTCTCACTTGGCACTTCTTTTGGAAGGTATGATCCAACATGCCATTATATCTTACCACTAGACAATTTCCTTCTATACCCTTTCCTTTATATCCATGGTTCATCCATTCACTTCATTTGTCTTGTACTCTCTCATAATGTTCCAAGGCCAACTTCACGTCCAATTGCATCCCTTGCAACTGCAAAAGTCTCCCTTGATATGAATTCTTGGTCATAGTATACATTTTCATTAGCAATCTCAAAGAAGAAATTGGAACCTCAATTGGAAGGAGGGCCTCCTTACCAAATATTGGTTTGCTTGATTCGGAAAACATTCTATCTCACAACAATTTTGGTTACTTGATAAGGCGATCAATCATAGTGTGGGTTCAAAGCATTTGCATTCACATGTGCTATGTGATATGACATTGACTTCTCACTACCATTGCTAACTTGCATTGGTTGCATGGAGATCCCAACCCTTGAGCAAGGTAGGCATCTTGATTACACACTCGAGATCCATTAGAAGGAATGAGATCTTATTTTTGTTGCAAAAATGTGGCCAAACTAAGCTTCAAACTGACCTAGACTAAGGTTTAGACTAAGTTCTAGACTAAGGTTTAGACAAAAAGGAATATAGAGCACCATCCTAGACCTAGGTACATAAGAACTATCACTCATTGTTGAATATCACACACCTCAAACCAAAGAACAGTGGTACCAAGGTAGGTGCTTACAAATTGAAACATTTTTACACGCATAGATAGCCTCTTATAGCTCAAAATAGGGTACAACATTATAGCCCTTTATGA